>NW_027421962.1:0-300000 GCF_037893015.1 Macrotis lagotis
GCAAGGCTAGGCAATGCACGGCAAGGCAAGCAAAGAGTAACGGAAGGAAAGGAAGGCAAGGGAAAGCCAGGCAAGGCAAGTGTAACAAAAGGCACGGCACGGCAAGGGGAAACAAGGCTAAGGCACGACAACGCACGGCTAGGCAATGCAAGGCAAGGCAAGGAAAGGGTAACGCAAGGCAAGGCACGGTGAGCTTAGGCAAGGCTAATGCACGAAAACGCAAGGCTTGGCAATGCACGACAATGCAAGGAAAGCTTAAAGCAAAGGAAGGCACGGTCAGGCGAGATAAGGCTAAGGCACGACAACGCAAGGCTAGGCAATGGACGGAAGGCAAGCAAAGAGTAACGGAAGGTAAGGAAGGCAAGGGAAAGCAAGGAAAGGCAAGTGTAACGGAAGGAACCGCACGGCAAGGGGAAACAAGGCTAAGGCACGACAACGCACGCTAGGCAATGCACGGCAAGGCAAGGAAAGGGTAACGCATGGGAAAGCACGGTCAGGCGAGGCAAGGCTAAGGCATGACAACGCAAGGCTAGGCAATGCACGGAAAGCAAGCAAAGAGTAACGGAATGCAAGGAAGGCAAGGGAAAGCAAGGGAAGGCAAGCGTAACGGAAGGAATGGCACGGCAAGGGGTAACAAGGCTAAGGCACGACAACGCAGGGCTAGGCAATGCACGGCAAGGCAAGGAAAGCTTAAAGCAAAGGAAGGCACGGTCAGGCGAGATAAGGGCTAAGGCACGACAACGCAAGGCTAGGAAATGGACGGAAGGCAAGCAAAGAGTAACGGAAGGTAAGGAAGGCAAGGGAAAGCAAGGAAAGGAAAGTGTAACGGAAGGAACCGCACGGCAAGAGGAAACAAGGCTAAGGCACGACAACGCACGCTAGGCAATGCACGGCAAGGCAAGGAAAGGGTAACGCATGGGAAAGCACGGTCAGGCGAGGCAAGGCTAAGGCACGACAACGCAAGGCTAGGCAATGCACGGAAGGCAAGCAAAGAGTAACGGAAGGTAAGGAAGGCAAGGGAAAGCAAGGAAAGGCAAGTGTAACGGAAGGAACGGCACGGCAAGGGGAAACAAGGCTAAGGCACGACAACGCACGCTAGGCAATGCACGGCAAGGCAAGGAAAGGGTAACGCATGGGAAGCACGGTCAGGCGAGGCAAGGCTAAGGCATGACAACGCAAGGCTAGGCAATGCACGGAAAGCAAGCAAAGAGTAACGGAACGCAAGGAAGGCAAGGGAAAGCAAGGGAAGGCAAGGGTAACGGAAGGAACGGCACGGCAAGGGGTAACAAGGCTAAGGCACGACAACGCAGGGCTAGGCAATGCACGGCAAGGCAAGGAAAGGGTAACGCAAGGGAAGGCACGGTCAGGTGAGGCAAGGCTAAGGCACGACAACGCAAGGCTAGGCAATGCACGGCAAGGCAAGGAAAGAGTAACGGAAGGAAAGGAAGGCAAGGCAAAGCCAGGCAAGGCAAGTGTAACAAAAGGCACGGCACGGCATGGGGAAACAAGGCTAAGGCACGACAACGCACGGCTAGGCAATGCAAGGGCAAGGCAAGGAAAGGGTAACGCAAGGCAAGGCACGGTGAGCTTAGGCAAGGCTAATGCACGAAAACGCAAGGCTTGGCAATGCACGACAATGCAAGGAAAGCTTAAAGCAAAGGAAGGCACGGTCAGGCGAGATAAGGCTAAGGCACGACAACGCAAGGCTAGGCAATGGACGGAAGGCAAGCAAAGAGTAACGGAAGGTAAGGAAGGCAAGGGAAAGCAAGGAAAGGAAAGTGTAACGGAAGGAACCGCACGGCAAGAGGTAACAAGGCTAAGGCACGACAACGCAGGGCTAGGCAATGCACCGCAAGGCAAGGAAAGGGTAACGCAAGGGAAGGCACGGTCATGTGAGGCAAGACTAATGCACGACAACGCAAGGCTAGGCAGTGCACGGCAAGGCAAGGAAAGAGTAACGGAAGGAAAGGAAGGCAAGGCAAAGCCAGGCAAGGCAAGTGTAACAAAAGGCACGGCAAGGCAAGGGGAAACAAGGCTAAGGCACGACAACGCACGGCTAGGCAATGCACGGCAAGGCAAGGAAAGAGTAACGCAAGGAAAGGCACGGTGAGGCTAGGGAAGGCTAATGCACGAAAACGCAAAGCTAGGCAATGCACCACAATGCACGGAAAGCTTAAAGCAAAGGAAGGCACGGTCCGGCGAGATAAGGCTAAGGCACGACAACGCAAGGCTAGGCAATGCAGGGAAGGCAAGCAAAGAGTAAAGGAATGTAAGCAAGGCAAGGAAAAGCAAGGAAAGGCAAGGGTAACGGAAGGAACGGCACGGCAAGGGGAAACAAGGCTAAGGCACGACAACGCAGGGCTAGGCAATGCACGGCAAGGCAAGGAAAGGGTAACGCAAGGGAAGGCACGGTCAGGTGAGGCAACGATAAGGCACGACAACGCAAGGTTAGGCAATGCACGGCAAGGCAAGGAAAGAGTAACGGAAGGAAAGGAAGGCAAGGCAAAGCCAGGCAAGGCAAGTGTAACAAAAGGCACGCCACGGCAAGGGGAAACAAGGCTAAGGCACGACAACGCAAGGCTAGGCAATGCACGACAATGCAAGGAAAGCTTAAAGCAAAGGAAGGCACGGTCCGGCGAGATAAGCCTAAGGCACGACAACGCAAGGCTAGGCAATGCAGGGAAGGCAAGCAAAGAGTAAAGGAATGTAAGCAAGGCAAGGAAAAGCAAGGAAAGGCAAGTGTAACGGAAGGAACCGCACGGCAAGGGGAAACAAGGCTAAGGCACGACAAAGCACGCTAGGCAATGCACGGCAAGGCAAGGAAAGGGTAACGCATGGGACAGCACGGTCAGGCGAGGCAAGGCTAAGGCATGACAACGCAAGGCTAGGCAATGCACGGAAAGCAAGCAAAGAGTAACGGAACGCAAGGAAGGCAAGGGTAAGCAAGGGAAGGCAAGCGTAACGGAAGGAACGGCACGGCAAGGGGTAACAAGGCTAAGGCACGACAACGCAGGGTATAGGCAATGCACGGCAAGGCAAGGAAAGCTTAAAGCTTAAAGCAAAGGAAGGCACGGTCAGGCGAGATAAGGCTAAGGCACGACAACGCAAGGCTAGGCAATGGACGGAAGGCAAGCAAAGAGTAACGGAAGGTAAGGAAGGCAAGGGAAAGCAAGGAAAGTAAAGTGTAACGGAAGGAACCGCACGGCAAGAGGAAACAAGGCTAAGGCACGACAACGCACGCTAGGCAATGCACGGCAAGGCAAGGAAAGGGTAACGCATGGGAAAGCACGGTCAGGCGAGGCAAGGCTAAGGCATGACAACGCAAGGCTACGCAATGCACGGGAAGGAAGCAAAGAGTAACGGAACGCAAGGAAGGCAAGGGAATGCAACGGAAGGCAAGGGTAACGGAAGGAACTGCACGGCAAGGGGTAACAAGGCTAAGGCACGACAACGCAGGGCTAGGGAATGCACCGCAAGGCAAGGAAAGGGTAACGCAAGGGAAGGCACGGTCAGGTGAGGCAAGGCTAAGGCATGAGAACGCAAGGCTAGGCAATGTACGGAAAGCAAGCAAAGAGTAACGGAACGCAAGGAAGGCAAGGGAAATCAAGGGAAGGCAAGTGTAACGGAAGGAACGGCAGGGCAAGGGGTAACAAGGCTAAGGCACGACAACGCAGGGCTAGGCAATGCACCGCAAGGCAAGGAAAGGGTAACGCAAGGGAAGGCACGGTCAGGTTAGGCAAGGCTAATGCACGACAACGCAAGGCTAGGCAGTGCACGGCAAGGCAAGGAAAGAGTAACGGAAGGAAAGGAAGGCAAGGCAAAGCCAGGCAAGGCAAGTGTAACAAAAGGCACGGCACGGCAAGGGGAAACAAGGCTAAGGCACGACAACGCACGGCTAGGCAATGCAAGGGAAGGCAAGGAAAGGGTAACGCAAGGCAAGCCACGGTGAGCTTAGGCAAGGCTAATGCACGAAAACGCAAGGCTTGGCAATGCACGACAATGCAAGGAAAGCTTAAAGCAAAGGAAGGCACGGTCAGGCGAGATAAGGCTAAGGCACGACAACGCAAGGCTAGGCATTGCAGGGAAGGCAAGGAATTGCACGCAAGGGGTAACAAGGCTAAGGCACGACAACGCAGGGCTAGGCAATGCACGGCAAGGCAAGGAAAGGGTAACGCAAGGGAAGGCACGGTCAGGTGAGGCAAGGATAAGGCACGACAACACAAGGCTAGGCAATGCCCGGAAGGCAAGCAAAGAGTAACGGAAGGTAAGGAAGGCAAGGGAAAGCCAGGCAAGGCAAGTGTAACAAACGGCACGGCACCGCAAGGGGAAACAAGGCTAAGGCACGACAACGCACGGCTAGGCAATGCACGGCAAGGCAAGGAAAGAGTAACGCAAGGAAAGGCACGGTGAGGCTAGGGAAGGCTAATGCACGAAAACGCAAAGCTAGGCAATGCAAGACAATGCAAGGAAAGCTTAAAGCAAAGGAAGGCACGGTCAGGCGAGATAAGGCTAAGGCACGACAACGCAAGGCTAGGCAATGCAGGGAAGGCAAGCAAAGAGTAACGGAAGTTAAGCAAGTCAAGGAAAAGCAAGGAAAGGCAAGGGTAACGTAAGGAACGGCACGGCAAGGGGAAACAAGTCTAAGGCACGACAACGCACGCTAGGCAATGCACTGCAAGGCAAGTAAAGGGTAACGCATGGGAAAGCACGTTCCGGCGAGGCTAGGCTAAGGCACGACAACGCAAGGCTAGGCAATGCACGGAAGGCAAGCAAAGAGTAACGGAAGGTAAGGAAGGCAAGGGAAAGCAAGGAAAGGCAAGTGTAACGGAAGGAACCGCACGGCAAGGGGAAACAAGGCTAAGGCAGGACAACGCACGCTAGGCAATGCACGGCAAGGCAAGGAAAGGGTAACGCATGGGACAGCACGGTCAGGCGAGGCAAGGCTAAGGCATGACAACGCAAGGCTAGGCAATGCACGGAAAGCAAGCAAAGAGTAACGGAACGCAAGGAAGGCAAGGGAAAGCAAGGGAAGGCAAGCGTAACGGAAGGAACGGCACGGCAAGGGGTAACAAGGCTAAGGCACGACAACGCCGGGCTAGGCAATGCACGGCAAGGCAAGGAAAGCTTAAAGCAAAGGAAGGCACGGTCAGGCGAGATAAGGCTAAGGCATGACAACGCAAGGCTAGGCAATGGACGGAAGGCAAGCAAAGAGTAACGGAAGGTAAGGAAGGCAAGGGAAAGCAAGGAAAGGGAAGTGTAACGGAAGGAACCGCACGGCAAGAGCAAACAAGGCTAAGGCACGACAACGCACGCTAGGCAATGTACGGCAAGGCAAGGAAAGGGTAACGCATGGGAAAGCACGGTCAGGCGAGGCAAGGCTAAGGCACGACAACGCCAGGCTAGGCAATGCACGGAAGGCAAGCAAAGAGTAACGGAAGATAAGGAAGGCAAGGGAAAGCAAGGAAAGGCAAGTGCAACGGAAGGAACGGCACGGCAAGGGAAAACAAGGCTAAGGCACGACAACGCACGCTAGGCAATGCACGGCAGGGCAAGAAAAGGGTAACGCATGGGAAAGCACAGTCAGGCGAGGCAAGGCTAAGGCATGACAACGCAAGGCTACGCAATGCACGGAAAGCAAGCAAAGAGTAACGGAACGCAAGGAAGGCAAGGGAATGCAACGGAAGGCAAGGGTAACGGAAGGAATTGCACGCAAGGGGTAACAAGGCTAAGGCACGACAACGCAGGGCTAGGCAATGCACGGCAAGGCAAGGAAAAGGTAACGCAAGGGAAGGCACGGTCAGGTGAGGCAAGGATAAGGCACGACAACACAAGGCTAGGCAATGCCCGGAAGGCAAGCAAAGAGTAACGGAAGGTAAGGAAGGCAAGGGAAAGCCAGGCAAGGCAAGTGTAACAAAAGCCACGGCACCGCAAGGGGAAACAAGGCTAAGGCACGACAACGCACGGCTAGGCAATGCACGGCAAGGCAAGGAAAGAGTAACGCAAGGAAAGGCACGGTGAGGCTAGGGAAGGCTAATGCACGAAAACGCAAAGCTAGGCAATGCACCACAATGCACGGAAAGCTTAAAGCAAAGGAAGGCACGGTCCGACGAGATAAGGCTAAGGCACGACAACGCAAGGCTAGGCAATGCAGGGAAGGCAAGCAAAGAGTAACGGAATGTAAGCAAGGCAAGGAAAAGCAAGGAAAGGCAAGGGTAACGGAAGGAACGGCACGGCAAGGGGAAACAAGGCTAAGGCACGACAACGCAAGGCTAGGCAATGCACGGCAAGGCAAGGATAAGGCACGACAACGCAAGGCTAGGCAATGCACGGCAAGGCAAGGAAAGAGTAACGGAAGGAAAGGAAGGCAAGGTAAAGCCAGGCAAGGCAAGTGTAACAAAAGGCACGCCACGGCAAGGGGAAACAAGGCTAAGGCACGACAACGCAAGGCTAGGCAATGCACGACAATGCAAGGAAAGCTTAAAGCAAAGGAAGGCACGGTCCGGCGAGATAAGGCTAAGGCACGACATCGCAAGGCTAGGCAATGCAGGGAAGGCAAGCAAAGAGTAAAGGAATGTAAGCAAGGCAAGGAAAAGCAAGGAAAGGCAAGGGTAACGGAAGGAACGGCACGGCAAGGGGAAACAAGTCTAAGGCATGACAACGCACGCTAGGCAATGCACGGCAAGGCAAGGAAAGGGTAACGCATGCGAAAGCACGGTCAGGCGAGGCAAGGCTAAGGCACGACAACGCAAGGCTAGGCAATGCACGACAATGCAAGGAAAGAGTAACGGAAGGTAAGGAAGGCAAGGGAAAGCAAGGAAAGGCAAGTGTAACGGAAGGAACCGCACGGCAAGGGGAAACAAGGCTAAGGCACGACAAAGCACGCTAGGCAATGCACGGCAAGGCAAGGAAAGGGTAACGCATGGGACAGCACGGTCAGGCGAGGCAAGGCTAAGGCATGACAACGCAAGGCTAGGCAATGCACGGAAAGCAAGCAAAGAGTAACGGAACGCAAGGAAGGCAAGGGAAAGCAAGGGAAGGCAAGCGTAACGGAAGGAACGGCACTGCAAGGGGTAACAAGGCTAAGGCACGACAACGCAGGGCTAGGCAATGCACGGCAAGGCAAGGAAAGCTTAAAGCAAAGGAAGGCACGGTCAGGCGAGATAAGGCTAAGGCACGAGAACGCAAGGCTAGGCAATGGACGGAAGGCAAGCAAAGAGTAACGGAAGGTAAGGAAGGCAAGGGAAAGCAAGGAAAGGAAAGTGTAACGGAAGGAACCGCACGGCAAGAGGAAACAAGGCTAAGGCACGACAACGCACGCTAGGCAATGCACGGCAAGGCAAGGAAAGGGTAACGCATGGGAAAGCACGGTCAGGCGAGGCAAGGCTAAGGCATGACAACGCAAGGCTACGCAATGCACGGGAAGGAAGCAAAGAGTAACGGAACGCAAGGAAGGCAAGGGAATGCAACGGAAGGCAAGGGTAACGGAAGGAACTGCACGGCAAGGGGAAACAAGGCTAAGGCAGGACAACGCACGCTAGGCAATGCACGGCAAGGCAAGGAAAGGGTAACGCATGGGACAGCACGGTCAGGCGAGGCAAGGCTAAGGCATGACAACGCAAGGCTAGGCAATGCACGGAAAGCAAGCAAAGAGTAACGGAACGCAAGGAAGGCAAGGGAAAGCAAGGGAAGGCAAGCGTAACGGAAGGAACGGCACGGCAAGGGGTAACAAGGCTAAGGCACGACAACGCAGGGCTAGGCAATGCACGGCAAGGCAAGGAAAGCTTAAAGCAAAGGAAGGCACGGTCAGGCGAGATAAGGCTAAGGCACGACAACGCAAGGCTAGGCAATGGACGGAAGGCAAGCAAAGAGTAACGGAAGGTAAGGAAGGCAAGGGAAAGCAAGGAAAGTAAAGTGTAACGGAAGGAACCGCACGGCAAGAGGAAACAAGGCTAAGGCACGACAACGCACGCTAGGCAATGCACGGCAAGGCAAGGAAAGGGTAACGCATGGGAAAGCACGGTCAGGCGAGGCAAGGCTAAGGCACGACAACGCCAGGCTAGGCAATGCACGGAAGGCAAGCAAAGAGTAACGGAAGATAAGGAAGGCAAGGAAAAGCAAGGAAAGGCAAGTGCAACGGAAGGAACAGCACGGCAAGGGAAAACAAGGCTAAGGCACGACAACGCACGCTAGGCAATGCACGGCAGGGCAAGAAAAGGGTAACGCATGGGAAAGCACAGTCAGGCGAGGCAAGGCTAAGGCATGACAACGCAAGGCTACGCAATGCACGGAAAGCAAGCAAAGAGTAACGGAACGCAAGGAAGGCAAGGGAATGCAACGGAAGGCAAGGGTAACGGAAGGAATTGCACGCAAGGGGTAACAAGGCTAAGGCACGACAACGCAGGGCTAGGCAATGCACGGCAAGGCAAGGAAAAGGTAACGCAAGGGAAGGCACGGTCAGGTGAGGCAAGGATAAGGCACGACAACACAAGGCTAGGCAATGCCCGGAAGGCAAGCAAAGAGTAACGGAAGGTAAGGAAGGCAAGGGAAAGCCAGGCAAGGCAAGTGTAACAAAAGCCACGGCACCGCAAGGGGAAACAAGGCTAAGGCACGACAACGCACGGCTAGGCAATGCACGGCAAGGCAAGGAAAGAGTAACGCAAGGAAAGGCACGGTGAGGCTAGGGAAGGCTAATGCACGAAAACGCAAAGCTAGGCAATGCACCACAATGCACGGAAAGCTTAAAGCAAAGGAAGGCACGGTCCGACGAGATAAGGCTAAGGCACGACAACGCAAGGCTAGGCAATGCAGGGAAGGCAAGCAAAGAGTAACGGAATGTAAGCAAGGCAAGGAAAAGCAAGGAAAGGCAAGGGTAACGGAAGGAACGGCACGGCAAGGGGAAACAAGGCTAAGGAACGACAACGCAGGGCTAGGCAATGCACGGCAAGGCAAGGAAAGGGTAACGCAAGGGAAGGCACGGTCAGGTGAGGCAACGATAAGGCACGACAACGCAAAGTTAGGCAATGCACGGCAAGGCAAGGAAAGAGTAACGGAAGGAAAGGAAGGCAAGGTAAAGCCAGGCAAGGCAAGTGTAACAAAAGGCACGCCACGGCAAGGGGAAACAAGGCTAAGGCACGACAACGCAAGGCTAGGCAATGCACGACAATGCAAGGAAAGCTTAAAGCAAAGGAAGGCACGGTCCGGCGAGATAAGGCTAAGGCACGACATCGCAAGGCTAGGCAATGCAGGGAAGGCAAGAAAAGAGTAAAGGAATGTAAGCAAGGCAAGGAAAAGCAAGGAAAGGCAAGGGTAACGGAAGGAACGGCACGGCAAGGGGAAACAAGTCTAAGGCATGACAACGCACGCTAGGCAATGCACGGCAAGGCAAGGAAAGGGTAACGCATGCGAAAGCACGGTCAGGCGAGGCAAGGCTAAGGCACGACAACGCAAGGCTAGGCAATGCACGACAATGCAAGGAAAGAGTAACGGAAGGTAAGGAAGGCAAGGGAAAGCAAGGAAAGGCAAGTGTAACGGAAGGAACCGCACGGCAAGGGGAAACAAGGCTAAGGCACGACAAAGCACGCTAGGCAATGCACGGCAAGGCAAGGAAAGGGTAACGCATGGGACAGCACGGTCAGGCGAGGCAAGGCTAAGGCATGACAACGCAAGGCTAGGCAATGCACGGAAAGCAAGCAAAGAGTAACGGAACGCAAGGAAGGCAAGGGAAAGCAAGGGAAGGCAAGCGTAACGGAAGGAACGGCACTGCAAGGGGTAACAAGGCTAAGGCACGACAACGCAAGGCTAGGCAATGCACGACAATGCAAGGAAAGCTTAAAGTAAAGGAAGGCACGGTCAGGCGAGATAAGGCTAAGGCACGAGAACGCAAGGCTAGGCAATGGACGGAAGGCAAGCAAAGAGTAACGGAAGGTAAGGAAGGCAAGGGAAAGCAAGGAAAGTAAAGTGTAACGGAAGGAACCGCACGGCAAGAGGAAACAAGGCTAAGGCACGACAACGCACGCTAGGCAATGCACGGCAAGGCAAGGAAAGGGTAACGCATGGGAAAGCACGGTCAGGCGAGGCAAGGCTAAGGCATGACAACGCAAGGCTACGCAATGCACGGGAAGGAAGCAAAGAGTAACGGAACGCAAGGAAGGCAAGGGAATGCAACGGAAGGCAAGGGTAACGGAAGGAACTGCACGGCAAGGGGTAACAAGGCTAAGGCACGACAACGCAGGGCTAGGGAATGCACCGCAAGGCAAGGAAAGGGTAACGCAAGGGAAGGCACGGTCAGGTGAGGCAAGGCTAAGGCATGAGAACGCAAGGCTAGGCAATGTACGGAAAGCAAGCAAAGAGTAACGGAACGCAAGGAAGGCAAGGGAAATCAAGGGAAGGCAAGTGTAACGGAAGGAACGGCAGGGCAAGGGGTAACAAGGCTAAGGCACGACAACGCAGGGCTAGGCAATGCACCGCAAGGCAAGGAAAGGGTAACGCAAGGGAAGGCACGGTCAGGTTAGGCAAGGCTAATGCACGACAACGCAAGGCTAGGCAGTGCACGGCAAGGCAAGGAAAGAGTAACGGAAGGAAAGGAAGGCAAGGCAAAGCCAGGCAAGGCAAGTGTAACAAAAGGCACGGCACGGCAAGGGGAAACAAGGCTAAGGCACGACAACGCACGGCTAGGCAATGCAAGGGAAGGCAAGGAAAGGGTAACGCAAGGCAAGCCACGGTGAGCTTAGGCAAGGCTAATGCACGAAAACGCAAGGCTTGGCAATGCACGACAATGCAAGGAAAGCTTAAAGCAAAGGAAGGCACGGTCAGGCGAGATAAGGCTAAGGCACGACAACGCAAGGCTAGGCATTGCAGGGAAGGCAAGGAATTGCACGCAAGGGGTAACAAGGCTAAGGCACGACAACGCAGGGCTAGGCAATGCACGGCAAGGCAAGGAAAGGGTAACGCAAGGGAAGGCACGGTCAGGTGAGGCAAGGATAAGGCACGACAACACAAGGCTAGGCAATGCCCGGAAGGCAAGCAAAGAGTAACGGAAGGTAAGGAAGGCAAGGGAAAGCCAGGCAAGGCAAGTGTAACAAAAGCCACGGCACCGCAAGGGGAAACAAGGCTAAGGCACGACAACGCACGGCTAGGCAATGCACGGCAAGGCAAGGAAAGAGTAACGCAAGGAAAGGCACGGTGAGGCTAGGGAAGGCTAATGCACGAAAACGCAAAGCTAGGCAATGCACGACAATGCAAGGAAAGCTTAAAGCAAAGGAAGGCACGGTCAGGCGAGATAAGGCTAAGGCACGACAACGCAAGGCTAGGCAATGCAGGGAAGGCAAGCAAAGAGTAACGGAAGGTAAGCAAGTCAAGGAAAAGCAAGGAAAGGCAAGGGTAACGTAAGGAACGGCACGGCAAGGGGAAACAAGTCTAAGGCACGACAACGCACGCTAGGCAATGCACTGCAAGGCAAGTAAATGGTAACGCATGGGAAAGCACGTTCCGGCGAGGCTAGGCTAAGGCACGACAACGCAAGGCTAGGCAATGCACGGAAGGCAAGCAAAGAGTAACGGAAGGTAAGGAAGGCAAGGGAAAGCAAGGAAAGGCAAGTGTAACGGAAGGAACCGCACGGCAAGGGGAAACAAGGCTAAGGCACGACAACGCACGCTAGGCAATGCACGGCAAGGCAAGGAAAGGGTAACGCATGGGACAGCACGGTCAGGCGAGGCAAGGCTAAGGCATGACAACGCAAGGCTAGGCAATGCACGGAAAGCAAGCAAAGAGTAACGGAACGCAAGGAAGGCAAGGGAAAGCAAGGGAAGGCAAGCGTAACGGAAGGAACGGCACGGCAAGGGGTAACAAGGCTAAGGCACGACAACGCAGGGCTAGGCAATGCACGGCAAGGCAAGGAAAGCTTAAAGCAAAGGAAGGCACGGTCAGGCGAGATAAGGCTAAGGCATGACAACGCAAGGCTAGGCAATGGACGGAAGGCAAGCAAAGAGTAACGGAAGGTAAGGAAGGCAAGGGAAAGCAAGGAAAGGGAAGTGTAACGGAAGGAACCGCACGGCAAGAGGAAACAAGGCTAAGGCACGACAACGCACGCTAGGCAATGTACGGCAAGGCAAGGAAAGGGTAACGCATGGGAAGGCACGGTCAGGCGAGGTAAGGCTAAGGCACGACAACGCAAGGCTAGGCAATGCACGGAAGGCAAGCAAAGAGTAACGGAAGATAAGGAAGGCAAGGGAAAGCAAGGAAAGGCAAGTGCAACGGAAGGAACAGCACGGCAAGGGAAAACAAGGCTAAGGCACGACAACGCACGCTAGGCAATGCACGGCAGGGCAAGAAAAGGGTAACGCATGGGAAAGCACAGTCAGGCGAGGCAAGGCTAAGGCATGACAACGCAAGGCTACGCAATGCACGGAAAGCAAGCAAAGAGTAACGGAACGCAAGGAAGGCAAGGGAATGCAACGGAAGGCAAGGGTAACGGAAGGAATTGCACGCAAGGGGTAACAAGGCTAAGGCACGACAACGCAGGGCTAGGCAATGCACGGCAAGGCAAGGAAAAGGTAACGCAAGGGAAGGCACGGTCAGGTGAGGCAAGGATAAGGCACGACAACACAAGGCTAGGCAATGCCCGGAAGGCAAGCAAAGAGTAACGGAAGGTAAGGAAGGCAAGGGAAAGCCAGGCAAGGCAAGTGTAACAAAAGCCACGGCACCGCAAGGGGAAACAAGGCTAAGGCACGACAACGCACGGCTAGGCAATGCACGGCAAGGCAAGGAAAGGGTAACGCAAGGCAAGGCACGGTGAGGCTAGGGAAGGCTAATGCACGAAAACGCAAAGCTAGGCAATGCACGACAATGCACGGAAAGCTTAAAGCAAAGGAAGGCACGGTCCGGCGAGATAAGGCTAAGGCACGACAACGCAAGGCGAGGCAATGCAGGGAAGGCAAGCAAAGAGTAACGGAATGTAAGCAAGGCAAGGAAAAGCAAGGAAAGGCAAGGGTAACGGAAGGAACGGCACGGCAAGGGGAAACAAGGCTAATGCACGACAACGCAGGGCTAGGCAATGCACGGCAAGGCAAGGAAAGGGTAACGCAAGGGAAGGCACGGTCAGGCGAGGCAAGGCTAAGGCACGACAACGCAAGGTTAGGCAATGCACGGCAAGGCAAGGAAAGAGTAACGGAAGGAAAGGAAGGCAAGGCAAAGCCAGGCAAGGCAAGTGTAACAAAAGGCACGCCACGGCAAGGGGAAACAAGGCTAAGGCACGACAACGCAAGGCTAGGCAATGCACGACAATGCAAGGAAAGCTTAAAGCAAAGGAAGGCACGGTCCGGCGAGATAAGGCTAAGGCACGACAACGCAAGGCTAGGCAATGCAGGGAAGGCAAGCAAAGAGTAAAGGAATGTAAGCAAGGCAAGGAAAAGCAAGGAAAGGCAAGGGTAACGGAAGGAACGGCACGGCAAGGGGAAACAAGTCTAAGGCATGACAACGCACGCTAGGCAATGCACGGCAAGGCAAGGAAAGGGTAACGCATGGGACAGCACGGTCAGGCGAGGCAAGGCTAAGGCATGACAACGCAAGGCTAGGCAATGCACGGAAAGCAAGCAAAGAGTAACGGAACGCAAGGAAGGCAAGGGAAAGCAAGGGAAGGCAAGTGTAACGGAAGGAACGGCAGGGCAAGGGGTAACAAGGCTAAGGCACGACAACGCAGGGCTAGGCAATGCACCGCAAGGCAAGGAAAGGGTAACGCAAGGGAAGGCACGGTCAGGTGAGGCAAGGCTAATGCACGACAACGCAAGGCTAGGCAGTGCACGGCAAGGCAAGGAAAGAGTAACGGAAGGAAAGGAAGGCAAGGCAAAGCCAGGCAAGGCAAGTGTAACAAAAGGCACGGCACGGCAAGGGGAAACAAGGCTAAGGCACGACAACGCACGGCTAGGCAATGCAAGGGAAGGCAAGGAAAGGGTAACGCAAGGCAAGGCACGGTGAGCTTAGGCAAGGCTAATGCAGGAAAACGCAAGGCTTGGCAATGCACGACAATGCAAGGAAAGCTTAAAGCAAAGGAAGGCACGGTCAGGCGAGATAAGGCTAAGGCACGACAACGCAAGGCTAGGCAGGAACGGCACGGCAAGGGGTAACAAGGCTAAGGCACGACAACGCAGGGCTAGGCAATGCACGGCAAGGCAAGGAAAGGGTAACGCAAGGGAAGGCACGGTCAGGTGAGGCAAGGCTAAGGCACGACAAGGCAAGGCTAGGCAATGCCCGGAAGGCAAGCAAAGAGTAACGGAAGGTAAGGAAGGCAAGGGAAAGCCAGGCAAGGCAAGTGTAACAAAAGCCACGGCAAGGGCAAGGGGAAACAAGGCTAAGGCACGACAACGCACGGCTAGGCAATGCACGGCAAGGCAAGGAAAGAGTAACGCAAGGAAAGGAAGGCAAGGCAAAGCCAGGCAAGGCAAGTGTAACAAAAGGCACGGCACGGCAAGGGGAAACAAGGCTAAGGCACGACAACGCACGGCTAGGCAATGAAGGGAAGGCAAGGAAAGGGTAACGCAAGGCAAGGCACGGTGAGGCTAGGCAAGGCTAATGCACGAAAACGCAAGGCTAGGCAATGCACGACAATGCAAGGAAAGCTTAAAGCAAAGGAAGGCACGGTCAGGCGAGATAAGGCTAAGGCACGACAACGCAAGGCTAGGCAATGCAGGGAAGGCAAGCAAAGAGTAAAGGAATGTAAGCAAGGCAAGGAAAAGCAAGGAAAGGCAAGGGTAACGGAAGGAACGGCACGGCAAGGGGAAACAAGTCTAAGGCATGACAACGCACGCTAGGCAATGCACGGCAAGGCAAGGAAAGGGTAACGCATGGGAAAGCACGGTCAGGCGAGGCAAGGCTAAGGCACGACAACGCAAGGCTAGGCAATGCACGACAATGCAAGGAAAGAGTAACGGAAGGTAAGGAAGGCAAGGGAAAGCAAGGAAAGGCAAGTGTAACGGAAGGAACCGCACGGCAAGGGGAAACAAGGCTAAGGCACGGCAAAGCACGCTAGGCAATGCACGGCAAGGCAAGGAAAGGGTAACGCATGGGACAGCACGGTCAGGCGAGGCAAGGCTAAGGCATGACAACGCAAGGCTAGGCAATGCACGGAAGGCAAGCAAAGAGTAACGGAACGAAAGGAAGGCAAGGGAAAGCAAGGGAAGGCAAGCGTAACGGAAGGAACGGCACGGCAAGGGGTAACAAGGCTAAGGCACGACAACGCAGGGATAGGCAATGCACGGCAAGGCAAGGAAAGCTTAAAGCAAAGGAAGGCACGGTCAGGCGAGATAAGGCTAAGGCACGACAACGCAAGGCTAGGCAATGGACGGAAGGCAAGCAAAGAGTAACGGAAGGTAAGGAAGGCAAGGGAAAGCAAGGAAAGTAAAGTGTAACGGAAGGAACCGCACGGCAAGAGGAAACAAGGCTAAGGCACGACAACGCACGCTAGGCAATGCACGGCAAGGCAAGGAAAGGGTAACGCATGGGAAAGCACGGTCAGGCGAGGCAAGGCTAAGGCATGACAACGCAAGGCTACTCAATGCACGGGAAGCAAGCAAAAGAGTAACGGAACGCAAGGAAGGCAAGGGAATGCAACGGAAGGCAAGGGTAACGGAAGGAACTGCACGGCAAGGGGTAACAAGGCTAAGGCACGACAACGCAGGGCTAGGCAATGCACGGCAAGGCAAGGAAAGGGTAACGCAAGGGAAGGCACGGTCAGGTGAGGCAAGGCTAAGGCACGACAACGCAAGGCTAGGCAATGTACGGAAGGCAAGCAAAGAGTAACGGAACGCAAGGAAGGCAAGGGAAATCAAGGGAAGGCAAGTGTAACGGAAGGAACGGCACGGCAAGGGGTAACAAGGCTAAGGCACGACAACGCAGGGCTAGGCAATGCACGGAAATGCAAGGAAAGGGTAACGCCAGGGAAGGCACGGTCAGGCAAGGCAAGGCTAATGCACGACAACACAAGGCTAGGCAGTGAACGGCAAGGCAAGGAAAGAGTAACGGAAGGAAAGGAAGGCAACGCAAAGCCAGGCAAGGCAAGCGTAACAAAAGGCACGGCACGGCAAGGGGAAACAAGGCTGAGGCACGACAACGCACGGCTAGGCAATGCAAGGGAAGGCAAGGAAAGGGTAACGCAAGGCAAGGCACGGTGAGCTTAGGCAAGGCTAATGCACGAAAACGCAAGGCTTGGCAATGCACGACAATGCAAGGAAAGCTTAAAGCAAAGGAAGGCACGGTCAGGCGAGATAAGGCTAAGGCACGACAACGCAGGGAAGGAATTGCACGCAAGGGGTAACAAGGCTAAGGCACGACAACGCAGGGCTAGGCAATGCACGGCAAGGCAAGGAAAGGGTAACGCAAGGGAAGGCACGGTCAGGCGAGGCAAGGCTAAGGCACGACAACGCAAGGCTAGGCAATGCACGGAAGGCAAGCAAAGAGTAACGGAAGATAAGGAAGGCAAGGGAAAGCAAGGACAGGCAAGTGTAACGGAAGGAACGGCACGGCAAGGGAAAACAAGGCTAAGGCACGACAACGCACGCTAGGCAATGCACGGCAGGGCAAGAAAAGGGTAACGCATGGGAAAGCACAGTCAGGCGAGGCAAGGCTAAGGCATGACAACGCAAGGCTACGCAATGCACGGAAAGCAAGCAAAGAGTAACGGAAAGCAAGGAAGGCAAGGGAATGCAACGGAAGGCAAGGGTAACGGAAGGAATTGCACGCAAGGGGTAACAAGGCTAAGGCACGGAAACGCAGGGCTAGGCAATGCACGGCAAGGCAAGGAAAGGGTAACGCAAGGGAAGGCACGGTCAGGTGAGGCAAGGAAAAGGCACGACAACAGAAGGCTAGGCAATGCCCGGAAGGCAAGCAAAGAGTAACGGAAGGTAAGGAAGGCAAGGGAAAGCCAGGCAAGGCAAGTGTAACAAAAGCCACGGCACCGCAAGGGGAAACAAGGCTAAGGCACGACAACGCACGGCTAGGCAATGCACGGCAAGGCAAGGAAAGAGTAACGCAAGGAAAGGCACGGTGAGGCTAGGGAAGGCTAATGCACGAAAACGCAATGCTAGGCAATGCACGACAATGCAAGGAAAGCTTAAAGCAAAGGAAGGCACGGTCAGGCGAGATAAGGCTAAGGCACGACAACGCAAGGCTAGGCAATGCACGGAAGGCAAGCAAAGAGTAACGGGAGGTAAAGAAGGCAAGGGAAAGCAAGGAAAGGCAAGTGTAACGGAAGGAACCGCACGGCAAGGGGAAACAAGGCTAAGGCACGACAACGCACGCTAGGCAATGCACGGCAAGGCAAGGAAAGGGTAACGCATGGGAAAGCACGGTCAGGCGAGGCAAGGCTAAGGCACGACAACGCAAGGCTAGGTAATGCACGGAAAGCAAGAAAAGAGTAACGGAATGCAAGGAAGGCAAGGGAAAGCAAGGGAAGGCAAGGGTAACGGAAGGAACGGCACGGCAAGGGGTAACAAGGCTAAGGCACGACAACGCAGGGCTAGGCAATGCACGGCAAGGCAAGGAAAGCTTAAAGCAAAGGAAGGCACGGTCAGGCGAGATAAGGGTAAGGCACGACAACGCAAGGCTAGGAAATGGACGGAAGGCAAGCAAAGAGTAACGGAAGGTAAGGAAGGCAAGGGAAAGCAAGGAAAGGAAAGTGTAACGGAAGGAACCGCACGGCAAGCGGAAACAAGGCTAAGGCACGACAACGCACGCTAGGCAATGCACGGCAAGGCAAGGAAAGAGTAACGCATGGGAAAGCACGGTCAGGCGAGGCAAGGCTAAGTCATGACAACGCAAGGCTACGCAATGCACCGGAAGCAAGCAAAGAGTAACGGAACGCAAGGAAGGCAAGGGAATGCAACGGAAGGCAAGGGTAACGGAAGGAACTGCACGGCAAGGGGTAACAAGGCTAAGGCACGACAACGCAGGGCTAGGCAATGCACCGCAAGGCAAGGAAAGGGTAACGCAAGGGAAGGCACGGTCAGGTGAGCCAAGGCTAAGGCATGAGAACGCAAGGCTAGGCAATGTACGGAAAGCAAGCAAAGAGTAACGGAACGCAAGGAAGGCAAGGGAAAGCAAGGGAAGGCAAGGGTAACGGAAGGAACGGCAGGGCAAGGGGTAACAAGGCTAAGGCACGACAACGCAGGGCTAGGCAATGCACGGAAAGGCAAGGAAAGGGTAACGCAAGGGAAGGCACGGTCAGGTGAGGCAAGGCTAATGCACGACAACGCAAGGCTAGGCAGTGCACGGCAAGGCAAGGAAAGAGTAACGGAAGGAAAGGAAGGCAAGGCAAAGCCAGGCAAGGCAAGTGTAACAAAAGGCACGGCACGGCATGGGGAAACAAGGCTAAGGCACGACAACGCACGGCTAGGCAATGCAAGGGAAGGCAAGGAAAGGGTAACGCAAGGCAAGGCACGGTGAGCTTAGGCAAAGCTAATGCACGAAAACGCAAGGCTTGGCAATGCACGACAATGCAAGGAAAGCTTAAAGCAAAGGAAGGCACGGTCAGGCGAGATAAGGGTAAGGCACGACAACGCAAGGCTAGGCAATGGACGGAAGGCAAGCAAAGAGTAACGGAAGGTAAGGAAGGCAAGGGAAAGCAAGGAAAGGCAAGTGTAACGGAAGGAACCGCACGGCAAGGGGAAACAAGGCTAAGGCAGGACAACGCACGCTAGGCAATGCACGGCAAGGCAAGGAAAGGGTAACGCATGGGACAGCACGGTCAGGCGAGGCAAGGCTAAGGCATGACAACGCAAGGCTAGGCAATGCACGGAAAGCAAGCAAAGAGTAACGGAACGCAAGGAAGGCAAGGGAAAGCAAGGGAAGGCAAGGGTAACGGAAGGAACGGCACGGCAAGGGGTAACAAGGCTAAGGTACGACAACGCAGGGCTAGGCAATGCACGGCAAGGCAAGGAAAGGGTAACGCAAGGGAAGGCACGGTCAGGCGAGGCAAGGCTAAGGCACGACAACGCAAGGCTAGGCAATGCACGGAAGGCAAGCAAAGAGTAACGGAAGGTAAGGAAGGCAAGGGAAAGCAAGGAAAGGAAAGTGTAACGGAAGGAACCGCACGGCAAGAGGAAACAAGGCTAAGGCACGACAACGCAGGGCTAGGCAATGCACGGCAAGGCAAGGAAAGAGTAACGCATGGGAAAGCACGGTCAGGCGAGGCAAGGCTAAGGCATGACAACGCAAGGCTAGGCAATGCACCGGAAGCAAGCAAAGAGTAACGGAACGCAAGGAAGGCAAGGGAATGCAACGGAAGGCAAGGGTAACGGAAGGAACGGCACGGCAAGGGGAAACAAGGCCAAGGCACGACAACGCAGGGCTAGGCAATGCACGGCAAGGCAAGGAAAGGGTAACGCATGGGAAAGCACGGTCAGGCGAGGCAAGGCTAAGGCACGACAACGCAAGGCTAGGCAATGCAAGGAAGGCAAGGGAAAGCAAGGGAAGGCAAGGGTAACGGAAGGAACGGCAGGGCAAGTGGTAACAAGGCTAAGGCACGACAACGCAGGGCTAGGCAATGCACCGCAAGGCAAGGAAAGGGTAACGGAAGGGAAGGCACGGTCAGGTGAGGCAAGGCTAATGCACGACAACGCAAGGCTAGGTAGTGCACGGCAAGGCAAGGAAAGAGTAACGGAAGGAAAGGAAGGCAAGGCAAAGCCAGGCAAGGCAAGTGTAACAAAAGGCACGGCACGGCAAGGGGAAACAAGGCTAAGGCACGACAACGCACGGCTAGGCAATGCAAGGGAAGGCAAGGAAAGGGTAACGCAAGGCAAGGCACGGTGAGCTTAGGCAAGGCTAATGCACGAAAACGCAAGGCTTGGCAATGCACGACAATGCAAGGAAAGCTTAAAGCAAAGGAAGGCACGGTCAGGCTAGATAAGGGTAAGGCACGACAACGCAAGGCTAGGCAATGGACGGAAGGCAAGCAAAGAGTAACGGAAGGTAAGGAAGGCAAGGGAAAGCAAGGAAAGGAAAGTGTAACGGAAGGAACCGCACGGCAAGAGGAAAGAAGGCTAAGGCACGACAACGCAGGGCTAGGCAATGCACCGCAAGGCAAGGAAAGGGTAACGCAAGGGAAGGCACGGTCATGTGAGGCAAGGCTAATGCACGACAACGCAAGGCTAGGCAGTGCACGTCAAGGCAAGGAAAGAGTAACGGAAGGAAAGGAAGGCAAGGCAAAGCCAGGCAAGGCAAGTGTAACAAAAGACACGGCACGGCAAGGGGAAACAAGGCTAAGGCACGACAACGCACGGCTAGGCAATGCACGGCAAGGCAAGGAAAGAGTAACGCAAGGAAAGGCACGGTGAGGCTAGGGAAGGCTAATGCACGAAAACGCAAAGCTAGGCAATGCACGACAATGCACGGAAAGCTTAAAGCAAAGGAAGGCACGGTCCGGCGAGATAAGGCTAAGGCACGACAACGCAAGGCTAGGCAATGCAGGGAAGGCAAGCAAAGAGTAACGGAATGTAAGCAAGGCAAGGAAAAGCAAGGAAAGGCAAGGGTAACGGAAGGAACGGCACGGCAAGGGGAAACAAGGCTAAGGCACGACAACGCAGGGCTGGGCAATGCACGGCAAGGCAAGGAAAGGGTAACGCAAGGGAAGGCACGGTCAGGTGAGGCAACGATAAGGCACGACAACGCAAGGTTAGGCAATGCACGGCAAGGCAAGGAAAGAGTAACGGAAGGAAAGGAAGGCAAGGCAAAGCCAGGCAAGGCAAGTGTAACAAAAGGCACGCCACGGCAAGGGGAAACAAGGCTAAGGCACGACAACGCAAGGCTAGGCAATGCACGACAATGCAAGGAAAGCTTAAAGCAAAGGAAGGCACGGTCCGGCGAGATAAGGCTAAGGCACGACATCGCAAGGCTAGGCAATGCAGGGAAGGCAAGCAAAGAGTAAAGGAAGGTAAGCAAGGCAAGGAAAAGCAAGGAAAGGGAAGGGTAACGGAAGGAACGGCACGGCAAGGGGAAACAAGTCTAAGGCATGACAACGCACGCTAGGCAATGCACGGCAAGGCAAGGAAAGGGTAACGCATGCGAAAGCACGGTCAGGCGAGGCAAGGCTAAGGCACGACAACGCAAGGCTAGGCAATGCACGACAATGCAAGGAAAGAGTAACGGAAGGTAAGGAAGGCAAGGGAAAGCAAGGAAAGGCAAGTGTAACGGAAGGAACCGCACGGCAAGGGGAAACAAGGCTAAGGCACGACAAAGCACGCTAGGCAATGCACGGCAAGGCAAGGAAAGGGTAACGCATGGGACAGCACGGTCAGGCGAGGCAAGGCTAAGGCATGACAACGCAAGGCTAGGCAATGCACGGAAAGCAAGCAAAGAGTAACGGAACGCAAGGAAGGCAAGGGAAAGCAAGGGAAGGCAAGCGTAACGGAAGGAACGGCACTGCAAGGGGTAACAAGGCTAAGGCACGACAACGCAGGGTTAGGCAATGCACGGCAAGGCAAGGAAAGCTTAAAGCAAAGGAAGGCACGGTCAGGCGAGATAAGGCTAAGGCACGACAACGCAAGGCTAGGCAATGGACGGAAGGCAAGCAAAGAGTAACGGAAGGTAAGGAAGGCAAGGGAAAGCAAGGAAAGTAAAGTGTAACGGAAGGAACCGCACGGCAAGAGGAAACAAGGCTAAGGCACGACAACGCACGCTAGGCAATGCACGGCAAGGCAAGGAAAGGGTAACGCATGGGAAAGCACGGTCAGGCGAGGCAAGGCTAAGGCATGACAACGCAAGGCTACGCAATGCACGGGAAGGGGTAACAAGGCTAAGGCACGACAACGCAGGGCTAGGCAATGCACCGCAAGGCAAGGAAAGGGTAACGCAAGGGAAGGCACGGTCAGGTGAGGCAAGGATAAGGCACGACAACACAAGGCTAGGCAATGCCCGGAAGGCAAGCAAAGAGTAACGGAAGGTAAGGAAGGCAAGGGAAAGCCAGGCAAGGCAAGTGTAACAAAAGCCACGGCACCGCAAGGGGAAACAAGGCTAAGGCACGACAACGCACGGCTAGGCAATGCACGGCAAGGCAAGGAAAGAGTAACGCAAGGAAAGGCACGGTGAGGCTAGGGAAGGCTAATGCACGAAAACGCAAAGCTAGGCAATGCACGACAATGCAAGGAAAGCTTAAAGCAAAGGAAGGCACGGTCAGGCGAGATAAGGCTAAGGCACGACAACGCAAGGCTAGGCAATGCAGGGAAGGCAAGCAAAGAGTAACGGAAGGTAAGCAAGTCAAGGAAAAGCAAGGAAAGGCAAGGGTAACGTAAGGAACCGCACGGCAAGGGGAAACAAGTCTAAGGCACGACAACGCACGCTAGGCAATGCACTGCAAGGCAAGTAAAGGGTAACGCATGGGAAAGCACGTTCCGGCGAGGCTAGGCTAAGGCACGACAACGCAAGGCTAGGCAATGCACGGAAGGCAAGCAAAGAGTAACGGAAGGTAAGGAAGGCAAGGGAAAGCAAGGAAAGGCAAGTGTAACGGAAGGAACCGCACGGCAAGGGGAAACAAGACTAAGGCAGGACAACGCACGCTAGGCAATGCACGGCAAGGCAAGGAAAGGGTAACGCATGGGAAAGCACGGTCAGGCGAGGCAAGGCTAAGGCATGACAACGCAAGGCTAGGCAATGCACGGAAAGCAAGCAAAGAGTAACGGAACGCAAGGAAGGCAAGGGAAAGCAAGGGAAGGCAAGCGTAACGGAAGGAACGGCACGGCAAGGAGTAACAAGGCTAAGGCACGACAACGCAGGGCTAGGCAATGCACGGCAAGGCAAGGAAAGCTTAAAGCAAAGGAAGGCACGGTCAGGCGAGATAAGGCTAAGGCATGACAACGCAAGGCTAGGCAATGGACGGAAGGCAAGCAAAGAGTAACGGAAGGTAAGGAAGGCAAGGGAAAGCAAGGAAAGGGAAGTGTAACGGAAGGAACCGCACGGCAAGAGGAAACAAGGCTAAGGCACGACAACGCACGCTAGGCAATGTACGGCAAGGCAAGGAAAGGGTAACGCATGGGAAAGCACGGTCAGGCGAGGCAAGGCTAAGGCACGACAACGCCAGGCTAGGCAATGCACGGAAGGCAAGCAAAGAGTAACGGAAGATAAGGAAGGCAAGGGAAAGCAAGGAAAGGCAAGTGCAACGGAAGGAACAGCACGGCAAGGGAAAACAAGGCTAAGGCACGACAACGCACGCTAGGCAATGCACGGCAGGGCAAGAAAAGGGTAACGCATGGGAAAGCACAGTCAGTCGAGGCAAGGCTAAGGCATGACAACGCAAGGCTACGCAATGCACGGAAAGCAACCAAAGAGTAACGGAACGCAAGGAAGGCAAGGGAATGCAACGGAAGGCAAGGGTAACGGAAGGAATTGCACGCAAGGGGTAACAAGGCTAAGGCACGACAACGCAGGGCTAGGCAATGCACGGCAAGGCAAGGAAAAGGTAACGCAAGGGAAGGCACGGTCAGGTGAGGCAAGGATAAGGCACGACAACACAAGGCTAGGCAATGCCCGGAAGGCAAGCAAAGAGTAACGGAAGGTAAGGAAGGCAAGGGAAAGCCAGGCAAGGCAAGTGTAACAAAAGCCACGGCACCGCAAGGGGAAACAAGGCTAAGGCACGACAACGCACGGCTAGGCAATGCACGGCAAGGCAAGGAAAGAGTAACGCAAGGAAAGGCACGGTGAGGCTAGGGAAGGCTAATGCACGAAAACGCAAAGCTAGGCAATGCACCACAATGCACGGAAAGCTTAAAGCAAAGGAAGGCACGGTCCGACGAGATAAGGCTAAGGCACGACAACGCAAGGCTAGGCAATGCAGGGAAGGCAAGCAAAGAGTAACGGAATGTAAGCAAGGCAAGGAAAAGCAAGGAAAGGCAAGGGTAACGGAAGGAACGGCACGGCAAGGGGAAGCAAGGCTAAGGAACGACAACGCAGGGCTAGGCAATGCACGGCAAGGCAAGGAAAGGGTAACGCAAGGGAAGGCACGGTCAGGTGAGGCAACGATAAGGCACGACAACGCAAGGTTAGGCAATGCACGGCAAGGCAAGGAAAGAGTAACGGAAGGAAAGGAAGGCAAGGCAAAGCCAGGCAAGGCAAGTGTAACAAAAGGCACGCCACGGCAAGGGGAAACAAGGCTAAGGCACGACAACGCAAGGCTAGGCAATGCACGACAATGCAAGGAAAGCTTAAAGCAAAGGAAGGCACGGTCCGGCGAGATAAGGCTAAGGCACGACATCGCAAGGCTAGGCAATGCAGGGAAGGCAAGCAAAGAGTAAAGGAATGTAAGCAAGGCAAGGAAAAGCAAAGAAAGGCAAGGGTAACGGAAGGAACGGCACGGCAAGGGGAAACAAGTCTAAGGCATGACAACGCACGCTAGGCAATGCACGGCAAGGCAAGGAAAGGGTAACGCATGCGAAAGCACGGTCAGGCGAGGCAAGGCTAAGGCACGACAACGCAATGCTAGGCAATGCACGACAATGCAAGGAAAGAGTAACGGAAGGTAAGGAAGGCAAGGGAAAGCAAGGAAATGCAAGTGTAACGGAAGGAACCGCACGGCAAGGGGAAACAAGGCTAAGGCACGACAAAGCACGCTAGGCAATGCACGGCAAGGCAAGGAAAGGGTAACGCATGGGACAGCACGGTCAGGCGAGGCAAGGCTAAGGCATGACAACGCAAGGCTAGGCAATGCACGGAAAGCAAGCAAAGAGTAACGGAACGCAAGGAAGGCAAGGGAAAGCAAGGGAAGGCAAGCGTAACGGAAGGAACGGCACTGCAAGGGGTAACAAGGCTAAGGCACGACAACGCAGGGTTAGGCAATGCACGGCAAGGCAAGGAAAGCTTAAAGCAAAGGAAGGCACGGTCAGGCGAGATAAGGCTAAGGCACGACAACGCAAGGCTAGGCAATGGACGGAAGGCAAGCAAAGAGTAACGGAAGGTAAGGAAGGCAAGGGAAAGCAAGGAAAGTAAAGTGTAACGGAAGGAACCGCACGGCAAGAGGAAACAAGGCTAAGGCACGACAACGCACGCTAGGCAATGCACGGCAAGGCAAGGAAAGGGTAACGCATGGGAAAGCACGGTCAGGCGAGGCAAGGCTAAGGCATGACAACGCAAGGCTACGCAATGCACGGGAAGGAAGCAAAGAGTAACGGAACGCAAGGAAGGCAAGGGAATGCAACGGAAGGCAAGGGTAACGGAAGGAACTGCACGGCAAGGGGTAACAAGGCTAAGGCACGACAACGCAGGGCTAGGCAATGCACCGCAAGGCAAGGAAAGGGTAACGCAAGGGAAGGCACGGTCAGGTGAGGCAAGGCTAAGGCATGAGAACGCAAGGCTAGGCAATGTACGGAAAGCAAGCAAAGAGTAACGGAACGCAAGGAAGGCAAGGGAATGCAACGGAAGGCAAGGGTAACGGAAGGAACGGCAGGGCAAGGGGTAACAAGGCTAAGGCACGACAACGCAGGGCTAGGCAATGCACCGCAAGGCAAGGAAAGGGTAACGCAAGGGAAGGCACGGTCAGGTTAGGCAAGGCTAATGCACGACAACGCAAGGCTAGGCAGTGCACGGCAAGGCAAGGAAAGAGTAACGGAAGGAAAGGAAGGCAAGGCAAAGCCAGGCAAGGCAAGTGTAACAAAAGGCACGGCACGGCAAGGGGAAACAAGGCTAAGGCACGACAACGCACGGCTAGGCAATGCAAGGGAAGGCAAGGAAAGGGTAACGCAAGGCAAGCCACGGTGAGCTTAGGCAAGGCTAATGCACGAAAACGCAAGGCTTGGCAATGCACGACAATGCAAGGAAAGCTTAAAGCAAAGGAAGGCACGGTCAGGCGAGATAAGGCTAAGGCACGACAACGCAAGGCTAGGCATTGCAGGGAAGGCAAGGAATTGCACGCAAGGGGTAACAAGGCTAAGGCACGACAACGCAGGGCTAGGCAATGCACGGCAAGGCAAGGAAAGGGTAACGCAAGGGAAGGCACGGTCAGGTGAGGCAAGGATAAGGCACGACAACACAAGGCTAGGCAATGCCCGGAAGGCAAGCAAAGAGTAACGGAAGGTAAGGAAGGCAAGGGAAAGCCAGGCAAGGCAAGTGTAACAAAAGCCACGGCACCGCAAGGGGAAACAAGGCTAAGGCACGACAACGCACGGCTAGGCAATGGACGGAAGGCAAGCAAAGAGTAACGGAAGGTAAGGAAGGCAAGGCAAAGCCAGGCAAGGCAAGTGTAACAAAAGGCACGGCACGGCAAGGGGAAACAAGGCTAAGGCACGACAACGCAAGGCTAGGCAATGCAGGGAAGGCAAGGAAAGGGTAACGCAAGGCAAGGCACGGTGAGGCTAGGCAAGGCTAATGCACGAAAACGCAAGGCTAGGCAATGCACGACAATGCAAGGAAAGCTTAAAGCAAAGGAAGGCACGGTCAGGCGAGATAAGGCTAAGGCACGACAACGCAAGGCTAGGCAATGCAGGGAAGGCAAGCAAAGAGTAACGGAAGGTAAGGAAGGCAAGGGAAAGCAAGGAAAGGAAAGTGTAACGGAAGGAACCGCACGGCAAGAGGAAACAAGTCTAAGGCACGACAACGCACGCTAGGCAATGTACGGCAAGGCAAGGAAAGGGTAACGCATGGGAAAGCACGGTCAGGCGAGGCAAGGCAAAGGCACGACAACGCAAGGCTAGGCAATGCACGGAAGGCAAGCAAAGAGTAACGGAAGATAAGGAAGGCAAGGGAAAGCAAGGAAAGGCAAGTGTAACGGAAGGAACCGCACGGCAAGGGAAAACAAGGCTAAGGCACGACAACGCACGCTAGGCAATGCACGGCAGGGCAAGAAAAGGGTAAAGCATGGGAAAGCACAGTCAGGCGAGACAAGGCTAAGGCATGACAACGCAAGGCTACGCAATGCACGGAAAGCAAGCAAAGAGTAACGGAACGCAAGGAAGGCAAGGGAATGCAACGGAAGGCAAGGGTAACGGAAGGAATTGCACGCAAGGGCTAACAAGGCTAAGGCACGACAACGCAGGGCTAGGCAATGCACGGCAAGGCAAGGAAAGGGTAACGCAAGGGAAGGCACGGTCAGGTGAGGCAAGGATAAGGCACGACAACACAAGGCTAGGCAATGCCCGGAAGGCAAGCAAAGAGTAACGGAAGGTAAGGAAGGCAAGGGAAAGCCAGGCAAGGCAAGTGTAACAAAAGCCACGGCACCGCAAGGGGAAACAAGGCTAAGGCACGACAACGCACGGCTAGGCAATGCACGGCAAGGCAAGGAAAGAGTAACGCAAGGAAAGGCACGGTGAGGCTAGGGAAGGCTAATGCACGAAAACGCAAAGCTAGGCAATGCACGACAATGCAAGGAAAGCTTAAAGCAAAGGAAGGCACGGTCAGGCGAGGCAAGGCTAAGGCACGACAACGCAAGGCTAGGCAATGCACGGAAGGCAAGCAAAGAGTAACGGAAGATAAGGAAGGCAAGGGAAAGCAAGGAAAGGCAAGTGTAACGGAAGGAACCGCACGGCAAGGGAAAACAAGGCTAAGGCACGACAACGCACGCTAGGCAATGCACGGCAGGGCAAGAAAAGGGTAACGCATGGGAAAGCACAGTCAGGCGAGGCAAGGCTAAGGCATGACAACGCAAGGCTACGCAATGCACGGAAAGCAAGCAAAGAGTAACGGAACGCAAGGAAGGCAAGGGAATGCAACGGAAGGCAAGGGTAACGGAAGGAATTGCACGCAAGGGGTAACAAGGCTAAGGCACGACAACGCAGGGCTAGGCAATGCACGGCAAGGCAAGGAAAGGGTAACGCAAGGGAAGGCACGGTCAGGTGAGGCAAGGATAAGGCACGACAACACAAGGCTAGGCAATGCCCGGAAGGCAAGCAAAGAGTAACGGAAGGTAAGGAAGGCAAGGGAAAGCCAGGCAAGGCAAGTGTAACAAAAGCCACGGCACCGCAAGGGGAAACAAGGCTAAGGCACGAGAACGCACGGCTAGGCAATGCACGGCAAGGCAAGGAAAGAGTAATGCAAGGAAAGGCACGGTGAGGCTAGGGAAGGCTAATGCACGAAAACGCAAAGCTAGGCAATGCACCACAATGCACGGAAAGCTTAAAGCAAAGGAAGGCACGGTCCGGCGAGATAAGGCTAAGGCACGACAACGCAAGGCTAGGCAATGCAGGGAAGGCAAGCAAAGAGTAACGGAATGTAAGCAAGGCAAGGAAAAGCAAGGAAAGGCAAGGGTAACGGAAGGAACGGCACGGCAAGGGGAAACAAGGCTAAGGCACGACAACGCAGGGCTAGGCAATGCACGGCAAGGCAAGGAAAGGGTAACGCAAGGGAAGGCACGGTCAGGTGAGACAACGATAAGGCACGACAACGCAAGGTTAGGCAATGCACGGCAAGGCAAGGAAAGAGTAACGGAAGGAAAGGAAGGCAAGGCAAAGCCAGGCAAGGCAAGTGTAACAAAAGGCACGCCACGGCAAGGGGAAACAAGGCTAAGGCACGACAACGCAAGGCTAGGCAATGCACGACAATGCAAGGAAAGCTTAAAGCAAAGGAAGGCACGGTGCGGCGAGATAAGGCTAAGGCACGACATCGCAAGGCTAGGCAATGCAGGGAAGGCAAGCAAAGAGTAAAGGAATGTAAGCAAGGCAAGGAAAAGCAAAGAAAGGCAAGGGTAACGGAAGGAACGGCACGGCAAGGGGAAACAAGTCTAAGGCATGACAACGCACGCTAGGCAATGCACGGCAAGGCAAGGAAAGGGTAACGCATGCGAAAGCACGGTCAGGCGAGGCAAGGCTAAGGCACGACAACGCAAGGCTAGGCAATGCACGACAATGCAAGGAAAGAGTAACGGAAGGTAAGGAAGGCAAGGGAAAGCAAGGAAAGGCAAGTGTAACGGAAGGAACCGCACGGCAAGGGGAAACAAGGCTAAGGCACGACAAAGCACGCTAGGCAATGCACGGCAAGGCAAGGAAAGGGTAACGCATGGGACAGCACGGTCAGGCGAGGCAAGGCTAAGGCATGACAACGCAAGGCTAGGCAATGCACGGAAAGCAAGCAAAGAGTAACGGAACGCAAGGAAGGCAAGGGAAAGCAAGGGAAGGCAAGCGTAACGGAAGGAACGGCACTGCAAGGGGTAACAAGGCTAAGGCACGACAACGCAGGGTTAGGCAATGCACGGCAAGGCAAGGAAAGCTTAAAGCAAAGGAAGGCACGGTCAGGCGAGATAAGGCTAAGGCACGACAACGCAAGGCTAGGCAATGGACGGAAGGCAAGCAAAGAGTAACGGAAGGTAAGGAAAGCAAGGGAAAGCAAGGAAAGTAAAGTGTAACGGAAGGAACCGCACGGCAAGAGGAAACAAGGCTAAGGCACGACAACGCACGCTAGGCAATGCACGGCAAGGCAAGGAAAGGGTAACGCATGGGAAAGCAAGGTCAGGCGAGGCAAGGCTAAGGCATGAGAACGCAAGGCTAGGCAATGTACGGAAAGCAAGCAAAGAGTAACGGAACGCAAGGAAGGCAAGGGAAATCAAGGGAAGGCAAGTGTAACGGAAGGAACGGCAGGGCAAGGGGTAACAAGGCTAAGGCACGACAACGCAGGGCTAGGCAATGCACCGCAAGGCAAGGAAAGGGTAACGCAAGGGAAGGCACGGTCAGGTTAGGCAAGGCTAATGCACGACAACGCAAGGCTAGGCAGTGCACGGCAAGGCAAGGAAAGAGTAACGGAAGGAAAGGAAGGCAAGGCAAAGCCAGGCAAGGCAAGTGTAACAAAAGGCACGGCACGGCAAGGGGAAACAAGGCTAAGGCACGACAACGCACGGCTAGGCAATGCAAGGGAAGGCAAGGAAAGGGTAACGCAAGGCAAGCCACGGTGAGCTTAGGCAAGGCTAATGCACGAAAACGCAAGGCTTGGCAATGCACGACAATGCAAGGAAAGCTTAAAGCAAAGGAAGGCACGGTCAGGCGAGATAAGGCTAAGGCACGACAACGCAAGGCTAGGCAATGCAGGGAAGGCAAGCAAAGAGTAAAGGAATGTAAGCAAGGCAAGGAAAAGCAAGGAAAGGCAAGGGTAACGGAAGGAACGGCACGGCAAGGGGAAACAAGTCTAAGGCATGACAACGCACGCTAGGCAATGCACGGCAAGGCAAGGAAAGGGTAACGCATGCGAAAGCACGGTCAGGCGAGGCAAGGCTAAGGTACGACAACGCAAGGCTAGGCAATGCACGACAATGCAAGGAAAGCTTAAAGTAAAGGAAGGCACGGTCAGGCGAGATAAGGCTAAGGCACGACAACGCAAGGCTAGGCAATGCAGGGAAGGCAAGCAAAGAGTAACGGAAGGTAAGCAAGGGAAGGAAAAGCAAGGAAAGGCAAGGGTAACGTAAGGAACGGCACGGCAAGGGGAAACAAGTCTAAGGCACGACAACGCACGCTAGGCAATGCACGGCAAGGCAAGTAAAGGGTAACGCATGGGAAAGCACGTTCCGGCGAGGCAAGGCTAAGGCACGACAACGCAAGGCTAGGCAATGCACGGAAGGCAAGCAAAGAGTAACGGAACGTAAAGAAGGCAAGGGAAAGCAAGGAAAGGCAAGCGTAACGGAAGGAACGGCACGGCAAGGGGTAACAAGGCTAAGGCACGACAACGCAGGGCTAGGCAATGCACGGCAAGGCAAGGAAAGCTTAAAGCAAAGGAAGGCACGGTCAGGCGAGATAAGGCTAAGGCACGACAACGCCAGGCTAGGCAATGGACGGAAGGCAAGCAAAGAGTAACGGAAGGTAAGGAAGGCAAGGGAAAGCAAGGAAAGGAAAGTGTAACGGAAGGAACCGCACGGCAAGAGGAAACAAGTCTAAGGCACGACAACGCACGCTAGGCAATGTACGGCAAGGCAAGGAAAGGGTAACGCATGGGAAAGCACGGTCAGGCGAGGCAAGGCTAAGGCACGACAACGCAAGGCTAGGCAATGCACGGAAGGCAAGCAAAGAGTAACGGAAGATAAGGAAGGCAAGGGAAAGCAAGGAAAGGCAAGTGTAACGGAAGGAACCGCACGGCAAGGGAAAACAAGGCTAAGGCACGACAACGCACGCTAGGCAATGCACGGCAGGGCAAGAAAAGGGTAAAGCATGGGAAAGCACAGTCAGGCGAGGCAAGGCTAAGGCATGACAACGCAAGGCTACGCAATGCACGGAAAGCAAGCAAAGAGTAACGGAACGCAAGGAAGGCAAGGGAAATCAAGGGAAGGCAAGTGTAACGGAAGGAACGGCAGGCTAAGGGGTAACAAGGCTAAGGCACGACAACGCAGGGCTAGGCAATGCACCGCAAGGCAAGGAAAGGGTAACGCAAGGGAAGGCACGGTCAGGTTAGGCAAGGCTAATGCACGACAACGCAAGGCTAGGCAGTGCACGGCAAGGCAAGGAAAGAGTAACGGAAGGAAAGGAAGGCAAGGCAAAGCCAGGCAAGGCAAGTGTAACAAAAGGCACGGCACGGCAAGGGGAAACAAGGCTAAGGCACGACAACGCACGGCTAGGCAATGCAAGGGAAGGCAAGGAAAGGGTAACGCAAGGCAAGCCACGGCGAGCTTAGGCAAGGCTAATGCACGAAAACGCAAGGCTTGGCAATGCACGACAATGCAAGGAAAGCTTAAAGCAAAGGAAGGCACGGTCAGGCGAGATAAGGCTAAGGCACGACAACGCAAGGCTAGGCATTGCAGGGAAGGCAAGGAATTGCACGCAAGGGGTAACAAGGCTAAGGCACGACAACGCAGGGCTAGGCAATGCACGGCAAGGCAAGTAAAGGGTAACGCATGGGAAAGCACGTTCCGGCGAGGCAAGGCTAAGGCACGACAACGCAAGGCTAGGCAATGCACGGAAGGCAAGCAAAGAGTAATGGAAGATAAGGAAGGCAAGGGAAAGCAAGGACAGGCAAGTGTAACGGAAGGAACGGCACGGCAAGGGAAAACAAGGCTAAGGCACGACAACGCACGCTAGGCAATGCACGGCAGGGCAAGAAAAGGGTAACGCATGGGAAAGCACAGTCAGGCGAGGCAAGGCTAAGGCATGACAACGCAAGGCTACGCAATGCACGGAAAGCAAGCAAAGAGTAACGGAAAGCAAGGAAGGCAAGGGAATGCAACGGAAGGCAAGGGTAACGGAAGGAATTGCACGCAAGGGGTAACAAGGCTAAGGCACGGAAACGCAGGGCTAGGCAATGCACGGCAAGGCAAGGAAAGGGTAACGCAAGGGAAGGCACGGTCAGGTGCAAGGAAAAGGCACGACAACAGAAGGCTAGGCAATGCCCGGAAGGCAAGCAAAGAGTAACGGAAGGTAAGGAAGGCAAGGGAAAGCCAGGCAAGGCAAGTGTAACAAAAGCCACGGCACGCAAGGGGAAACAAGGCTAAGGCACGACAACGCACGGCTAGGCAATGCACGGCAAGGCAAGGAAAGGGTAACGCAGGCTAGGGAAGGCTAATGCACGGTCAGGCAATGAGGCAAGCTTAAAGCAAAGGAAGGCACGGTCAGGCGAGATAAGGCTAAGGCAACAACGCAAGGCTAGGCAATGCACGGAAGGCAAGCAAAGAGTAACGGAAGGTAAAGAAGGCAAGGGAAAGCAAGGAAAGGCAAGGTAACGGAAGGAACCGCACGGCAAGGGGAAACAAGGCTAAGGCAGGACAACGCACGCTAGGCAATGCACGGCAAGGCAAGGAAAGGGTAACGCAAGGGACAGCACGGTCAGGCGAGGCAAGGCTAAGGCATGACAACGCAAGGCTAGGCAATGCACGGCAAAGCAAGGAAAGAGTAACGGAATGCAAGGAAGGCAAGGGAAAGCAAGGGAAGGCAAGTGTAACAAAAGGCACGCCACGGCAAGGGGAAACAAGGCTAAGGCACGACAACGCAAGGCTAGGCAATGCACGACAAGGCAAGGAAAGCTTAAAGCAAAGGAAGGCACGGTCAGGCGAGATAAGGCTAAGGCACGACAACGCAAGGCTAGGCAATGCACGGAAGGCAAGCAAAGAGTAACGGAAGGTAAGGAAGGCAAGTGAAAGCAAGGAAAGGCAAGTGTAACGGAAGGAACGGCACGGCAAGGGGAAACAAGGCTAAGGCACGACAACGCACGCTAGGCAATGCACGGCAAGGCAAGGAAAGGGTAACGCATGGGAAAGCACGGTCAGGCGAGGCAAGGCTAAGGCACGACAACGCCAGGCTAGGCAATGCACGGAAGGCAAGCAAAGAGTAACGGAAGATAAGGAAGGCAAGGGAAAGCAAGGAAAGGCAAGTGTAACGGAAGGAACAGCACGGCAAGGGAAAACAAGGCTAAGGCACGACAACGCACGCTAGGCAATGCACGGCAAGGCAAGGAAAGGGTAACGCATGGGAAAGCACGGTCAGGCGAGGCAAGGCTAAGGCATGACAACGCAAGGCTAGGCAATGCACGGAAAGCAAGCAAAGAGTAACGGAACGCAAGGAAGGCAAGGGAAAGCAACGGAAGGCAAGGGTAACGGAAGGAACGGCAGGGCAAGGGGTAACAAGGCTAAGGCACGACAACGCAGGGCTAGGCAATGCACGGCAAGGCAAGGAAAGGGTAACGCAAGGGAAGGCACGGTCAGGTGAGGCAAGGCTAAGGCACGACAACGCAAGGCTAGGCAATGCACGGAAGGCAAGCAAAGAGTAACGGAAGGTAAGGAAGGCAAGGGAAAGCCAGGCAAGGCAAGTGTAACAAAAGCCACGGCACGGCAAGGGGAAACAAGGCTAAGGCACGACAACGCACGGCTAGGCAATGCACGGCAAGGCAAGGAAAGGGTAACGCAAGGAAAGGCACGGTGAGGCTAGGGAAGGCTAATGCACGAAAACGCAAGGCTAGGCAATGCACGACAATGCAAGGAAAGCTTAAAGCAAAGGAAGGCACGGTCAGGCGAGATAAGGCTAAGGCACGACAACGCAAGGCTAGGCAATGCAGGGAAGGCAAGCAAAGAGTAACGGAATGTAAGCAAGGCAAGGAAAAGCAAGGAAAGGCAAGGGTAACGGAAGGAACGGCACGGCAAGGGGAAACAAGGCTAAGGCACGACAACGCAGGGCTAGGCAATGCACGGCAAGGCAAGGAAAGGGTAACGCAAGGGAAGGCACGGTCAGGTGAGGCAAGGATAAGGCACGACAACGCAAGGCTAGGCAATGCACGGCAAGGCAAGGAAAGAGTAACGGAAGGAAAGGAAGGCAAGGCAAAGCCAGGCAAGGCAAGTGTAACAAAAGGCACGCCACGGCAAGGGGAAACAAGGCTAAGGCACGACAACGCAAGGCTAGGCAATGCACGACAATGCAAGGAAAGCTTAAAGCAAAGGAAGGCACGGTCCGGCGAGATAAGGCTAAGGCACGACAACGCAAGGCTAGGCAATGCAGGGAAGGCAAGCAAAGAGTAAAGGAATGTAAGCAAGGCAAGGAAAAGCAAGGAAAGGCAAGGGTAACGGAAGGAACGGCACGGCAAGGGGAAACAAGTCTAAGGCATGACAACGCACGCTAGGCAATGCACGGCAAGGCAAGGAAAGGGTAACGCATGCGAAAGCACGGTCAGGCGAGGCAAGGCTAAGGCACGACAACGCAAGGCTAGGCAATGCACGGAAAGCAAGCAAAGAGTAACGGAACGCAAGGAAGGCAAGGGAAAGCAAGGGAAGGCAAGCGTAACGGAAGGAACGGCACGGCAAGGGGTAACAAGGCTAAGGCACGACAACGCAGGGCTAGGCAATGCACGGCAAGGCAAGGAAAGCTTAAAGCAAAGGAAGGCACGGTCAGGCGAGATAAGGCTAAGGCACGACAACGCAAGGCTAGGCAATGGACGGAAGGCAAGCAAAGAGTAACGGAAGGTAAGGAAGGCAAGGGAAAGCAAGGAAAGTAAAGTGTAACGGAAGGAACCGCACGGCAAGAGGAAACAAGGCTAAGGCACGACAACGCACGCTAGGCAATGCACGGCAAGGCAAGGAAAGGGTAACGCATGGGAAAGCACGGTCAGGCGAGGCAAGGCTAAGGCATGACAACGCAAGGCTAGGCAATGCACGGAAGGCAAGCAAAGAGTAACGGAACGCAAGGAAGGCAAGGGAAAGCAACGGAAGGCAAAGGTAACGGAAGGAACTGCACGGCAAGGGGTAACAAGGCTAAGGCACGACAACGCAGGGCTAGGCAATGCACCGCAAGGCAAGGAAAGGGTAACGCAAGGGAAGGCACGGTCAGGTGAGGCAAGGCTAAGGCATGAGAACGCAAGGCTAGGCAATGTACGGAAAGCAAGCAAAGAGTAACGGAACGCAAGGAAGGCAAGGGAAAGCAAGGGAAGTCAAGTGTAACGGAAGGAACGGCAAGGCAAGGGGTAACAAGGCTAAGGCACGACAACGCAGGGCTAGGCAATGCACGGCAAGGCAAGGAAAGGGTAACGCAAGGGAAGGCACGGTCAGGTGAGGCAAGGATAAGGCACGACAACACAAGGCTAGGCAATGCCCGGAAGGCAAGCAAAGAGTAACGGAAGGTAAGGAAGGCAAGGGAAAGCCAGGCAAGGCAAGTGTAACAAAAGCCACGGCACCGCAAGGGGAAACAAGGCTAAGGCACGACAACGCAAGGCTAGGCAGTGCACGGCAAGGCAAGGAAAGAGTAACGCAAGGAAAGGAAGGCAAGGCAAAGCCAGGCAAGGCAAGTGTAACAAAAGGCACGGCACGGCAAGGGGAAACAAGGCTAAGGCACGACAACGCACGGCTAGGCAATGAAGGGAAGGCAAGGAAAGGGTAACTCAAGGCAAGGCACGGTGAGGCTAGGCAAGGCTAATGCACGAAAACGCAAGGCTAGGCAATGCACGACAATGCAAGGAAAGCTTAAAGCAAAGGAAGGCACGGTCAGGCGAGATAAGGCTAAGGCACGACAACGCAAGGCTAGGCAATGCAGGGAAGGCAAGCAAAGAGTAACGGAATGTAAGCAAGGCAAGGAAAAGCAAGGAAAGGCAAGGGTAACGGAAGGAACGGCACGGCAAGGGGAAACAAGGCTAAGGCACGACAACGCAGGGCTAGGCAATGCACGGCAAGGCAAGGAAAGGGTAACGCATGGAAAGCACGGTCAGGCGAGGCAAGGCTAAGGCACGACAACGCAAGGCTAGGCAATGCACGACAATGCAAGGAAAGCTTAAAGTAAAGGAAGGCACGGTCAGGCGAGATAAGGCTAAGGCACGACAACGCAAGGCTAGGCAATGCAGGGAAGGCAAGCAAAGAGTAACGGAAGGTAAGGAAGGCAAGGAAAAGCAAGGAAAGGCAAGTGTAACGTAAGGAACGGCACGGCAAGGGGAAACAAGGCTAAGGCACGACAACGCACGCTAGGCAATGCACACGGCAAGGCAAGTAAAGGGTAACGCATGGGAAAGCACGTTCCGGCGAGGCAAGGCTAAGGCACGACAACGCAAGGCTAGGCAATGCACGGAAGGCAAGCAAAGAGTAACGGAAAGTAAAGAAGGCAAGGGAAAGCAAGGAAAGGCAAGCGTAACGGAAGGAACGGCACGGCAAGGGGTAACAAGGCTAAGGCACGACAACGCAGGGCTAGGCAATGCACGGCAAGGCAAGGAAAGCTTAAAGCAAAGGAAGGCACGGTCAGGCGAGATAAGGCTAAGGCACGACAACGCAAGGCTAGGCAATGGACGGAAGGCAAGCAAAGAGTAACGGAAGGTAAGGAAGGCAAGGGAAAGCAAGGAAAGGAAAGTGTAACGGAAGGAACCGCACGGCAAGAGGAAACAAGGCTAAGGCACGACAACGCACGCTAGGCAATGTACGGCAAGGCAAGGAAAGGGTAACGCATGGGAAAGCACGGTCAGGCGAGGCAAGGCTAAGGCACGACAACGCAAGGCTAGGCAATGCACGGAAGGCAAGCAAAGAGTAACGGAAGGTAAGGAAGGCAAGTGAAAGCAAGGAAAGGCAAGTGTAACGGAAGGAACGGCACGGCAAGGGGAAACAAGGCTAAGGCACGACAACGCACGCTAGGCAATGCACGGCAAGGCAAGGAAAGGGTAACGCATGGGAAAGCACGGTCAGGCGGGGCAAGGCTAAGGCATGAGAACGCAAGGCTAGGCAATGTACGGAAAGCAAGCAAAGAGTAACGGAACGCAAGGAAGGCAAGGGAAAGCAAGGGAAGGCAAGGGTAACGGAAGGAACGGCAGGGCAAGGGGTAACAAGGCTAAGGCACGACAACGCAGGGCTAGGCAATGCACGGCAAGGCAAGGAAAGGGTAACGCAAGGGAAGGCACGGTCAGGTGAGGCAAGGCTAAGGCACGACAACGCAAGGCTAGGCAATGCCCGGAAGGCAAGCAAAGAGTAACGGAAGGTAAGGAAGGCAAGGGAAAGCCAGGCAAGGCAAGTGTAACAAAAGCCACGGCACCGCAAGGGGAAACAAGGCTAAGGCACGACAACGCACGGCTAGGCAATGCACGGCAAGGCAAGGAAAGAGTAACGCAAGGAAAGGCACGGTGAGGCTAGGGAAGGCTAATGCACGAAAACGCAAAGCTAGGCAATGCACGACAATGCAAGGAAAGCTTAAAGCAAAGGAAGGCACGGTCAGGCGAGATAAGGCTAAGGCACGACAACGCAAGGCTAGGCAATGCAGGGAAGGCAAGGAAAGAGTAACGGAAGGTAAGCAAGTCAAGGAAAAGCAAGGAAAGGCAAGGGTAACGTAAGGAACGGCACGGCAAGGGGAAACAAGTCTAAGGCACGACAACGCACGCTACGCAATGCACTGCAAGGCAAGTAAAGGGTAACGCATGGGAAAGCACGTTCTGGCGAGGCAAGGCTAAGGCACGACAACGCAAGGCTAGGCAATGCACGGAACGCAAGCAAAGATTAACGGAAGGTAAGGAAGGCAAGGGAAAGCAAGGAAAGGCAAGTGTAACGGAAGGAACCGCACGGCAAGGGGAAACAAGGCTAAGGCAGGACAACGCACGCTAGGCAATGCACGGCAAGGCAAGGAAAGGGTAACGCATGGGAAAGCACGGTCAGGCGAGGCAAGGCTAAGGCATGACAACGCAAGGCTTGGCAATGCACGGCAAGGCAAGGAAAGCTTAAAGCAAAGGAAGGCACGGTCAGGCGAGATAAGGCTAAGGTACGAGAACACAAGGCTAGGCAATGGACGGAAGGCAAGCAAAGAGTAACGGAAGGTAAGGAAGGCAAGGGAAAGCAAGGAAAGGCAAGTGTAACGGAAGGAACGGCACGGCAAGGGGAAACAAGGCTAAGGCACGACAACGCACGCTAGGCAATGCACGGCAAGGCAAAGAAAGGGTAACGCATGGGAAAGCACGGTCTTGCGAGGCAAGCCTAAGGCATGACAACGCAAGGCTAGGCAATGCACGGAAAGCAAGCAAAGAGTAACGGAACGCAAGGAAGGCAAGGGAAAGCAAAGGAAGGCAAGGGTAACGGAAGGAATTGCACGGCAAGGGGTAACAAGGCTAAGGCACGACAACGCAGGGCTAGGCAATGGACGGCAAGGCAAGGTAAGGGTAACGCAAGGGAAGGCACGGTCAGGTGAGGCAAGGATAAGGCACGGCAACGCACGCTAGGCAATGCACGGCAAGGCAAGGAAAGAGTAACGGAAGGAAAGGAAGGCAAGGCAAAGCCAGGCAAGGCAAGTGTAACAAAAGGCACGGCACGGCAAGGGGTAACAAGGCTAAGGCACGACAACGCAAGGCTAGGCAATACACCGCAAGGCAAGGAAAGGGTAACGCAAGGGAAGGCACGGTCAGGTGAGGCAAGGCTAATGCACGACAACGCAAGGCTAGGCAGTGCACGGCAAGGCAAGGAAAGAGTAACGGAAGGAAAGGAAGGCAAGGCAAAGCCAGGCAAGGCAAGTGTAACAAAAGGCACGGCAAGGCAAGGGGAAACAAGGCTAAGGCACGACAACGCACGGCTAGGCAATGCAAGGGAAGGCAAGGAAAGGGTAACGCAAGGCAAGGCACGGTGAGGCTAGGCAAGGCTAATGCACGAAAACGCAAGGCTAGGCAATGCACGACAATGCAAGGAAAGCTTAAAGCAAAGGAAGGCACGGTCAGGCGAGATAAGGCTAAGGCACGACAACGCAAGGCTAGGCAATGCAGGGAAGGCAAGCAAAGAGTAAAGGAATGTAAGCAAGGCAAGGAAAAGCAAGGAAAGGCAAGGGTAACTGAAGGAACGGCACGGCAAGGGTAAACAAGGCTAAGGCACGACAACGCACGCTAGGCAATGCACGGCAAGGCAAAGAAAGGGTAACGCATGGGAAAGCACGGTCATGCGAGGCAAGCCTAAGGCATGACAACGCAAGGCTAGGCAATGCACGGAAAGCAAGCAAAGAGTAACGGAACGCAAGGAAGGCAAGGGAAAGCAAAGGAAGGCAAGGGTAACGGAAGGAATTGCACGGCAAGGGGTAACAAGGCTAAGGCACGACAACGCACGCTAGGCAATGCACTGCAAGGCAAGTAAAGGGTAACGCATGGGAAAGCACGTTCCGGCGAGGCAAGGCTAAGGCACGACAACGCAAGGCTAGGCAATGCACGTAAGGCAAGCAAAGAGTAACGGAAGGTAAGGAAGGCAAGGGAAAGCAAGGAAAGGCAAGTGTAACGGAAGGAACCGCACGGCAAGGGGAAACAAGTCTAAGGCACGACAACGCACGCTAGGCAATGCACGGCAAGGCAAGTAAAGGGTAACGCATGGGAAAGCACGGTCAGGCGAGGCAAGGCTAAGGCATGACAACGCAAGGCTAGGCAATGCACGGAAAGCAAGCAAAGAGTAACGGAAAGCAAGGAAGGCAAGGGAAAGCAAGGGAAGGCAAGCGTAACGGAAGGAACGGCACGGCAAGGGGTAACAAGGCTAAGGCACGACAACGCAGGGCTAGGCAATGCACGGCAAGGCAAGGAAAGCTTAAAGCAAAGGAAGGCACGGTCAGGCGAGATAAGGCTAAGGCATGACAACGCAAGGCTAGGCAATGGACGGAAGGCAAGCAAAGAGTAACGGAAGGTAAGGAAGGCAAGGGAAAGCAAGGAAAGGGAAGTGTAACGGAAGGAACCGCACGGCAAGAGGAAACAAGGCTAAGGCACGACAACGCACGCTAGGCAATGTACGGCAAGGCAAGGAAAGGGTAACGCATGGGAAAGCACGGTCAGGCGAGGCAAGGCTAAGGCACGACAACGCCAGGCTAGGCAATGCACGGAAGGCAAGCAAAGAGTAACGGAAGATAAGGAAGGCAAGGGAAAGCAAGGAAAGGCAAGTGCAACGGAAGGAACAGCACGGCAAGAGAAAACAAGGCTAAGGCACGACAACGCACGCTAGGCAATGCACGGCAGGGCAAGAAAAGGGTAACGCATGGGAAAGCACAGTCAGGCGAGGCAAGGCTAAGGCATGACAACGCAAGGCTAGGCAATGCACGGAAAGCAAGCAAAGAGTAACGGAACGCAAGGAAGGCAAGGGAAAGCAACGGAAGGCAAGGGTAACGGAAGGAATTGCACGCAAGGGGTAACAAGGCTAAGGCACGACAACGCAGGGCTAGGCAATGCACGGCAAGGCAAGGAAAGGGTAACGCAAGGGAAGGCACGGTCAGGTGAGGCAACGATAAGGCACGACAACGCAAGGTTAGGCAATGCACGGCAAGGCAAGTAAAGAGTAACGGAAGGAAAGGAAGGCAAGGCAAAGCCAGGCAAGGCAAGTGTAACAAAAGGCACGCCACGGCAAGGGGAAACAAGGCTAAGGCACGAAAACGCAAGGCTAGGCAATGCACGACAATGCAAGGAAAGCTTAAAGCAAAGGAAGGCACGGTCCGGCGAGATAAGCCTAAGGCACGACAACGCAAGGCTAGGCAATGCAGGGAAGGCAAGCAAAGAGTAACGGAAGGTAAGGAAGGCAAGTGAAAGCAAGGAAAGGCAAGTGTAACGGAAGGAACGGCACGGCAAGGGGAAACAAGGCTAAGGCACGACAACGCACGCTAGGCAATGCACGGCAAGGCAAGGAAAGGGTAACGCATGGGAAATCACGGTCAGGCGGGGCAAGGCTAAGGCATGAGAACGCAAGGCTAGGCAATGTACGGAAAGCAAGCAAAGAGTAACGGAACGCAAGGAAGGCAAGGGAAAGCAAGGGAAGGCAAGGGTAACGGAAGGAACGGCAGGGCAAGGGGTAACAAGGCTAAGGCACGACAACGCAAGGCTAGGCAATACACCGCAAGGCAAGGAAAGGGTAACGCAAGGGAAGGCACGGTCAGGTGAGGCAAGGCTAATGCACGACAACGCAAGGCTAGGCAGTGCACGGCAAGGCAAGGAAAGAGTAACGGAAGGAAAGGAAGGCAAGGCAAAGCCAGGCAAGGCAAGTGTAACAAAAGGCACGGCAAGGCAAGGGGAAACAAGGCTAAGGCACGACAACGCACGGCTAGGCAATGCAAGGGAAGGCAAGGAAAGGGTAACGCAAGGCAAGGCACGGTGAGGCTAGGCAAGGCTAATGCACGAAAACGCAAGGCTAGGCAATGCACGACAATGCAAGGAAAGCTTAAAGCAAAGGAAGGCACGGTCAGGCGAGATAAGGCTAAGGCACGACAACGCAAGGCTAGGCAATGCAGGGAAGGCAAGCAAAGAGTAAAGGAATGTAAGCAAGGCAAGGAAAAGCAAGGAAAGGCAAGGGTAACGGAAGGAACGGCACGGCAAGGGGAAACAAGTCTAAGGCATGACAACGCACGCTAGGCAATGCACGGCAAGGCAAGGAAAGGGTAACGCATGCGAAAGCACGGTCAGGCGAGGCAAGGCTAAGGCACGACAACGCAAGGCTAGGCAATGCACGACAATGCAAGGAAAGCTTAAAGTAAAGGAAGGCACGGTCAGGCGAGATAAGGCTAAGGCACGACAACGCAAGGCTAGGCAATGCAGGGAAGGCAAGCAAAGAGTAACGGAAGGTGAGCAAGGCAAGGAAAAGCAAGGAAAGGCAAGGGTAACGTAAGGAACGGCACGGCAAGGGGAAACAAGTCTAAGGCACGACAACGCACGCTAGGCAATGCACGGCAAGGCAAGTAAAGGGTAACGCATGGGAAAGCACGTTCCGGCGAGGCAAGGCTAAGGCACGACAACGCAAGGCTAGGCAATGCACGGAAGGCAAGCAAAGAGTAATGGAAGATAAGGAAGGCAAGGGAAAGCAAGGACAGGCAAGTGTAACGGAAGGAACGGCACGGCAAGGGAAAACAAGGCTAAGGCACGACAACGCACGCTAGGCAATGCACGGCAGGGCAAGAAAAGGGTAACGCATGGGAAAGCACAGTCAGGCGAGGCAAGGCTAAGGCATGACAACGCAAGGCTACGCAATGCACGGAAAGCAAGCAAAGAGTAACGGAAAGCAAGGAAGGCAAGGGAATGCAACGGAAGGCAAGGGTAACGGAAGGAATTGCACGCAAGGGGTAACAAGGCTAAGGCACGGAAACGCAGGGCTAGGCAATGCACGGCAAGGCAAGGAAAGGGTAACGCAAGGGAAGGCACGGTCAGGTGAGGCAAGGATAAGGCACGACAACAGAAGGCTAGGCAATGCCCGGAAGGCAAGCAAAGAGTAACGGAAGGTAAGGAAGGCAAGGGAAAGCCAGGCAAGGCAAGTGTAACAAAAGCCACGGCACCGCAAGGGGAAACAAGGCTAAGGCACGACAACGCACGGCTAGGCAATGCACGGCAAGGCAAGGAAAGAGTAACGCAAGGAAAGGCACGGTGAGGCTAGGGAAGGCTAATGCACGAAAACGCAATGCTAGGCAATGCACGACAATGCAAGGAAAGCTTAAAGCAAAGGAAGGCACGGTCAGGCGAGATAAGGCTAAGGCACGACAACGCAAGGCTAGGCAATGCACGGAAGGCAAGCAAAGAGTAACGGGAGGTAAAGAAGGCAAGGGAAAGCAAGGAAAGGCAAGTGTAACGGAAGGAACCGCACGGCAAGGGGAAACAAGGCTAAGGCAGGACAACGCACGCTAGGCAATGCACGGCAAGACAAGGAAAGGGTAACGCATGGGACAGCACGGTCAGGCGAGGCAAGGCTAAGGCATGACAACGCAAGGCTAGGCAATGCACGGAAAGCAAGAAAAGAGTAACGGAATGCAAGGAAGGCAAGGGAAAGCAAGGGAAGGCAAGCGTAACGGAAGGAATGGCACGGCAAGGGGTAACAAGGCTAAGGCACGACAACGCAGGGCTAGGCAATGCACGGCAAGGCAAGGAAAGCTTAAAGCAAAGGAAGGCACGGTCAGGCGAGATAAGGCTAAGGCACGACAACGCAAGGCTAGGCAATGGACGGAAGGCAAGCAAAGAGTAACGGAAGGTAAGGAAGGCAAGGGAAAGCAAGGAAAGGAAAGTGTAACGGAAGGAACCGCACGGCAAGAGGAAACAAGGCTAAGGCACGACAACGCACGCTAGGCAATGCACGGCAAGGCAAGGAAAGGGTAACGCATGGGAAAGCACGGTCAGGCGAGGCAAGGCTAAGGCATGACAACGCAAGGCTAGGCAATGCACGGAAAGCAAGCAAAGAGTAACGGAACGCAAGGAAGGCAAGGGAAAGCAAGGGAAGGCAAGCGTAACGGAAGGAACGGCACGGCAAGGGGTAACAAGGCTAAGGCACGACAACGCAGGGTTAGGCAATGCACGGCAAGGCAAGGAAAGCTTAAAGCAAAGGAAGGCACGGTCAGGCGAGATAAGGCTAAGGCACGACAACGCAAGGCTAGGCAATGGACGGAAGGCAAGCAAAGAGTAACGGAAGGTAAGGAAGGCAAGGGAAAGCAAGGAAAGTAAAGTGTAACGGAAGGAACCGCACGGCAAGAGGAAACAAGGCTAAGGCACGACAACGCACGCTAGGCAATGCACGGCAAGGCAAGGAAAGGGTAACGCATGGGAAAGCACGGTCAGGCGAGGCAAGGCTAAGGCATGAGAACGCAAGGCTAGGCAATGTACGGAAAGCAAGCAAAGAGTAACGGAACGCAAGGAAGGCAAGGGAAATCAAGGGAAGGCAAGTGTAACGGAAGGAACGGCAGGGCAAGGGGTAACAAGGCTAAGGCACGACAACGCAGGGCTAGGCAATGCACGGCAAGGCAAGGAAAGGGTAACGCAAGGGAAGGCACGGTCAGGTGAGGCAAGGATAAGGCACGACAACGCAAGGCTAGGCAATGCCCGGAAGGCAAGCAAAGAGTAACGGAAGGTAAGGAAGGCAAGGGAAAGCCAGGCAAGGCAAGTGTAACAAAAGGCACGGCACCGCAAGGGGAAACAAGGCTAAGGCACGACAACGCACGGCTAGGCAATGCAAGGGAAGGCAAGGAAAGGGTAACGCAAGGCAAGGCACGGTGAGCTTAGGCAAGGCTAATGCACGAAAACGCAAGGCTTGGCAATGCACGACAATGCAAGGAAAGCTTAAAGCAAAGGAAGGCACGGTCAGGCGAGATAAGGCTAAGGCACGACAACGCAAGGCTAGGCAATGCAGGGAAGGCAAGCAAAGAGTAAAGGAATGTAAGCAAGGCAAGGAAAAGCAAGGAAAGGCAAGGGTAACGGAAGGAACGGCACGGCAAGGGGAAACAAGTCTAAGGCATGACAACGCACGCTAGGCAATGCACGGCAAGGCAAGGAAAGGGTAACGCATGCGAAAGCACGGTCAGGCGAGGCAAGGCTAAGGCACGACAACGCAAGGCTAGGCAATGCACGACAATGCAAGGAAAGCTTAAAGTAAAGGAAGGCACGGTCAGGCGAGATAAGGCTAAGGCACGACAACGCAAGGCTAGGCAATGCAGGGAAGGCAAGCAAAGAGTAACGGAAGGTAAGCAAGGCAAGGAAAAGCAAGGAAAGGCAAGGGTAACGGAAGGAACGGCACGGCAAGGGGAAACAAGTCTAAGGCACGACAACGCACGCTAGGCAATGCACGGCAAGGCAAGTAAAGGGTAACGCATGGGAAAGCACGTTCCGGCGAGGCAAGGCTAAGGCACGACAACGCAAGGCTAGGCAATGCACGGAAGGCAAGCAAAGAGTAACGGAAAGTAAAGAAGGCAAGGGAAAGCAAGGAAAGGCAAGCGTAACGGAAGGAACGGCACGGCAAGGGGTAACAAGGCTAAGGCACGACAACGCAGGGCTAGGCAATGCACGGCAAGGCAAGGAAAGCTTAAAGCAAAGGAAGGCACGGTCAGGCGAGATAAGGCTAAGGCACGACAACGCAAGGCTAGGCAATGGACGGAAGGCAAGCAAAGAGTAACGGAAGGTAAGGAAGGCAAGGGAAAGCAAGGAAAGGCAAGTGTAACGGAAGGAACCGCACGGCAAGAGGAAACAAGTCTAAGGCACGACAACGCACGCTAGGCAATGTACGGCAAGGCAAGGAAAGGGTAACGCATGGGAAAGCACGGTCAGGCGAGGCAAGGCTAAGGCACGACAACGCAAGGCTAGGCAATGCACGGAAGGCAAGCAAAGAGTAACGGAAGATAAGGAAGGCAAGGGAAAGCAAGGAAAGGCAAGTGTAACGGAAGGAACGGCACGGCAAGGGAAAACAAGGCTAAGGCACGACAACGCACGCTAGGCAATGCACGGCAGGGCAAGTAAAGGGTAACGCATGGGAAAGCACTGTCAGGCGAGGCAAGGCTAAGGCATGACAACGCAAGGCTACGCAATGCACGGAAAGCAAGCAAAGAGTAACGGAACGCAAGGAAGGCAAGGGAAAGCAAGGGAAGGCAAGCGTAACGGAAGGAATTGCACGCAAGGGATAACAAGGCTAAGGCACGACAACGCAGGGCTAGGCAATGCACGGCAAGGCAAGGAAAGGGTAACGCAAGGGAAGGCACGGTCAGATGAGGCAAGGATAAGGCACGACAACACAAGGCTAGGCAATGCCCGGAAGGCAAGCAAAGAGTAACGGAAGGTAAGGAAGGCAAGGGAAAGCCAGGCAAGGCAAGTGTAACAAAAGCCACGGCACCGCAAGGGGAAACAAGGCTAAGGCACGACAACGCACGGCTAGGCAATGCACGGCAAGGCAAGGAAAGAGTAACGCAAGGAAAGGCACGGTGAGGCTAGGGAAGGCTAATGCACGAAAACGCAAAGCTAGGCAATGCACGACAATGCAAGGAAAGCTTAAAGCAAAGGAAGGCACGGTCAGGCGAGATAAGGCTAAGGCACGACAACGCAAGGCTAGGCAATGCAGGGAAAGCAAGCAAAGAGTAACGGAAGGCAAGGAAGGCAAGGGAAAGCAAGGCAAGGCAAGGGTAACGGAAGGAACGGCACGACAAGGGGAAACAAGGCTAAGGCACGACAACGCACGCTAGGCAATGCACTGCAAGGCAAGTAAAGGGTAACGCATGGGAAAGCACGTTCAGGCGAGGCAAGGCTAAGGCACGACAACGCAAGGCTAGGCAATGCACGGAACGCAAGCAAAGAGTAACGGAAGGTAAGGAAGGCAAGGGAAAGCAAGGAAAGGCAAGTGTAACGGAAGGAACCGCACGGCAAGGGGAAACAAGGCTAAGGCACGACAACGCACGCTAGGCAATGCACGGCAAGGCAAGGAAAGGGTAACGCATGGGAAAGCACGGTCAGGCGAGGCAAGGCTAAGGCAAGACAACGCAAGGCTAGGCAATGCACGGCAAGGCAAGGAAAGCTTAAAGCAAAGGAAGGCACGGTCAGGCGAGATAAGGCTAAGGTACGAGAACACAAGGCTAGGCAATGGACGGAAGGCAAGCAAAGAGTAACGGAAGGTAAGGAAGGCAAGGGAAAGCAAGGAAAGGCAAGTGTAACGGAAGGAACGGCACGGCAAGGGGAAACAAGGCTAAGGCACGACAACGCACGCTAGGCAATGCACGGCAAGGCAAAGAAAGGGTAACGCATGGGAAAGCACGGTCATGCGAGGCAAGGCTAAGGCATGACAACGCAAGGCTAGGCAATGCACGGAAAGCAAGCAAAGAGTAACGGAACGCAAGGAAGGCAAGGGTAACGGAAGGAATTGCACGGCAAGGGGTAACAAGGCTAAGGCACGACAACGCAGGGCTAGGCAATGCACGGCAAGGCAAGGAAAGGGTAACGCAAGGGAAGGCACGGTCAGGTGAGGCAACGATAAGGCACGACAACGCAAGGTTAGGCAATGCACGGCAAGGCAAGGAAAGAGTAACGGAAGGAAAGGAAGGCAAGGCAAAGCCAGGCAAGGCAAGTGTAACAAAAGGCACGCCACGGCAAGGGGAAACAAGGCTAAGGCACGACAACGCAAGGCTAGGCAATGCACGACAAGGCAAGGAAAGCTTAAAGCAAAGGAAGGCACGGTCAGGCGAGATAAGCCTAAGGCACGACAACGCAAGGCTAGGCAATGCAGGGAAGGCAAGCAAAGAGTAACGGAAGGTAAGGAAGGCAAGTGAAAGCAAGGAAAGGCAAGTGTAACGGAAGGAACGGCACGGCAAGGGGAAACAAGGCTAAGGCACGACAACGCACGCTAGGCAATGTACGGCAAGGCAAGGAAAGGGTAACGCATGGGAAAGCACGGTCAGGCGAGGCAAGGCTAAGGCACGACAACGCCAGGCTAGGCAATGCACGGAAGGCAAGCAAAGAGTAACGGAAGATAAGGAAGGCAAGGGAAAGCAAGGAAAGGCAAGTGCAACGGAAGGAACAGCACGGCAAGGGAAAACAAGGCTAAGGCACGACAACGCACGCTAGGCAATGCACGGCAGGGCAAGAAAAGGGTAACGCATGGGAAAGCACAGTCAGGCGAGGCAAGGCTAAGGCATGACAACGCAAGGCTACGCAATGCACGGAAAGCAAGCAAAGAGTAACGGAACGCAAGGAAGGCAAGGGAATGCAACGGAAGGCAAGGGTAACGGAAGGAATTGCACGCAAGGGGTAACAAGGCTAAGGCACGACAACGCAGGGCTAGGCAATGCACGGCAAGGCAAGGAAAGGGTAACGCAAGGGAAGGCACGGTCAGGTGAGGCAAGGATAAGGCACGACAACACAAGGCTAGGCAATGCCCGGAAGGCAAGCAAAGAGTAACGGAAGGTAAGGAAGGCAAGGGAAAGCCAGGCAAGGCAAGTGTAACAAAAGCCACGGCACCGCAAGGGGAAACAAGGCTAAGGCACGACAACGCACGGCTAGGCAATGCACGGCAAGGCAAGGAAAGAGTAACGCAAGGAAAGGCACGGTGAGGCTAGGGAAGGCTAATGCACGAAAACGCAAAGCTAGGCAATGCACCACAATGCACGGAAAGCTTAAAGCAAAGGAAGGCACGGTCCGGCGAGATAAGGCTAAGGCACGACAACGCAAGGCTAGGCAATGCAGGGAAGGCAAGCAAAGAGTAACGGAATGTAAGCAAGGCAAGGAAAAGCAAGGAAAGGCAAGGGTAACGGAAGGAACGGCACGGCAAGGGGAAACAAGGCTAAGGCACGACAACGCAGGGCTAGGCAATGCACGGCAAGGCAAGGAAAGGGTAACGCAAGGGAAGGCACGGTCAGGTGAGGCAAGGCTAAGGCACGACAACGCAAGGCTAGGCAATGCACGGCAAGGCAAGGAAAGAGTAACGGAAGGAAAGGAAGGCAAGGCAAAGCCAGGCAAGGCAAGTGTAACAAAAGGCACGCCACGGCAAGGGGAAACAAGGCTAAGGCACGACAACGCAAGGCTAGGCAATGCACGACAATGCAAGGAAAGCTTAAAGCAAAGGAAGGCACGGTCCGGCGAGATAAGGCTAAGGCACGACATCGCAAGGCTAGGCAATGCAGGGAAGGCAAGCAAAGAGTAAAGGAATGTAAGCAAGGCAAGGAAAAGCAAAGAAAGGCAAGGGTAACGGAAGGAACGGCACGGCAAGGGGAAACAAGTCTAAGGCATGACAACGCACGCTAGGCAATGCACGGCAAGGCAAGGAAAGGGTAACGCATGCGAAAGCACGTTCAGGCGAGGCAAGGCTAAGGCACGACAACGCAAGGCTAGGCAATGCACGACAATGCAAGGAAAGAGTAACGGAAGGTAAGGAAGGCAAGGGAAAGCAAGGAAAGGCAAGTGTAACGGAAGGAACCGCACGGCAAGGGGAAACAAGGCTAAGGCACGACAAAGCACGCTAGGCAATGCACGGCAAGGCAAGGAAAGGGTAACGCATGGGACAGCACGGTCAGGCGAGGCAAGGCTAAGGCATGACAACGCAAGGCTAGGCAATGCACGGAAAGCAAGCAAAGAGTAACGGAACGCAAGGAAGGCAAGGGAAAGCAAGGGAAGGCAAGCGTAACGGAAGGAACGGCACTGCAAGGGGTAACAAGGCTAAGGCACGACAACGCAGGGTTAGGCAATGCACGGCAAGGCAAGGAAAGCTTAAAGCAAAGGAAGGCACGGTCAGGCGAGATAAGGCTAAGGCACGACAACGCAAGGCTAGGCAATGGACGGAAGGCAAGCAAAGAGTAACGGAAGGTAAGGAAGGCAAGGGAAAGCAAGGAAAGTAAAGTGTAACGGAAGGAACCGCACGGCAAGAGGAAACAAGGCTAAGGCACGACAACGCACGCTAGGCAATGCACGGCAAGGCAAGGAAAGGGTAACGCATGGGAAAGCACGGTCAGGCGAGGCAAGGCTAAGGCATGACAACGCAAGGCTACGCAATGCACGGGAAGGAAGCAAAGAGTAACGGAACGCAAGGAAGGCAAGGGAATGCAACGGAAGGCAAGGGTAACGGAAGGAACTGCACGGCAAGGGGTAACAAGGCTAAGGCACGACAACGCAGGGCTAGGCAATGCACCGCAAGGCAAGGAAAGGGTAACGCAAGGGAAGGCACGGTCAGGTGAGGCAAGGATAAGGCATGAGAACGCAAGGCTAGGCAATGGACGGAAAGCAAGCAAAGAGTAACGGAACGCAAGGAAGGCAAGGGAAAGCAAGGGAAGGCAAGAGTAACGGAAGGAACGGCACGGCAAGGGGTAACAAGGGTAAGGCACGACAACGCAGGGCTAGGCAATGCACGGCAAGGCAAGGAAAGGGTAACGCAAGGGAAGGCACGGTCAGGTGAGGCAAGGATAAGGCACGACAACGCAAGGCTAGGCAATGCCCGGAAGGCAAGCAAAGAGTAACGGAAGGTAAGGAAGGCAAGGGAAAGCCAGGCAAGGCAAGTGTAACAAAAGCCACGGCACCGCAAGGGGAAACAAGGCTAAGGCACGACAACGCACGGCTAGGCAATGCACGGCAAGGCAAGGAAAGAGTAACGCAAGGAAAGGAAGGCAAGGCAAAGCCAGGCACGGCACGGCAAGGGGAAACAAGGCTAAGGCACGACAACGCACGGCTAGGCAATGAAGGGAAGGCAAGGAAAGGGTAACGCAAGGCAAGTCACGGTGAGGCTAGGCAAGGCTAATGCACGAAAACGCAAGGCTAGGCAATGCACGACAATGCAAGGAAAGCTTAAAGCAAAGGAAGGCAAGGTCAGGCGAGATAAGGCTAAGGCACGACAACGCAAGGCTAGGCAATGCAGGGAAGGCAAGCAAAGAGTAAAGGAATGTCAGCAAGGCAAGGAAAAGCAAGGAAAGGCAAGGGTAGCGGAAGGAACGGCACGGCAAGGGGAAACAAGTCTAAGGTATGACAACGCACGCTAGGCAATGCACGGCAAGGCAAGGAAAGGGTAACGCATGCGAAAGCACGGTCAGGCGAGGCAAGGCTAAGGTACGACAACGCAAGGCTAGGCAATGCACGACAATGCAAGGAAAGCTTAAAGTAAAGGAAGGCACGGTCAGGCGAGATAAGGCTAAGGCACGACAACGCAAGGCTAGGCAATGCAGGGAAGGCAAGCAAAGAGTAACGGAAGGTAAGCAAGGGAAGGAAAAGCAAGGAAAGGCAAGGGTAACGTAAGGAACGGCACGGCAAGGGGAAACAAGTCTAAGGCACGACAACGCACGCTAGGCAATGCACGGCAAGGCAAGTAAAGGGTAACGCATGGGAAAGCACGTTCCGGCGAGGCAAGGCTAAGGCACGACAACGCAAGGCTAGGCAATGCACGGAAGGCAAGCAAAGAGTAACGGAAAGTAAAGAAGGCAAGGGAAAGCAAGGAAAGGCAAGCGTAACGGAAGGAACGGCACGGCAAGGGGTAACAAGGCTAAGGCACGACAACGCAGCGCTAGGCAATGCACGGCAGGGCAAGGAAAGCTTAAAGCAAAGGAAGGCACGGTCAGGCGAGATAAGGCTAAGGCACGACAACGCAAGGCTAGGCAATGGACGGAAGGCAAGCAAAGAGTAACGGAAGGTAAGGAAGGCAAGGGAAAGCAAGGAAAGGAAAGTGTAACGGAAGGAACCGCACGGCAAGAGGAAACAAGTCTAAGGCACGACAACGCACGCTAGGCAATGCACGGCAAGGCAAGGAAAGGGTAACGCATGGGAAAGCACGGTCAGGCGAGGCAAGGCTAAGGCACGACAACGCAAGGCTAGGCAATGCACGGAAGGCAAGCAAAGAGTAACGGAAGATAAGGAAGGCAAGGGAAAGCAAGGAAAGGCAAGTGTAAAGGAAGGAACCGCACGGCAAGGGAAAACAAGGCTAAGGCACGACAACGCACGCTAGGCAATGCACGGCAGGGCAAGAAAAGGGTAAAGCATGGGAAAGCACAGTCAGGCGAGGCAAGGCTAAGGCATGACGACGCAAGGCTACGCAATGCACGGAAAGCAAGCAAAGAGTAACGGAACGCAAGGAAGGCAAGGGAATGCAACGGAAGGCAAGGGTAACGGAAGGAATTGCACGCAAGGGCTAACAAGGCTAAGGCACGACAACGCAGGGCTAGGCAATGCACGGCAAGGCAAGGAAAGGGTAACGCAAGGGAAGGCACGGTCAGGTGAGGCAAGGATAAGGCACGACAACACAAGGCTAGGCAATGCCCGGAAGGCAAGCAAAGAGTAACGGAAGGTAAGGAAGGCAAGGGAAAGCCAGGCAAGGCAAGTGTAACAAAAGCCACGGCACCGCAAGGGGAAACAAGGCTAAGGCACGACAACGCACGGCTAGGCAATGCACGGCAAGGCAAGGAAAGAGTAACGCAAGGAAAGGCACGGTGAGGCTAGGGAAGGCTAATGCACGAAAACGCAAAGCTAGGCAATGCACGACAATGCAAGGAAAGCTTAAAGCAAAGGAAGGCACGGTCAGGCGAGATAAGGCTAAGGCACGACAACGCAAGGCTAGGCAATGCAGGGAAGGCAAGGAAAGAGTAACGGAAGGTAAGCAAGTCAAGGAAAAGCAAGGAAAGGCAAGGGTAACGTAAGGAACGGCACGGCAAGGGGAAACAAGTCTAAGGCACGACAACGCACGCTAGGCAATGCACTGCAAGGCAAGTAAAGGGTAACGCATGGGAAAGCACGTTCTGGCGAGGCAAGGCTAAGGCACGACAACGCAAGGCTAGGCAATGCACGGAACGCAAGCAAAGAGTAACGGAACGCAAGGAAGGCAAGGGAAAGCAAGGGAAGGCAAGTGTAACGGAAGGAACCGCACGGCAAGGGGAAACAAGGCTAAGGCAGGACAACGCACGCTAGGCAATGCACGGCAAGGCAAGGAAAGGGTAACGCATGGGAAAGCACGGTCAGGCGAGGCAAGGCTAAGGCATGACAACGCAAGGCTTGGCAATGCACGGCAAGGCAAGGAAAGCTTAAAGCAAAGGAAGGCACGGTCAGGCGAGATAAGGCTAAGGTACGAGAACGCAAGGCTAGGCAATGGACGGAAGGCAAGCAAAGAGTAACGGAAGGTAAGGAAGGCAAGGGAAAGCAAGGAAAGGCAAGTGTAACGGAAGGAACGGCACGGCAAGGGGAAACAAGGCTAAGGCACGACAACGCACGCTAGGCAATGCACGGCAAGGCAAAGAAAGGGTAACGCATGGGAAAGCACGGTCTTGCGAGGCAAGCCTAAGGCATGACAACGCAAGGCTAGGCAATGCACGGAAAGCAAGCAAAGAGTAACGGAACGCAAGGAAGGCAAGGGAAAGCAAAGGAAGGCAAGGGTAACGGAAGGAATTGCACGGCAAGGGGTAACAAGGCTAAGGCACGACAACGCAGGGCTAGGCAATGCACGGCAAGGCAAGGAAAGGGTAACGCAAGGGAAGGCACGGTCAGGTGAGGCAAGGATAAGGCACGACCACGCAAGGCTAGGCAATGCACGGCAAGGCAAGGAAAGCGTAACGGAATGCAACCCAAGGCAATGCAACGCAAGGCAAGGCAAGTGTAACGGAAGGCACGGCACGGCAAGGGGAAACAAGGCTAAGGCACGACAACGCAAGGCTAGGCAATACACCGCAAGGCAAGGAAAGGGTAACGCAAGGGAAGGCACGGTCAGGTGAGGCAAGGCTAATGCACGACAACGCAAGGCTAGGCAGTGCACGGCAAGGCAAGGAAAGAGTAACGGAAGGAAAGGAAGGCAAGGCAAAGCCAGGCAAGGCAAGTGTAACAAAAGGCACGGCACGGCAAGGGGAAACAAGGCTAAGGCACGACAACGCACGGCTAGGCAATGCAAGGGAAGGCAAGGAAAGGGTAACGCAAGGCAAGGCACGGTGAGGCTAGGCAAGGCTAATGCACGAAAACGCAAGGCTAGGCAATGCACGACAATGCAAGGAAAGCTTAAAGCAAAGGAAGGCACGGTCAGGCGAGATAAGGCTAAGGCACGACAACGCAAGGCTAGGCAATGCAGGGAAGGCAAGCAAAGAGTAACGGAAGGTAAGCAAGGCAAGGAAAAGCAAGGAAAGGCAAGGGTAACATAAGGAACGGCACGGCAAGGGGAAACAAGTCTAAGGCAGGACAACGCACACTAGGCAATGCACGGCAAGGCAAGGAAAGGGTAACGCATGGGAAAGCACGGTCATGCGAGGCAAGCCTAAGGCATGACAACGCAAGGCTAGGCAATGCACGGAAAGCAAGCAAAGAGTAACGGAACGCAAGGAAGGCAAGGGAAAGCAAAGGAAGGCAAGGGTAACGGAAGGAATTGCACGGCAAGGGGTAACAAGGCTAAGGCACGACAACGCACGCTAGGCAATGCACTGCAAGGCAAGTAAAGGGTAACGCATGGGAAAGCACGTTCCGGCGAGGCAAGGCTAAGGCACGACAACGCAAGGCTAGGCAATGCACGGAAGGCAAGCAAAGAGTAACGGAAGGTAAGGAAGGCAAGGGAAAGCAAGGAAAGGCAAGTGTAACGGAAGGAACCGCACGGCAAGGGGAAACAAGGCTAAGGCAGGAAACGCACGCTAGGCAATGCACGGCAAGGCAAGGAAAGGGTAACGCATGGGACAGCACGGTCAGGCGAGGCAAGGCTAAGGCATGACAACGCAAGGCTAGGCAATGCACGGAAAGCAAGCAAAGAGTAACGGAAAGCAAGGAAGGCAAGGGAAAGCAAGGGAAGGCAAGCGTAACGGAAGGAACGGCACGGCAAGGGGTAACAAGGCTAAGGCACGACAACGCAGGGCTAGGCAATGCACGGCAAGGCAAGGAAAGCTTAAAGCAAAGGAAGGCACGGTCAGGCGAGATAAGGCTAAGGCACGACAACGCAAGGCTAGGCAATGGACGGAAGGCAAGCAAAGAGTAACGGAAGGTAAGGAAGGCAAGGGAAAGCAAGGAAAGGGAAGTGTAACGGAAGGAACCGCACGGCAAGAGGAAACAAGGCTAAGGCACGACAACGCACGCTAGGCAATGTACGGCAAGGCAAGGAAAGGGTAACGCAAGGCAACGCACCGTCAGGCAAGGGAAGGCTAAGACACGACAACGCAAATCTAGGCAATGCACGGAAGGCAAGCAAAGAGTAACGGAAGATAAGGAAGGCAAGGGAAAGCAAGGAAAGGCAAGTGCAACGGAAGGAACGGCACGGCAAGGGAAAACAAGGCTAAGGCACGACAACGCACGCTAGGCAATGCACGGCAGGGCAAGAAAAGGGTAACGCATGGGAAAGCACAGTCAGGCGAGGCAAGGCTAAGGCATGACAACGCAAGGCTACGCAATGCACGGAAAGCAAGCAAAGAGTAACGGAACGCAAGGAAGGCAAGGGAAAGCAACGGAAGGCAAGGGTAACGGAAGGAATTGCACGGCAAGGGGTAACAAGGCTAAGGCACGACAACGCAGGGCTAGGCAATGCACGGCAAGGCAAGGAAAGGGTAACGCAAGGGAAGGCACGGTCAGGTGAGGCAACGATAAGGCACGACAACGCAAGGTTAGGCAATGCACGGCAAGGCAAGGAAAGAGTAACGGAAGGAAAGGAAGGCAAGGCAAAGCCAGGCAAGGCAAGTGTAACAAAAGGCACGCCACGGCAAGGGGAAACAAGGCTAAGGCACGAAAACGCAAGGCTAGGCAATGCACGACAATGCAAGGAAAGCTTAAAGCAAAGGAAGGCACGGTCCGGCGAGATAAGCCTAAGGCACGACAACGCAAGGCTAGGCAATGCAGGGAAGGCAAGCAAAGAGTAACGGAAGGTAAGGAAGGCAAGTGAAAGCAAGGAAAGGCAAGTGTAACGGAAGGAACGGCACGGCAAGGGGAAACAAGGCTAAGGCACGACAACGCACGCTAGGCAATGCACGGCAAGGCAAGGAAAGGGTAACGCATGGGAAAGCACGGTCAGGCGGGGCAAGGCTAAGGCATGAGAACGCAAGGCTAGGCAATGTACGGAAAGCAAGCAAAGAGTAACGGAACGCAAGGAAGGCAAGGGAAAGCAAGGGAAGGCAAGGGTAACGGAAGGAACGGCAGGGCAAGGGGTAACAAGGCTAAGGCACGACAACGCAAGGCTAGGCAATGCACCGCAAGGCAAGGAAAGGGTAACGCAAGGGAAGGCACGGTCAGGTGAGGCAAGGCTAATGCACGACAACGCAAGGCTAGGCAGTGCACGGCAAGGCAAGGAAAGAGTAACGGAAGGAAAGGAAGGCAAGGCAAAGCCAGGCAAGGCAAGTGTAACAAAAGGCACGGCACGGCAAGGGGAAACAAGGCTAAGGCACGACAACGCACGGCTAGGCAATGCAAGGGAAGGCAAGGAAAGGGTAACGCAAGGCAAGGCACGGTGAGGCTAGGCAAGGCTAATGCACGAAAACGCAAGGCTAGGCAATGCACGACAATGCAAGGAAAGCTTAAAGCAAAGGAAGGCACGGTCAGGCGAGATAAGGCTAAGGCACGACAACGCAAGGCTAGGCAATGCAGGGAAGGCAAGCAAAGAGTAACGGAAGGTGAGCAAGGCAAGGAAAAGCAAGGAAAGGCAAGGGTAACGTAAGGAACGGCACGGCAAGGGGAAACAAGTCTAAGGCACGACAACGCACGCTAGGCAATGCACGGCAAGGCAAGTAAAGGGTAACGCATGGGAAAGCACGGTCAGGCGAGGCAAGGCTAAGGCACGACAACGCAAGGCTAGGCAATGCACGGAAGGCAAGCAAAGAGTAACGGAAGGTAAGGAAGGCAAGGGAAAGCAAGGACAGGCAAGTGTAACGGAAGGAACGGCACGGCAAGGGAAAACAAGGCTAAGGCACGACAACGCACGCTAGGCAATGCACGGCATGGCAAGAAAAGGGTAACGCATGGGAAAGCACAGTCAGGCGAGGCAAGGCTAAGGCATGACAACGCAAGGCTACGCAATGCACGGAAAGCAAGCAAAGAGTAACGGAAAGCAAGGAAGGCAAGGGAATGCAACGGAAGGCAAGGGTAACGGAAGGAATTGCACGCAAGGGGTAACAAGGCTAAGGCACGGAAACGCAGGGCTAGGCAATGCACGGCAAGGCAAGGAAAGGGTAACGCAAGGGAAGGCACGGTCAGGTGAGGCAAGGATAAGGCACGACAACAGAAGGCTAGGCAATGCCCGGAAGGCAAGCAAAGAGTAACGGAAGGTAAGGAAGGCAAGGGAAAGCAGGCAAGGCAAGGTAACAAAAACGGCACCGCAAGGGGAAACAAGGCTAAGGCACGACAACGCAGCTAGGCAATGCACGGCAAGGCAAGGAAAGAGTAACGCAAGGAAAGGCACGGCACGAAACGCAAGCTAGGCAATGGACAATGCAAGGCTAACGGTCAGGCGAGAGGCTAAACGACAACGCAAGGCTAGGCAATGCACGGAAGGCAAGCAAAGAGTAACGGGAGGTAAAGAAGGCAAGGGAAAGCAAGGAAAGGCAAGTGTAACGGAAGGAACCGCACGGCAAGGGGAAACAAGGCTAAGGCAGGACAACGCACGCTAGGCAATGCACGGCAAGACAAGGAAAGGGTAACGCATGGGACAGCACGGTCAGGCGAGGCAAGGCTAAGGCATGACAACGCAAGGCTAGGCAATGCACGGAAGGCAAGAAAAGAGTAACGGAATGCAAGGAAGGCAAGGGAAAGCAAGGGAAGGCAAGGGTAACGGAAGGAAAGGCACGGCAAGGGGAAACAAGGCTAAGGCACGACAACGCAAGGCTAGGCAATGCACGACAAGGCAAGGAAAGCTTAAAGCAAAGGAAGGCACGGTCAGGCGAGATAAGGCTAAGGCACGACAACGCAAGGCTAGGAAATGGACGGAAGGCAAGCAAAGAGTAACGGAAGGTAAGGAAGGCAAGGGAAAGCAAGGAAAGGAAAGTGTAACGGAAGGAACCGCACGGCAAGAGGAAACAAGGCTAAGGCACGACAACGCACGCTAGGCAATGCACGGCAAGGCAAGGAAAGAGTAACGCATGGGAAAGCACGGTCAGGCGAGGCAAGGCTAAGGCATGACAACGCAAGGCTACGCAATGCACCGGAAGCAAGCAAAGAGTAACGGAACGCAAGGAAGGCAAGGGAATGCAACGGAAGGCAAGGGTAACGGAAGGAACTGCACGGCAAGGGGTAACAAGGCTAAGGCACGACAACGCAGGGCTAGGCAATGCACCGCAAGGCAAGGAAAGGGTAACGCAAGGGAAGGCACGGTCAGGTGAGCCAAGGCTAAGGCATGAGAACGCAAGGCTAGGCAATGTACGGAAAGCAAGCAAAGAGTAACGGAACGCAAGGAAGGCAAGGGAAAGCAAGGGAAGGCAAGGGTAACGGAAGGAACGGCAGGGCAAGGGGTAAAAAGGCTAAGGCACGACAACGCAGGGCTAGGCAATGCACCGCAAGGCAAGGAAAGGGTAACGCAAGGGAAGGCACGGTCAGGTGAGGCAAGGCTAATGCACGACAACGCAAGGCTAGGCAGTGCACGGCAAGGCAAGGAAAGAGTAACGGAAGGAAAGGAAGGCAAGGCAAAGCCAGGCAAGGCAAGTGTAACAAAAGGCACGGCACGGCATGGGGAAACAAGGCTAAGGCACGACAACGCACGGCTAGGCAATGCAAGGGAAGGCAAGGAAAGGGTAACGCAAGGCAAGGCACGGTGAGCTTAGGCAAGGCTAATGCACGAAAACGCAAGGCTTGGCAATGCACGACAATGCAAGGAAAGCTTAAAGCAAAGGAAGGCACGGTCAGGCTAGATAAGGGTAAGGCACGACAACGCAAGGCTAGGCAATGGACGGAAGGCAAGCAAAGACTAACGGAAGGTAAGGAAGGCAAGGGAAAGCAAGGAAAGGCAAGTGTAACGGAAGGAACCGCACGGCAAGGGGAAACAAGGCTAAGGCAGGACAACGCACGCTAGGCAATGCACGGCAAGGCAAGGAAAGGGTAACGCATGGGACAGCACGGTCAGGCGAGGCAAGGCTAAGGCATGACAACGCAAGGCTAGGCAATGCACGGAAGGCAAGCAAAGAGTAACGGAATGCAAGGAAGGCAAGGGAAAGCAAGGGAAGGCAAGCGTAACGGAAGGAATGGCACGGCAAGGGGTAACAAGGCTCAGGCACGACAACGCAGGGCTAGGCAATGCACGGCAAGGCAAGGAAAGCTTAAAGCAAAGGAAGGCACGGTCAGGCGAGATAAGGGTAAGGCACGACAACGCAAGGCTAGGAAATGGACGGAAGGCAAGCAAAGAGTAACGGAAGGTAAGGAAGGCAAGGGAAAGCAAGGAAAGGAAAGTGTAACGGAAGGAACCGCACGGCAAGAGGAAACAAGGCTAAGGCACGACAACGCACGCTAGGCAATGCACGGCAAGGCAAGGAAAGGGTAACGCATGGGAAAGCACGGTCAGGCGAGGCAAGGCTAAGGCATGACAACGCAAGGCTACGCAATGCACCGGAAGCAAGCAAAGAGTAACGGAACGCAAGGAAGGCAAGGGAATGCAACGGAAGGCAAGGGTAACGGAAGGAACTGCACGGCAAGGGGTAACAAGGCTAAGGCACGACAACGCAGGGCTAGGCAATGCACCGCAAGGCAAGGAAAGGGTAACGCAAGGGAAGGCACGGTCAGGTGAGGCAAGGCTAAGGCATGAGAACGCAAGGCTAGGCAATGTACGGAAAGCAAGCAAAGAGTAACGGAACGCAAGGAAGGCAAGGGAAAGCAAGGGAAGGCAAGTGTAACGGAAGGAACGGCAGGGCAAGGGGTAACAAGGCTAAGGCACGACAACGCAGGGCTAGGCAATGCACTGCAAGGCAAGGAAAGGGCAACGCAACTGAAGGCACGGTCAGGTGAGGCAAGGCTAATGCACGACAACGCAAGGCTAGGCAGTGCACGGCAAGGCAAGGAAAGAGTAACGGAAGGAAAGGAAGGCAAGGCAAAGCCAGGCAAGGCAAGTGTAACAAAAGGCACGGCACGGCAAGGGGAAACAAGGCTAAGGCACGACAACGCACGGCTAGGCAATGCAAGGGAAGGCAAGGAAAGGGTAACGCAAGGCAAGGCACGGTGAGCTTAGGCAAGGCTAATGCACGAAAACGCAAGGCTTGGCAATGCACGACAATGCAAGGAAAGCTTAAAGCAAAGGAAGGCACGGTCAGGCGAGATAAGGCTAAGGCACGACAACGCAAGGCTAGGCAATGGACGGAAGGCAAGCAAAGAGTAACGGAAGGTAAGGAAGGCAAGGGAAAGCAAGGAAAGGAAAGTGTAACGGAAGGAACCGCACGGCAAGAGGAAAGAAGGCTAAGGCACGACAACGCAGGGCTAGGCAATGCACCGCAAGGCAAGGAAAGGGTAACGCAAGGGAAGGCACGGTCAGGTGAGGCAAAGCTAAGGCACGACAACGCAAGGCTAGGCAATGCACGGAAGGCAAGCAAAGAGTAACGGAAGGTAAGGAAGGCAAGGGAAAGCAAGGAAAGGCAAGTGTAACGGAAGGAACCGCACGGCAAGGGGAAACAAGGCTAAGGCACGAGAACGCACGGCTAGGCAATGGACGGAAGGCAAGCAAAGAGTAACGCAAGGAAAGGCACGGTGAGGCTAGGGAAGGCTAATGCACGAAAACGCAAGGCTAGGCAATGCACGACAATGCACGGAAAGCTTAAAGCAAAGGAAGGCACGGTCCGGCGAGATAAGGCTAAGGCACGACAACGCAAGGCTAGGCAATGCAGGGAAGGCAAGCAAAGAGTAACGGAATGTAAGCAAGGCAAGGAAAAGCAAGGAAAGGCAAGGGTAACGGAAGGAACGGCACGGCAAGGGGAAACAAGGCTAAGGCACGACAACGCAGGGCTAGGCAATGCACGGCAAGGCAAGGAAAGGGTAACGCAAGGGAAGGCACGGTCAGGTGAGGCAACGATAAGGCACGACAACGCAAGGTTAGGCAATGCACGGCAAGGCAAGGAAAGAGTAACGGAAGGAAAGGAAGGCAAGGCAAAGCCAGGCAAGGCAAGTGTAACAAAAGGCACGCCACGGCAAGGGGAAACAAGGCTAAGGCACGACAACGCAAGGCTAGGCAATGCACGACAATGCAAGGAAAGCTTAAAGCAAAGGAAGGCACGGTCCGGCGAGATAAGGCTAAGGCACGACATCGCAAGGCTAGGCAATGCAGGGAAGGCAAGCAAAGAGTAAAGGAATGTAAGCAAGGCAAGGAAAAGCAAGGAAAGGCAAGGGTAACGGAAGGAACGGCACGGCAAGGGGAAACAAGTCTAAGGCATGACAACGCACGCTAGGCAATGCACGGCAAGGCAAGGAAAGGGTAACGCATGCGAAAGCACGTTCAGGCGAGGCAAGGCTAAGGCACGACAACGCAAGGCTAGGCAATGCACGACAATGCAAGGAAAGAGTAACGGAAGGTAAGGAAGGCAAGGGAAAGCAAGGAAAGGCAAGTGTAACGGAAGGAACCGCACGGCAAGGGGAAACAAGGCTAAGGCACGACAACGCACGCTAGGCAATGCACGGCAAGGCAAGGAAAGGGTAACGCATGGGACAGCACGGTCAGGCGAGGCAAGGCTAAGGCATGACAACGCAAGGCTAGGCAATGCACGGAAAGCAAGCAAAGAGTAACGGAACGCAAGGAAGGCAAGGGAAAGCAAGGGAAGGCAAGTGTAACGGAAGGAACGGCACGGCAAGGGGTAACAAGGCTAAGGCACGACAACGCAGGGTTAGGCAATGCACGGCAAGGCAAGGAAAGCTTAAAGCAAAGGAAGGCACGGTCAGGCGAGATAAGGCTAAGGCACGACAACGCAAGGCTAGGCAATGGACGGAAGGCAAGCAAAGAGTAACGGAAGGTAAGGAAGGCAAGGGAAAGCAAGGAAAGTAAAGTGTAACGGAAGGAACCGCACGGCAAGAGGAAACAAGGCTAAGGCACGACAACGCACGCTAGGCAATGCACGGCAAGGCAAGGAAAGGGTAACGCATGGGAAAGCACGGTCAGGCGAGGCAAGGCTAAGGCATGACAACGCAAGGCTACGCAATGCACGGGAAGGAAGCAAAGAGTAACGGAACGCAAGGAAGGCAAGGGAATGCAACGGAAGGCAAGGGTAACGGAAGGAACTGCACGGCAAGGGGTAACAAGGCTAAGGCACGACAACGCAGGGCTAGGGAATGCACCGCAAGGCAAGGAAAGGGTAACGCAAGGGAAGGCACGGTCAGGTGAGGCAAGGCTAAGGCATGAGAACGCAAGGCTAGGCAATGTACGGAAAGCAAGCAAAGAGTAACGGAACGCAAGGAAGGCAAGGGAAATCAAGGGAAGGCAAGTGTAACGGAAGGAACGGCAGGGCAAGGGGTAACAAGGCTAAGGCACGACAACGCAGGGCTAGGCAATGCACCGCAAGGCAAGGAAAGGGTAACGCAAGGGAAGGCACGGTCAGGTTAGGCAAGGCTAATGCACGACAACGCAAGGCTAGGCAGTGCACGGCAAGGCAAGGAAAGAGTAACGGAAGGAAAGGAAGGCAAGGCAAAGCCAGGCAAGGCAAGTGTAACAAAAGGCACGGCACGGCAAGGGGAAACAAGGCTAAGGCACGACAACGCACGGCTAGGCAATGCAAGGGAAGGCAAGGAAAGGGTAACGCAAGGCAAGCCACGGTGAGCTTAGGCAAGGCTAATGCACGAAAACGCAAGGCTTGGCAATGCACGACAATGCAAGGAAAGCTTAAAGCAAAGGAAGGCACGGTCAGGCGAGATAAGGCTAAGGCACGACAACGCAAGGCTAGGCATTGCAGGGAAGGCAAGGAATTGCACGCAAGGGGTAACAAGGCTAAGGCACGACAACGCAGGGCTAGGCAATGCACGGCAAGGCAAGGAAAGGGTAACGCAAGGGAAGGCACGGTCAGGCGAGGCAAGGCTAAGGCATGACAACACAAGGCTAGGCAATGCCCGGAAGGCAAGCAAAGAGTAACGGAAGGTAAGGAAGGCAAGGGAAAGCCAGGCAAGGCAAGTGTAACAAAAGCCACGGCACCGCAAGGGGAAACAAGGCTAAGGCACGACAACGCACGGCTAGGCAATGCACGGCAAGGCAAGGAAAGAGTAACGCAAGGAAAGGCACGGTGAGGCTAGGGAAGGCTAATGCACGAAAACGCAAAGCTAGGCAATGCACGACAATGCAAGGAAAGCTTAAAGCAAAGGAAGGCACGGTCAGGCGAGATAAGGCTAAGGCACGACAACGCAAGGCTAGGCAATGCAGGGAAGGCAAGCAAAGAGTAACGGAAGGTAAGCAAGTCAAGGAAAAGCAAGGAAAGGCAAGGGTAACGTAAGGAACGGCACGGCAAGGGGAAACAAGTCTAAGGCACGACAACGCACGCTAGGCAATGCACTGCAAGGCAAGTAAAGGGTAACGCATGGGAAAGCACGTTCCGGCGAGGCAAGGCTAAGGCACGACAACGCAAGGCTAGGCAATGCACGGAAGGCAAGCAAAGAGTAACGGAAGGTAAGGAAGGCAAGGGAAAGCAAGGAAAGGCAAGTGTAACGGAAGGAACCGCACGGCAAGGGGAAACAAGGCTAAGGCAGGAAACGCACGCTAGGCAATGCACGGCAAGGCAAGGAAAGGGTAACGCATGGGACAGCACGGTCAGGCGAGGCAAGGCTAAGGCATGACAACGCAAGGCTAGGCAATGCACGGAAAGCAAGCAAAGTGTAACGGAAAGCAAGGAAGGCAAGGGAAAGCAAGGGAAGGCAAGCGTAACGGAAGGAACGGCACGGCATGGGGTAACAAGGCTAAGGCACGACAACGCAGGGCTAGGCAATGCACGGCAAGGCAAGGAAAGCTTAAAGCAAAGGAAGGCACGGTCAGGCGAGATAAGGCTAAGGCATGACAACGCAAGGCTAGGCAATGGACGGAAGGCAAGCAAAGAGTAACGGAAGGTAAGGAAGGCAAGGAAAGCAAGGAAAGGGAAGTGTAACGGAAGGAACCGCACGGCAAGAGGAAACAAGGCTAAGGCACGACAACGCACGCTAGGCAATGTACGGCAAGGCAAGGAAAGGGTAACGCATGGGAAAGCACGGTCAGGCGAGGCAAGGCTAAGGCACGACAACGCCAGGCTAGGCAATGCACAGAAGGCAAGCAAAGAGTAACGGAAGATAAGGAAGGCAAGGGAAAGCAAGGAAAGGCAAGTGCAACGGAAGGAACAGCACGGCAAGGGAAAACAAGGCTAAGGCACGACAACGCACGCTAGGCAATGCACGGCAGGGCAAGAAAAGGGTAACGCATGGGAAAGCACAGTCAGGCGAGGCAAGGCTAAGGCATGACAACGCAAGGCTACGCAATGCACGGAAAGCAAGCAAAGAGTAACGGAACGCAAGGAACGCAAGGGAATGCAACGGAAGGCAAGGGTAACGGAAGGAATTGCACGCAAGGGGTAACAAGGCTAAGGCACGACAACGCAGGGCTAGGCAATGCACGGCAAGGCAAGGAAAAGGTAACGCAAGGGAAGGCACGGTCAGGTGAGGCAAGGATAAGGCACGACAACACAAGGCTAGGCAATGCCCGGAAGGCAAGCAAAGAGTAACGGAAGGTAAGGAAGGCAAGGGAAAGCCAGGCAAGGCAAGTGTAACAAAAGCCACGGCACCGCAAGGGGAAACAAGGCTAAGGCACGAGAACGCACGGCTAGGCAATGCACGGCAAGGCAAGGAAAGAGTAACGCAAGGAAAGGCACGGTGAGGCTAGGGAAGGCTAATGCACGAAAACGCAAAGCTAGGCAATGCACCACAATGCACGGAAAGCTTAAAGCAAAGGAAGGCACGGTCCGGCGAGATAAGGCTAAGGCACGACAACGCAAGGCTAGGCAATGCAGGGAAGGCAAGCAAAGAGTAACGGAATGTAAGCAAGGCAAGGAAAAGCAAGGAAAGGCAAGGGTAACGGAAGGAACGGCACGGCAAGGGGAAACAAGGCTAAGGCACGACAACGCAGGGCTAGGCAATGCACGGCAAGGCAAGGAAAGGGTAACGCAAGGGAAGGCACGGTCAGGTGAGGCAACGATAAGGCACGACAACGCAAGGTTAGGCAATGCACGGCAAGGCAAGGAAAGAGTAACGGAAGGAAAGGAAGGCAAGGCAAAGCCAGGCAAGGCAAGTGTAACAAAAGGCACGCCACGGCAAGGGGAAACAAGGCTAAGGCACGACAACGCAAGGCTAGGCAATGCACGACAATGCAAGGAAAGCTTAAAGCAAAGGAAGGCACGGTCCGGCGAGATAAGGCTAAGGCACGACATCGCAAGGCTAGGCAATGCAGGGAAGGCAAGCAAAGAGTAAAGGAATGTAAGCAAGGCAAGGAAAAGCAAGGAAAGGCAAGGGTAACGGAAGGAACGGCACGGCAAGGGGAAACAAGTCTAAGGCATGACAACGCACGCTAGGCAATGCACGGCAAGGCAAGGAAAGGGTAACGCATGCGAAAGCACGTTCAGGCGAGGCAAGGCTAAGGCACGACAACGCAAGGCTAGGCAATGCACGACAATGCAAGGAAAGAGTAACGGAAGGTAAGGAAGGCAAGGGAAAGCAAGGAAAGGCAAGTGTAACGGAAGGAACCGCACGGCAAGGGGAAACAAGGCTAAGGCACGACAAAGCACGCTAGGCAATGCACGGCAAGGCAAGGAAAGGGTAACGCATGGGACAGCACGGTCAGGCGAGGCAAGGCTAAGGCATGACAACGCAAGGCTAGGCAATGCACGGAAAGCAAGCAAAGAGTAACGGAACGCAAGGAAGGCAAGGGAAAGCAAGGGAAGGCAAGCGTAACGGAAGGAACGGCACTGCAAGGGGTAACAAGGCTAAGGCACGACAACGCAGGGTTAGGCAATGCACGGCAAGGCAAGGAAAGCTTAAAGCAAAGGAAGGCACGGTCAGGCGAGATAAGGCTAAGGCACGACAACGCAAGGCTAGGCAATGGACGGAAGGCAAGCAAAGAGTAACGGAAGGTAAGGAAGGCAAGGGAAAGCAAGGAAAGTAAAGTGTAACGGAAGGAACCGCACGGCAAGAGGAAACAAGGCTAAGGCACGACAACGCACGCTAGGCAATGCACGGCAAGGCAAGGAAAGGGTAACGCAAGGAAGGCACGGTCAGGCGAGGCAAGGCTAAGGCACGACAACGCAAGGCTACGCAATGCACGGAAAGCAAGCAAAGAGTAACGGAACGCAAGGAAGGCAAGGGAAAGCACGGAAACGAAAGTGTAACGGAAGGAACTGCACGGCAAGGGGTAACAAGGCTAAGGCATGACAACGCAGGGCTAGGCAATGCACCGCAAGGCAAGGAAAGGGTAACGCAAGGGAAGGCACGGTCAGGTGAGGCAAGGCTAAGGCATTAGAACGCAAGGCTAGGCAATGTACGGAAAGCAAGCAAAGAGTAACGGAACTCAAGGAAGGCAAGGGAAAGCAAGGGAAGGCAAGTGTAACGGAAGGAACGGCAGGGCAAGGGGTAACAAGGCTAAGGCACGACAACGCAGGGCTAGGCAATGCACCGCAAGGCAAGGAAAGGGTAACGCAAGGGAAGGCACGGTCAGGTTAGGCAAGGCTAATGCACGACAACGCAAGGCTAGGCAGTGCACGGCAAGGCAAGGAAAGAGTAACGGAAGGAAAGGAAGGCAAGGCAAAGCCAGGCAAGGCAAGTGTAACAAAAGGCACGGCACGGCAAGGGGAAACAAGGCTAAGGCACGACAACGCACGGCTAGGCAATGCAAGGGAAGGCAAGGAAAGGGTAACGCAAGGCAAGCCACGGTGAGCTTAGGCAAGGCTAATGCACGAAAACGCAAGGCTTGGCAATGCACGACAATGCAAGGAAAGCTTAAAGCAAAGGAAGGCACGGTCAGGCGAGATAAGGCTAAGGCACGACAACGCAAGGCTAGGCATTGCAGGGAAGGCAAGGAATTGCACGCAAGGGGTAACAAGGCTAAGGCACGACAACGCAGGGCTAGGCAATGCACGGCAAGGCAAGGAAAGGGTAACGCAAGGGAAGGCACGGTCAGGTGAGGCAAGGATAAGGCATGACAACACAAGGCTAGGCAATGCCCGGAAGGCAAGCAAAGAGTAACGGAAGGTAAGGAAGGCAAGGGAAAGCCAGGCAAGGCAAGTGTAACAAAAGCCACGGCACCGCAAGGGGAAACAAGGCTAAGGCACGACAACGCACGGCTAGGCAATGCACGGCAAGGCAAGGAAAGAGTAACGCAAGGAAAGGCACGGTGAGGCTAGGGAAGGCTAATGCACGAAAACGCAAAGCTAGGCAATGCACGACAATGCAAGGAAAGCTTAAAGCAAAGGAAGGCACGGTCAGGCGAGATAAGGCTAAGGCACGACAACGCAAGGCTAGGCAATGCAGGGAAGGCAAGCAAAGAGTAACGGAAGGTAAGCAAGTCAAGGAAAAGCAAGGAAAGGCAAGGGTAACGTAAGGAACGGCACGGCAAGGGGAAACAAGTCTAAGGCACGACAACGCACGCTAGGCAATGCACTGCAAGGCAAGTAAAGGGTAACGCATGGGAAAGCACGTTCCGGCGAGGCAAGGCTAAGGCACGACAACGCAAGGCTAGGCAATGCACGGAAGGCAAGCAAAGAGTAACGGAAGGTAAGGAAGGCAAGGGAAAGCAAGGAAAGGCAAGTGTAACGGAAGGAACCGCACGGCAAGGGGAAACAAGGCTAAGGCAGGAAACGCACGCTAGGCAATGCACGGCAAGGCAAGGAAAGGGTAACGCATGGGACAGCACGGTCAGGCGAGGCAAGGCTAAGGCATGACAACGCAAGGCTAGGCAATGCACGGAAAGCAAGCAAAGTGTAACGGAAAGCAAGGAAGGCAAGGGAAAGCAAGGGAAGGCAAGCGTAACGGAAGGAACGGCACGGCATGGGGTAACAAGGCTAAGGCACGACAACGCAGGGCTAGGCAATGCACGGCAAGGCAAGGAAAGCTTAAAGCAAAGGAAGGCACGGTCAGGCGAGATAAGGCTAAGGCATGACAACGCAAGGCTAGGCAATGGACGGAAGGCAAGCAAAGAGTAACGGAAGGTAAGGAAGGCAAGGAAAGCAAGGAAAGGGAAGTGTAACGGAAGGAACCGCACGGCAAGAGGAAACAAGGCTAAGGCACGACAACGCACGCTAGGCAATGTACGGCAAGGCAAGGAAAGGGTAACGCATGGGAAAGCACGGTCAGGCGAGGCAAGGCTAAGGCACGACAACGCCAGGCTAGGCAATGCACAGAAGGCAAGCAAAGAGTAACGGAAGATAAGGAAGGCAAGGGAAAGCAAGGAAAGGCAAGTGCAACGGAAGGAACAGCACGGCAAGGGAAAACAAGGCTAAGGCACGACAACGCACGCTAGGCAATGCACGGCAGGGCAAGAAAAGGGTAACGCATGGGAAAGCACAGTCAGGCGAGGCAAGGCTAAGGCATGACAACGCAAGGCTACGCAATGCACGGAAAGCAAGCAAAGAGTAACGGAACGCAAGGAACGCAAGGGAATGCAACGGAAGGCAAGGGTAACGGAAGGAATTGCACGCAAGGGGTAACAAGGCTAAGGCACGACAACGCAGGGCTAGGCAATGCACGGCAAGGCAAGGAAAAGGTAACGCAAGGGAAGGCACGGTCAGGTGAGGCAAGGATAAGGCACGACAACACAAGGCTAGGCAATGCCCGGAAGGCAAGCAAAGAGTAACGGAAGGTAAGGAAGGCAAGGGAAAGCCAGGCAAGGCAAGTGTAACAAAAGCCACGGCACCGCAAGGGGAAACAAGGCTAAGGCACGAGAACGCACGGCTAGGCAATGCACGGCAAGGCAAGGAAAGAGTAACGCAAGGAAAGGCACGGTGAGGCTAGGGAAGGCTAATGCACGAAAACGCAAAGCTAGGCAATGCACCACAATGCACGGAAAGCTTAAAGCAAAGGAAGGCACGGTCCGGCGAGATAAGGCTAAGGCACGACAACGCAAGGCTAGGCAATGCAGGGAAGGCAAGCAAAGAGTAACGGAATGTAAGCAAGGCAAGGAAAAGCAAGGAAAGGCAAGGGTAACGGAAGGAACGGCACGGCAAGGGGAAACAAGGCTAAGGCACGACAACGCAGGGCTGGGCAATGCACGGCAAGGCAAGGAAAGGGTAACGCAAGGGAAGGCACGGTCAGGTGAGGCAACGATAAGGCACGACAACGCAAGGTTAGGCAATGCACGGCAAGGCAAGGAAAGAGTAACGGAAGGAAAGGAAGGCAAGGCAAAGCCAGGCAAGGCAAGTGTAACAAAAGGCACGCCACGGCAAGGGGAAACAAGGCTAAGGCACGACAACGCAAGGCTAGGCAATGCACGACAATGCAAGGAAAGCTTAAAGCAAAGGAAGGCACGGTCCGGCGAGATAAGGCTAAGGCACGACATCGCAAGGCTAGGCAATGCAGGGAAGGCAAGCAAAGAGTAAAGGAATGTAAGCAAGGCAAGGAAAAGCAAGGAAAGGGAAGGGTAACGGAAGGAACGGCACGGCAAGGGGAAACAAGTCTAAGGCATGACAACGCACGCTAGGCAATGCACGGCAAGGCAAGGAAAGGGTAACGCATGCGAAAGCACGGTCAGGCGAGGCAAGGCTAAGGCACGACAACGCAAGGCTAGGCAATGCACGACAATGCAAGGAAAGAGTAACGGAAGGTAAGGAAGGCAAGGGAAAGCAAGGAAAGGCAAGTGTAACGGAAGGAACCGCACGGCAAGGGGAAACAAGGCTAAGGCACGACAAAGCACGCTAGGCAATGCACGGCAAGGCAAGGAAAGGGTAACGCATGGGACAGCACGGTCAGGCGAGGCAAGGCTAAGGCATGACAACGCAAGGCTAGGCAATGCACGGAAAGCAAGCAAAGAGTAACGGAACGCAAGGAAGGCAAGGGAAAGCAAGGGAAGGCAAGCGTAACGGAAGGAACGGCACTGCAAGGGGTAACAAGGCTAAGGCACGACAACGCAGGGTTAGGCAATGCACGGCAAGGCAAGGAAAGCTTAAAGCAAAGGAAGGCACGGTCAGGCGAGATAAGGCTAAGGCACGACAACGCAAGGCTAGGCAATGGACGGAAGGCAAGCAAAGAGTAACGGAAGGTAAGGAAGGCAAGGGAAAGCAAGGAAAGTAAAGTGTAACGGAAGGAACCGCACGGCAAGAGGAAACAAGGCTAAGGCACGACAACGCACGCTAGGCAATGCACGGCAAGGCAAGGAAAGGGTAACGCATGGGAAAGCACGGTCAGGCGAGGCAAGGCTAAGGCATGACAACGCAAGGCTAGGCAATGCACGGGAAGGCAAGGAATTGCACGCAAGGGGTAACAAGGCTAAGGCACGACAACGCAGGGCTAGGCAATGCACGGCAAGGCAAGGAAAGGGTAACGCAAGGGAAGGCACGGTCAGGTGAGGCAAGGATAAGGCACGACAACACAAGGCTAGGCAATGCCCGGAAGGCAAGCAAAGAGTAACGGAAGGTAAGGAAGGCAAGGGAAAGCCAGGCAAGGCAAGTGTAACAAAAGCCACGGCACCGCAAGGGGAAACAAGGCTAAGGCACGACAACGCACGGCTAGGCAATGCACGGCAAGGCAAGGAAAGAGTAACGCAAGGAAAGGCACGGTGAGGCTAGGGAAGGCTAATGCACGAAAACGCAAAGCTAGGCAATGCACGACAATGCAAGGAAAGCTTAAAGCAAAGGAAGGCACGGTCAGGCGAGATAAGGCTAAGGCACGACAACGCAAGGCTAGGCAATGCAGGGAAGGCAAGCAAAGAGTAACGGAAGGTAAGCAAGGCAAGGAAAAGCAAGGAAAGGCAAGGGTAACGTAAGGAACGGCACGGCAAGGGGAAACAAGTCTAAGGCACGACAACGCACGCTAGGCAATGCACTGCAAGGCAAGTAAAGGGTAACGCATGGGAAAGCACGTTCCGGCGAGGCTAGGCTAAGGCACGACAACGCAAGGCTAGGCAATGCACGGAAGGCAAGCAAAGAGTAACGGAAGGTAAGGAAGGCAAGGGAAAGCAAGGAAAGGCAAGTGTAACGGAAGGAACCGCACGGCAAGGGGAAACAAGACTAAGGCAGGAAACGCACGCTAGGCAATGCACGGCAAGGCAAGGAAAGGGTAACGCATGGGACAGCACGGTCAGGCGAGGCAAGGCTAAGGCATGACAACGCAAGGCTAGGCAATGCACGGAAACCAAGCAAAGAGTAACGGAACGCAAGGAAGGCAAGGGAAAGCAAGGGAAGGCAAGCGTAACGGAAGGAACGGCACGGCAAGGGGTAACAAGGCTAAGGCACGACAACGCCGGGCTAGGCAATGCACGGCAAGGCAAGGAAAGCTTAAAGCAAAGGAAGGCACGGTCAGGCGAGATAAGGCTAAGGCATGACAACGCAAGGCTAGGCAATGGACGGAAGGCAAGCAAAGAGTAACGGAAGGTAAGGAAGGCAAGGGAAAGCAAGGAAAGGGAAGTGTAACGGAAGGAACCGCACGGCAAGAGGAAACAAGGCTAAGGCACGACAACGCACGCTAGGCAATGTACGGCAAGGCAAGGAAAGGGTAACGCATGGGAAAGCACGGTCAGGCGAGGCAAGGCTAAGGCACGACAACGCCAGGCTAGGCAATGCACGGAAGGCAAGCAAAGAGTAACGGAAGATAAGGAAGGCAAGGGAAAGCAAGGAAAGGCAAGTGCAACGGAAGGAACAGCACGGCAAGGGAAAACAAGGCTAAGGCACGACAACGCACGCTAGGCAATGCACGGCAGGGCAAGAAAAGGGTAACGCATGGGAAAGCACAGTCAGGCGAGGCAAGGCTAAGGCATGACAACGCAAGGCTACGCAATGCACGGAAAGCAAGCAAAGAGTAACGGAACGCAAGGAAGGCAAGGGAATGCAACGGAAGGCAAGGGTAACGGAAGGAATTGCACGCAAGGGGTAACAAGGCTAAGGCACGACAACGCAGGGCTAGGCAATGCACGGCAAGGCAAGGAAAAGGTAACGCAAGGGAAGGCACGGTCAGGTGAGGCAAGGATAAGGCACGACAACACAAGGCTAGGCAATGCCCGGAAGGCAAGCAAAGAGTAACGGAAGGTAAGGAAGGCAAGGGAAAGCCAGGCAAGGCAAGTGTAACAAAAGCCACGGCACCGCAAGGGGAAACAAGGCTAAGGCACGACAACGCACGGCTAGGCAATGCACGGCAAGGCAAGGAAAGAGTAACGCAAGGAAAGGCACGGTGAGGCTAGGGAAGGCTAATGCACGAAAACGCAAAGCTAGGCAATGCACCACAATGCACGGAAAGCTTAAAGCAAAGGAAGGCACGGTCCGACGAGATAAGGCTAAGGCACGACAACGCAAGGCTAGGCAATGCAGGGAAGGCAAGCAAAGAGTAACGGAATGTAAGCAAGGCAAGGAAAAGCAAGGAAAGGCAAGGGTAACGGAAGGAACGGCACGGCAAGGGGAAACAAGGCTAAGGAACGACAACGCAGGGCTAGGCAATGCACGGCAAGGCAAGGAAAGGGTAACGCAAGGGAAGGCACGGTCAGGTGAGGCAACGATAAGGCACGACAACGCAAGGTTAGGCAATGCACGGCAAGGCAAGGAAAGAGTAACGGAAGGAAAGGAAGGCAAGGCAAAGCCAGGCAAGGCAAGTGTAACAAAAGGCACGCCACGGCAAGGGGAAACAAGGCTAAGGCACGACAACGCAAGGCTAGGCAATGCACGACAATGCAAGGAAAGCTTAAAGCAAAGGAAGGCACGGTCCGGCGAGATAAGGCTAAGGCACGACATCGCAAGGCTAGGCAATGCAGGGAAGGCAAGCAAAGAGTAAAGGAATGTAAGCAAGGCAAGGAAAAGCAAAGAAAGGCAAGGGTAACGGAAGGAACGGCACGGCAAGGGGAAACAAGTCTAAGGCATGACAACGCACGCTAGGCAATGCACGGCAAGGCAAGGAAAGGGTAACGCATGCGAAAGCACGGTCAGGCGAGGCAAGGCTAAGGCACGACAACGCAAGGCTAGGCAATGCACGACAATGCAAGGAAAGAGTAACGGAAGGTAAGGAAGGCAAGGGAAAGCAAGGAAATGCAAGTGTAACGGAAGGAACCGCACGGCAAGGGGAAACAAGGCTAAGGCACGACAAAGCACGCTAGGCAATGCACGGCAAGGCAAGGAAAGGGTAACGCATGGGACAGCACGGTCAGGCGAGGCAAGGCTAAGGCATGACAACGCAAGGCTAGGCAATGCACGGAAAGCAAGCAAAGAGTAACGGAACGCAAGGAAGGCAAGGGAAAGCAAGGGAAGGCAAGCGTAACGGAAGGAACGGCACTGCAAGGGGTAACAAGGCTAAGGCACGACAACGCAGGGTTAGGCAATGCACGGCAAGGCAAGGAAAGCTTAAAGCAAAGGAAGGCACGGTCAGGCGAGATAAGGCTAAGGCACGACAACGCAAGGCTAGGCAATGAAGGGAAGGCAAGCAAAGAGTAACGGAAGGTAAGGAAGGCAAGGGAAAGCAAGGAAAGTAAAGTGTAACGGAAGGAAAGGCACGGCAAGGGGAAACAAGGCTAAGGCACGGCAACGCAGGCTAGGCAATGTACGGCAAGGGAAGGAAAGGGTAACGCATGGGAAAGCACGGTCAGGCGAGGCAAGGCTAAGGCATGACAACGCAAGGCTAGGCAATGCACGGGAAGGAAGCAAAGAGTAACGGAACGCAAGGAAGGCAAGGGAATGCAACGGAAGGCAAGGGTAACGGAAGGAACTGCACGGCAAGGGGTAACAAGGCTAAGGCACGACAACGCAGGGCTAGGCAATGCACCGCAAGGCAAGGAAAGGGTAACGCAAGGGAAGGCACGGTCAGGTGAGGCAAGGCTAAGGCATGAGAACGCAAGGCTAGGCAATGTACGGAAAGCAAGCAAAGAGTAACGGAACGCAAGGAAGGCAAGGGAAATCAAGGGAAGGCAAGTGTAACGGAAGGAACGGCAGGGCAAGGGGTAACAAGGCTAAGGCACGACAACGCAGGGCTAGGCAATGCACCGCAAGGCAAGGAAAGGGTAACGCAAGGGAAGGCACGGTCAGGTTAGGCAAGGCTAATGCACGACAACGCAAGGCTAGGCAGTGCACGGCAAGGCAAGGAAAGAGTAACGGAAGGAAAGGAAGGCAAGGCAAAGCCAGGCAAGGCAAGTGTAACAAAAGGCACGGCACGGCAAGGGGAAACAAGGCTAAGGCACGACAACGCACGGCTAGGCAATGCAAGGGAAGGCAAGGAAAGGGTAACGCAAGGCAAGCCACGGTGAGCTTAGGCAAGGCTAATGCACGAAAACGCAAGGCTTGGCAATGCACGACAATGCAAGGAAAGCTTAAAGCAAAGGAAGGCACGGTCAGGCGAGATAAGGCTAAGGCACGACAACGCAAGGCTAGGCATTGCAGGGAAGGCAAGGAATTGCACGCAAGGGGTAACAAGGCTAAGGCACGACAATGCAAGGCTAGGCAATGCACGGATAAGGCAAGGAAAGGGTAACGCAAGGGAAGGCACGGTCAGGTGAGGCAAGGCTAAGGCACGACAACACAAGGCTAGGCAATGCCCGGAAGGCAAGCAAAGAGTAACGGAAGGTAAGGAAGGCAAGGGAAAGCCAGGCAAGGCAAGTGTAACAAAAGCCACGGCACCGCAAGGGGAAACAAGGCTAAGGCACGACAACGCACGGCTAGGCAATGCACGGCAAGGCAAGGAAAGAGTAACGCAAGGAAAGGAAGGCAAGGCAAAGCCAGGCAAGGCAAGTGTAACAAAAGGCACGGCACGGCAAGGGGAAACAAGGCTAAGGCACGACAACGCACGGCTAGGCAATGAAGGGAAGGCAAGGAAAGGGTAACTCAAGGCAAGGCACGGTGAGGCTAGGCAAGGCTAATGCACGAAAACGCAAGGCTAGGCAATGCACGACAATGCAAGGAAAGCTTAAAGCAAAGGAAGGCACGGTCAGGCGAGATAAGGCTAAGGCACGACAACGCAAGGCTAGGCAATGCAGGGAAGGCAAGCAAAGAGTAACGGAAGGTAAGGAAGGCAAGGGAAAGCAAGGAAAGGAAAGTGTAACGGAAGGAACCGCACGGCAAGAGGAAACAAGTCTAAGGCACGACAACGCACGCTAGGCAATGTACGGCAAGGCAAGGAAAGGGTAACGCATGGGAAAGCACGGTCAGGCGAGGCAAGGCAAAGGCACGACAACGCAAGGCTAGGCAATGCACGGAAGGCAAGCAAAGAGTAACGGAAGATAAGGAAGGCAAGGGAAAGCAAGGAAAGGCAAGTGTAACGGAAGGAACCGCACGGCAAGGGAAAACAAGGCTAAGGCACGACAACGCACGCTAGGCAATGCACGGCAGGGCAAGAAAAGGGTAAAGCATGGGAAAGCACAGTCAGGCGAGACAAGGCTAAGGCATGACAACGCAAGGCTACGCAATGCACGGAAAGCAAGCAAAGAGTAACGGAACGCAAGGAAGGCAAGGGAATGCAACGGAAGGCAAGGGTAACGGAAGGAATTGCACGCAAGGGGTAACAAGGCTAAGGCACGACAACGCAGGGCTAGGCAATGCACGGCAAGGCAAGGAAAGGGTAACGCAAGGGAAGGCACGGTCAGGTGAGGCAAGGATAAGGCACGACAACACAAGGCTAGGCAATGCCCGGAAGGCAAGCAAAGAGTAACGGAAGGTAAGGAAGGCAAGGGAAAGCCAGGCAAGGCAAGTGTAACAAAAGCCACGGCACCGCAAGGGGAAACAAGGCTAAGGCACGACAACGCACGGCTAGGCAATGCACGGCAAGGCAAGGAAAGAGTAACGCAAGGAAAGGCACGGTGAGGCAATGCACGACAATGCAAGGAAAGCTTAAAGCAAAGGAAGGCACGGTCAGGCGAGGCAAGGCTAAGGCACGACAACGCAAGGCTAGGCAATGCACGGAAGGCAAGCAAAGAGTAACGGAAGATAAGGAAGGCAAGGGAAAGCAAGGAAAGGCAAGTGCAACGGAAGGAACGGCACGGCAAGGGAAAACAAGGCTAAGGCACGACAACGCACGCTAGGCAATGCACGGCAGGGCAAGAAAAGGGTAACGCATGGGAAAGCACAGTCAGGCGAGGCAAGGCTAAGGCATGACAACGCAAGGCTACGCAATGCACGGAAAGCAAGCAAAGAGTAACGGAACGCAAGGAAGGCAAGGGAATGCAACGGAAGGCAAGGGTAACGGAAGGAATTGCACGCAAGGGGTAACAAGGCTAAGGCACGACAACGCAGGGCTAGGCAATGCACGGCAAGGCAAGGAAAGGGTAACGCAAGGGAAGGCACGGTCAGGTGAGGCAAGGATAAGGCACGACAACACAAGGCTAGGCAATGCCCGGAAGGCAAGCAAAGAGTAACGGAAGGTAAGGAAGGCAAGGGAAAGCCAGGCAAGGCAAGTGTAACAAAAGCCACGGCACCGCAAGGGGAAACAAGGCTAAGGCACGAGAACGCACGGCTAGGCAATGCACGGCAAGGCAAGGAAAGAGTAACGCAAGGAAAGGCACGGTGAGGCTAGGGAAGGCTAATGCACGAAAACGCAAAGCTAGGCAATGCACCACAATGCACGGAAAGCTTAAAGCAAAGGAAGGCACGGTCCGGCGAGATAAGGCTAAGGCACGACAACGCAAGGCTAGGCAATGCAGGGAAGGCAAGCAAAGAGTAACGGAATGTAAGCAAGGCAAGGAAAAGCAAGGAAAGGCAAGGGTAACGGAAGGAACGGCACGGCAAGGGGAAACAAGGCTAAGGCACGACAACGCAGGGCTAGGCAATGCACGGCAAGGCAAGGAAAGGGTAACGCAAGGGAAGGCACGGTCAGGTGAGACAACGATAAGGCACGACAACGCAAGGTTAGGCAATGCACGGCAAGGCAAGGAAAGAGTAACGGAAGGAAAGGAAGGCAAGGCAAAGCCAGGCAAGGCAAGTGTAACAAAAGGCACGCCACGGCAAGGGGAAACAAGGCTAAGGCACGACAACGCAAGGCTAGGCAATGCACGACAATGCAAGGAAAGCTTAAAGCAAAGGAAGGCACGGTGCGGCGAGATAAGGCTAAGGCACGACATCGCAAGGCTAGGCAATGCAGGGAAGGCAAGCAAAGAGTAAAGGAATGTAAGCAAGGCAAGGAAAAGCAAAGAAAGGCAAGGGTAACGGAAGGAACGGCACGGCAAGGGGAAACAAGTCTAAGGCATGACAACGCACGCTAGGCAATGCACGGCAAGGCAAGGAAAGGGTAACGCATGCGAAAGCACGGTCAGGCGAGGCAAGGCTAAGGCACGACAACGCAAGGCTAGGCAATGCACGACAATGCAAGGAAAGAGTAACGGAAGGTAAGGAAGGCAAGGGAAAGCAAGGAAAGGCAAGTGTAACGGAAGGAACCGCACGGCAAGGGGAAACAAGGCTAAGGCACGACAAAGCACGCTAGGCAATGCACGGCAAGGCAAGGAAAGGGTAACGCATGGGACAGCACGGTCAGGCGAGGCAAGGCTAAGGCATGACAACGCAAGGCTAGGCAATGCACGGAAAGCAAGCAAAGAGTAACGGAACGCAAGGAAGGCAAGGGAAAGCAAGGGAAGGCAAGCGTAACGGAAGGAACGGCACTGCAAGGGGTAACAAGGCTAAGGCACGACAACGCAGGGTTAGGCAATGCACGGCAAGGCAAGGAAAGCTTAAAGCAAAGGAAGGCACGGTCAGGCGAGATAAGGCTAAGGCACGACAACGCAAGGCTAGGCAATGGACGGAAGGCAAGCAAAGAGTAACGGAAGGTAAGGAAGGCAAGGGAAAGCAAGGAAAGTAAAGTGTAACGGAAGGAACCGCACGGCAAGAGGAAACAAGGCTAAGGCACGACAACGCACGCTAGGCAATGCACGGCAAGGCAAGGAAAGGGTAACGCATGGGAAAGCAAGGTCAGGCGAGGCAAGGCTAAGGCATGAGAACGCAAGGCTAGGCAATGTACGGAAAGCAAGCAAAGAGTAACGGAACGCAAGGAAGGCAAGGGAAATCAAGGGAAGGCAAGGGTAACGGAAGGAACGGCAGGGCAAGGGGTAACAAGGCTAAGGCACGACAACGCAGGGCTAGGCAATGCACCGCAAGGCAAGGAAAGGGTAACGCAAGGGAAGGCACGGTCAGGTTAGGCAAGGCTAATGCACGACAACGCAAGGCTAGGCAGTGCACGGCAAGGCAAGGAAAGAGTAACGGAAGGAAAGGAAGGCAAGGCAAAGCCAGGCAAGGCAAGTGTAACAAAAGGCACGGCACGGCAAGGGGAAACAAGGCTAAGGCACGACAACGCACGGCTAGGCAATGCAAGGGAAGGCAAGGAAAGGGTAACGCAAGGCAAGGCACGGTGAGCTTAGGCAAGGCTAATGCACGAAAACGCAAGGCTTGGCAATGCACGACAATGCAAGGAAAGCTTAAAGCAAAGGAAGGCACGGTCAGGCGAGATAAGGCTAAGGCACGACAACGCAAGGCTAGGCAATGCAGGGAAGGCAAGCAAAGAGTAAAGGAATGTAAGCAAGGCAAGGAAAAGCAAGGAAAGGCAAGGGTAACGGAAGGAACGGCACGGCAAGGGGAAACAAGTCTAAGGCATGACAACGCACGCTAGGCAATGCACGGCAAGGCAAGGAAAGGGTAACGCATGCGAAAGCACGGTCAGGCGAGGCAAGGCTAAGGCACGACAACGCAAGGCTAGGCAATGCACGACAATGCAAGGAAAGCTTAAAGCAAAGGAAGGCACGGTCAGGCGAGATAAGGCTAAGGCACGACAACGCAAGGCTAGGCAATGGACGGAAGGCAAGCAAAGAGTAACGGAAGGTAAGGAAGGCAAGGGAAAGCAAGGAAAGGCAAGGGTAACGGAAGGAACGGCACGGCAAGGGGAAACAAGTCTAAGGCACGACAACGCACGCTAGGCAATGCACGGCAAGGCAAGTAAAGGGTAACGCATGGGAAAGCACGTTCCGGCGAGGCAAGGCTAAGGCACGACAACGCAAGGCTAGGCAATGCACGGAAGGCAAGCAAAGAGTAACGGAAGGTAAGGAAGGCAAGGGAAAGCAAGGAAAGGCAAGCGTAACGGAAGGAACGGCACGGCAAGGGGTAACAAGGCTAAGGCACGACAACGCAGGGCTAGGCAATGCACGGCAAGGCAAGGAAAGCTTAAAGCAAAGGAAGGCACGGTCAGGCGAGATAAGGCTAAGGCACGACAACGCCAGGCTAGGCAATGGACGGAAGGCAAGCAAAGAGTAACGGAAGGTAAGGAAGGCAAGGGAAAGCAAGGAAAGGAAAGTGTAACGGAAGGAACCGCACGGCAAGAGGAAACAAGTCTAAGGCACGACTACGCACGCTAGGCAATGTACGGCAAGGCAAGGAAAGGGTAACGCATGGGAAAGCACGGTCAGGCGAGGCAAGGCTAAGGCACGACAACGCAAGGCTAGGCAATGCACGGAAGGCAAGCAAAGAGTAACGGAAGATAAGGAAGGCAAGGGAAAGCAAGGAAAGGCAAGTGTAACGGAAGGAACCGCACGGCAAGGGAAAACAAGGCTAAGGCACGACAACGCACGCTAGGCAATGCACGGCAGGGCAAGAAAAGGGTAAAGCATGGGAAAGCACAGTCAGGCGAGGCAAGGCTAAGGCATGACAACGCAAGGCTACGCAATGCACGGAAAGCAAGCAAAGAGTAACGGAACGCAAGGAAGGCAAGGGAATGCAACGGAAGGCAAGGGTAACGGAAGGAATTGCACGCAAGGGCTAACAAGGCTAAGGCACGACAACGCAGGGCTAGGCAATGCACGGCAAGGCAAGGAAAGGGTAACGCAAGGGAAGGCACGGTCAGATGAGGCAAGGATAAGGCACGACAACACAAGGCTAGGCAATGCCCGGAAGGCAAGCAAAGAGTAACGGAAGGTAAGGAAGGCAAGGGAAAGCCAGGCAAGGCAAGTGTAACAAAAGCCACGGCACCGCAAGGGGAAACAAGGCTAAGGCACGACAACGCAGGGCTAGGCAATGCACGGCAAGGCAAGGAAAGAGTAACGCAAGGAAAGGCACGGTGAGGCTAGGGAAGGCTAATGCACGAAAACGCAAAGCTAGGCAATGCACGACAATGCAAGGAAAGCTTAAAGCAAAGGAAGGCACGGTCAGGCGAGATAAGGCTAAGGCACGACAACGCAAGGCTAGGCAATGCAGGGAAGGCAAGGAAAGAGTAACGGAAGGTAAGGAAGTCAAGGAAAAGCAAGGAAAGGCAAGGGTAACGTAAGGAACGGCACGGCAAGGGGAAACAAGTCTAAGGCACGACAACGCACGCTAGGCAATGCACTGCAAGGCAAGTAAAGGGTAACGCATGGGAAAGCACGTTCTGGCGAGGCAAGGCTAAGGCACGACAACGCAAGGCTAGGCAATGCACGGAACGCAAGCAAAGAGTAACGGAAGGTAAGGAAGGCAAGGGAAAGCAAGGAAAGGCAAGTGTAACGGAAGGAACCGCACGGCAAGGGGAAACAAGGCTAAGGCAGGACAACGCACGCTAGGCAATGCACGGCAAGGCAAGGAAAGGGTAACGCATGGGAAAGCACGGTCAGGCGAGGCAAGGCTAAGGCATGACAACGCAAGGCTAGGCAATGCACGGCAAGGCAAGGAAAGCTTAAAGCAAAGGAAGGCACGGTCAGGCGAGATAAGGCTAAGGTACGAGAACACAAGGCTAGGCAATGGACGGAAGGCAAGCAAAGAGTAACGGAAGGTAAGGAAGGCAAGGGAAAGCAAGGAAAGGCAAGTGTAACGGAAGGAACGGCACGGCAAGGGGAAACAAGGCTAAGGCACGACAACGCACGCTAGGCAATGCACGGCAAGGCAAAGAAAGGGTAACGCATGGGAAAGCACGGTCATGCGAGGCAAGCCTAAGGCATGACAACGCAAGGCTAGGCAATGCACGGAAAGCAAGCAAAGAGTAACGGAACGCAAGGAAGGCAAGGGAAAGCAAAGGAAGGCAAGGGTAACGGAAGGAATTGCACGGCAAGGGGTAACAAGGCTAAGGCACGACAACGCAGGGCTAGGCAATGCACGGCAAGGCAAGGAAAGGGTAACGCAAGGGAAGGCACGGTCAGGTGAGGCAACGATAAGGCACGACAACGCTAGGTTAGGCAATGCACGGCAAGGCAAGGAAAGAGTAACGGAAGGAAAGGAAGGCAAGGCAAAGCCAGGCAAGGCAAGTGTAACAAAAGGCACGCCACGGCAAGGGGAAACAAGGCTAAGGCACGACAACGCAAGGCTAGGCAATGCACGACAAGGCAAGGAAAGCTTAAAGCAAAGGAAGGCACGGTCCGGCGAGATAAGCCTAAGGCACGACAACGCAAGGCTAGGCAATGCAGGGAAGGCAAGCAAAGAGTAACGGAAGGTAAGGAAGGCAAGTGAAAGCAAGGAAAGGCAAGTGTAACGGAAGGAACGGCACGGCAAGGGGTAACAAGGCTAAGGCACGACAACGCACGCTAGGCAATGTACGGCAAGGCAAGGAAAGGGTAACGCATGGGAAAGCACGGTCAGGCGAGGCAAGGCTAAGGCACGACAACGCCAGGCTAGGCAATGCACGGAAGGCAAGCAAAGAGTAACGGAAGATAAGGAAGGCAAGGGAAAGCAAGGAAAGGCAAGTGCAACGGAAGGAACAGCACGGCAAGGGAAAACAAGGCTAAGGCACGACAACGCACGCTAGGCAATGCACGGCAGGGCAAGAAAAGGGTAACGCATGGGAAAGCACAGTCAGGCGAGGCAAGGCTAAGGCATGACAACGCAAGGCTACGCAATGCACGGAAAGCAAGCAAAGAGTAACGGAACGCAAGGAAGGCAAGGGAATGCAACGGAAGGCAAGGGTAACGGAAGGAATTGCACGCAAGGGGTAACAAGGCTAAGGCACGACAACGCAGGGCTAGGCAATGCACGGCAAGGCAAGGAAAAGGTAACGCAAGGGAAGGCACGGTCAGGTGAGGCAAGGATAAGGCACGACAACACAAGGCTAGGCAATGCCCGGAAGGCAAGCAAAGAGTAACGGAAGGTAAGGAAGGCAAGGGAAAGCCAGGCAAGGCAAGTGTAACATAAGCCACGGCACCGCAAGGGGAAACAAGGCTAAGGCACGAGAACGCACGGCTAGGCAATGCACGGCAAGGCAAGGAAAGAGTAACGCAAGGAAAGGCACGGTGAGGCTAGGGAAGGCTAATGCACGAAAACGCAAAGCTAGGCAATGCACCACAATGCACGGAAAGCTTAAAGCAAAGGAAGGCACGGTCCGGCGAGATAAGGCTAAGGCACGACAACGCAAGGCTAGGCAATGCAGGGAAGGCAAGCAAAGAGTAACGGAATGTAAGCAAGGCAAGGAAAAGCAAGGAAAGGCAAGGGTAACGGAAGGAACGGCACGGCAAGGGGAAACAAGGCTAAGGCACGACAACGCAGGGCTAGGCAATGCACGGCAAGGCAAGGAAAGGGTAACGCAAGGGAAGGCACGGTCAGGTGAGGCAACGATAAGGCACGACAACGCAAGGTTAGGCAATGCACGGCAAGGCAAGGAAAGAGTAACGGAAGGAAAGGAAGGCAAGGCAAAGCCAGGCAAGGCAAGTGTAACAAAAGGCACGCCACGGCAAGGGGAAACAAGGCTAAGGCACGACAACGCAAGGCTAGGCAATGCACGACAATGCAAGGAAAGCTTAAAGCAAAGGAAGGCACGGTCCGGCGAGATAAGGCTAAGGCACGACATCGCAAGGCTAGGCAATGCAGGGAAGGCAAGCAAAGAGTAAAGGAATGTAAGCAAGGCAAGGAAAAGCAAAGAAAGGCAAGGGTAACGGAAGGAACGGCACGGCAAGGGGAAACAAGTCTAAGGCATGACAACGCACGCTAGGCAATGCACGGCAAGGCAAGGAAAGGGTAACGCATGCGAAAGCACGGTCAGGCGAGGCAAGGCTAAGGCATGACAACGCAAGGCTAGGCAATGCACGGAAAGCAAGCAAAGAGTAACGGAACGCAAGGAAGGCAAGGGAAAGCAAGGGAAGGCAAGCGTAACGGAAGGAACGGCACTGCAAGGGGTAACAAGGCTAAGGCACGACAACGCAGGGTTAGGCAATGCACGGCAAGGCAAGGAAAGCTTAAAGCAAAGGAAGGCACGGTCAGGCGAGATAAGGCTAAGGCACGACAACGCAAGGCTAGGCAATGGACGGAAGGCAAGCAAAGAGTAACGGAAGGTAAGGAAGGCAAGGGAAAGCAAGGAAAGTAAAGTGTAACGGAAGGAACCGCACGGCAAGAGGAAACAAGGCTAAGGCACGACAACGCACGCTAGGCAATGCACGGCAAGGCAAGGAAAGGGTAACGCATGGGAAAGCACGGTCAGGCGAGGCAAGGCTAAGGCATGACAACGCAAGGCTACGCAATGCACGGGAAGGAAGCAAAGAGTAACGGAACGCAAGGAAGGCAAGGGAATGCAACGGAAGGCAAAGGTAACGGAAGGAGCTGCACGGCAAGGGGTAACAAGGCTAAGGCACGACAACGCAGGGCTAGGCAATGCACCGCAAGGCAAGGAAAGGGTAACGCAAGGGAAGGCACGGTCAGGTGAGGCAAGGCTAAGGCATGAGAACGCAAGGCTAGGCAATGTACGGAAAGCAAGCAAAGAGTAACGGAACGCAAGGAAGGCAAGGGAAATAAAGGGAAGTCAAGTGTAACGGAAGGAACGGCAAGGCAAGGGGTAACAAGGCTAAGGCACGACAACGCAGGGCTAGGCAATGCACGGCAAGGCAAGGAAAGGGTAACGCAAGGGAAGGCACGGTCAGGTGAGGCAAGGATAAGGCACGACAACACAAGGCTAGGCAATGCACGGAAGGCAAGCAAAGAGTAACGGAAGGTAAGGAAGGCAAGGGAAAGCCAGGCAAGGCAAGTGTAACAAAAGCCACGGCACCGCAAGGGGAAACAAGGCTAAGGCACGACAACGCAAGGCTAGGCAATGCACGGCAAGGCAAGGAAAGAGTAACGCAAGGAAAGGAAGGCAAGGCAAAGCCAGGCAAGGCAAGTGTAACAAAAGGCACGGCACGGCAAGGGGAAACAAGGCTAAGGCACGACAACGCACGGCTAGGCAATGAAGGGAAGGCAAGGAAAGGTTAACTCAAGGCAAGGCACGGTGAGGCTAGGCAAGGCTAATGCACGAAAACGCAAGGCTAGGCAATGCACGACAATGCAAGGAAAGCTTAAAGCAAAGGAAGGCAAGGTCAGGCGAGATAAGGCTAAGGCACGACAACGCAAGGCTAGGCAATGCAGGGAAGGCAAGCAAAGAGTAAAGGAATGTCAGCAAGGCAAGGAAAAGCAAGGAAAGGCAAGGGTAGCGGAAGGAACGGCACGGCAAGGGGAAACAAGTCTAAGGTATGACAACGCACGCTAGGCAATGCACGGCAAGGCAAGGAAAGGGTAACGCATGCGAAAGCACGGTCAGGCGAGGCAAGGCTAAGGTACGACAACGCAAGGCTAGGCAATGCACGACAATGCAAGGAAAGCTTAAAGTAAAGGAAGGCACGGTCAGGCGAGATAAGGCTAAGGCACGACAACGCAAGGCTAGGCAATGCAGGGAAGGCAAGCAAAGAGTAACGGAAGGTAAGCAAGGGAAGGAAAAGCAAGGAAAGGCAAGGGTAACGTAAGGAACGGCACGGCAAGGGGAAACAAGTCTAAGGCACGACAACGCACGCTAGGCAATGCACGGCAAGGCAAGTAAAGGGTAACGCATGGGAAAGCACGTTCCGGCGAGGCAAGGCTAAGGCACGACAACGCAAGGCTAGGCAATGCACGGAAGGCAAGCAAAGAGTAACGGAAAGTAAAGAAGGCAAGGGAAAGCAAGGAAAGGCAAGCGTAACGGAAGGAACGGCACGGCAAGGGGTAACAAGGCTAAGGCACGACAACGCAGGGCTAGGCAATGCACGGCAAGGCAAGGAAAGCTTAAAGCAAAGGAAGGCACGGTCAGGCGAGATAAGGCTAAGGCACGACAACGCAAGGCTAGGCAATGGACGGAAGGCAAGCAAAGAGTAACGGAAGGTAAGGAAGGCAAGGGAAAGCAAGGAAAGGAAAGTGTAACGGAAGGAACCGCACGGCAAGAGGAAACAAGTCTAAGGCACGACAACGCACGCTAGGCAATGTACGGCAAGGCAAGGAAAGGGTAACGCATGGGAAAGCACGGTCAGGCGAGGCAAGGCTAAGGCACGACAACGCAAGGCTAGGCAATGCACGGAAGGCAAGCAAAGAGTAACGGAAGATAAGGAAGGCAAGGGAAAGCAAGGAAAGGCAAGTGTAAAGGAAGGAACCGCACGGCAAGGGAAAACAAGGCTAAGGCACGACAACGCACGCTAGGCAATGCACGGCAGGGCAAGAAAAGGGTAAAGCATGGGAAAGCACAGTCAGGCGAGGCAAGGCTAAGGCATGACGACGCAAGGCTACGCAATGCACGGAAAGCAAGCAAAGAGTAACGGAACGCAAGGAAGGCAAGGGAATGCAACGGAAGGCAAGGGTAACGGAAGGAATTGCACGCAAGGGCTAACAAGGCTAAGGCACGACAACGCAGGGCTAGGCAATGCACGGCAAGGCAAGGAAAGGGTAACGCAAGGGAAGGCACGGTCAGGTGAGGCAAGGATAAGGCACGACAACACAAGGCTAGGCAATGCCCGGAAGGCAAGCAAAGAGTAACGGAAGGTAAGGAAGGCAAGGGAAAGCCAGGCAAGGCAAGTGTAACAAAAGCCACGGCACCGCAAGGGGAAACAAGGCTAAGGCACGACAACGCACGGCTAGGCAATGCACGGCAAGGCAAGGAAAGAGTAACGCAAGGAAAGGCACGGTGAGGCTAGGGAAGGCTAATGCACGAAAACGCAAAGCTAGGCAATGCACGACAATGCAAGGAAAGCTTAAAGCAAAGGAAGGCACGGTCAGGCGAGATAAGGCTAAGGCACGACAACGCAAGGCTAGGCAATGCAGGGAAGGCAAGCAAAGAGTAACGGAAGGTAAGCAAGTCAAGGAAAAGCAAGGAAAGGCAAGGGTAACGTAAGGAACGGCACGGCAAGGGGAAACAAGTCTAAGGCACGACAACGCACGCTAGGCAATGCACTGCAAGGCAAGTAAAGGGTAACGCATGGGAAAGCACGTTCTGGCGAGGCAAGGCTAAGGCACGACAACGCAAGGCTAGGCAATGCACGGAACGCAAGCAAAGAGTAACGGAAGGTAAGGAAGGCAAGGGAAAGCAAGGAAAGGCAAGTGTAACGGAAGGAACCGCACGGCAAGGGGAAACAAGGCTAAGGCAGGACAACGCACGCTAGGCAATGCACGGCAAGGCAAGGAAAGGGTAACGCATGGGAAAGCACGGTCAGGCGAGGCAAGGCTAAGGCATGACAACGCAAGGCTAGGCAATGCACGGCAAGGCAAGGAAAGCTTAAAGCAAAGGAAGGCACGGTCAGGCGAGATAAGGCTAAGGTACGAGAACACAAGGCTAGGCAATGGACGGAAGGCAAGCAAAGAGTAACGGAAGGTAAGGAAGGCAAGGGAAAGCAAGGAAAGGCAAGTGTAACGGAAGGAACGGCACGGCAAGGGGAAACAAGGCTAAGGCACGACAACGCACGCTAGGCAATGCACGGCAAGGCAAAGAAAGGGTAACGCATGGGAAAGCACGGTCTTGCGAGGCAAGCCTAAGGCATGACAACGCAAGGCTAGGCAATGCACGGAAAGCAAGCAAAGAGTAACGGAACGCAAGGAAGGCAAGGGAAAGCAAAGGAAGGCAAGGGTAACGGAAGGAATTGCACGGCAAGGGGTAACAAGGCTAAGGCACGACAACGCAGGGCTAGGCAATGGACGGCAAGGCAAGGAAAGGGTAACGCAAGGGAAGGCACGGTCAGGTGAGGCAACGATAAGGCACGACAACGCTAGGTTTGGCAATGCACGGCAAGGCAAGGAAAGAGTAACGGAAGGAAAGGAAGGCAAGGCAAAGCCAGGCAAGGCAAGTGTAACGGAAGGAACGGCACGGCAAGGGGTAACAAGGCTAAGGCACGACAACGCAAGGCTAGGCAATACACCGCAAGGCAAGGAAAGGGTAACGCAAGGGAAGGCACGGTCAGGTGAGGCAAGGCTAATGCACGACAACGCAAGGCTAGGCAGTGCACGGCAAGGCAAGGAAAGAGTAACGGAAGGAAAGGAAGGCAAGGCAAAGCCAGGCAAGGCAAGTGTAACAAAAGGCACGGCAAGGCAAGGGGAAACAAGGCTAAGGCACGACAACGCACGGCTAGGCAATGCAAGGGAAGGCAAGGAAAGGGTAACGCAAGGCAAGGCACGGTGAGGCTAGGCAAGGCTAATGCACGAAAACGCAAGGCTAGGCAATGCACGACAATGCAAGGAAAGCTTAAAGCAAAGGAAGGCACGGTCAGGCGAGATAAGGCTAAGGCACGACAACGCAAGGCTAGGCAATGCAGGGAAGGCAAGCAAAGAGTAAAGGAATGTAAGCAAGGCAAGGAAAAGCAAGGAAAGGCAAGGGTAACTGAAGGAACGGCACGGCAAGGGGAAACAAGGCTAAGGCACGACAACGCAGGGCTAGGCAATGCACGGCAAGGCAAAGAAAGGGTAACGCATGGGAAAGCACGGTCATGCGAGGCAAGCCTAAGGCATGACAACGCAAGGCTAGGCAATGCACGGAAAGCAAGCAAAGAGTAACGGAACGCAAGGAAGGCAAGGGAAAGCAAAGGAAGGCAAGGGTAACGGAAGGAATTGCACGGCAAGGGGTAACAAGGCTAAGGCACGACAACGCACGCTAGGCAATGCACGGCAAGGCAAGTAAAGGGTAACGCATGGGAAAGCACGTTCCGGCGAGGCAAGGCTAAGGCACGACAACGCAAGGCTAGGCAATGCACGGAAGGCAAGCAAAGAGTAACGGAAGGTAAGGAAGGCAAGGGAAAGCAAGGAAAGGCAAGTGTAACGGAAGGAACCGCACGGCAAGGGGAAACAAGGCTAAGGCAGGAAACGCACGCTAGGCAATGCACGGCAAGGCAAGGAAAGGGTAACGCATGGGACAGCACGGTCAGGCGAGGCAAGGCTAAGGCATGACAACGCAAGGCTAGGCAATGCACGGAAAGCAAGCAAAGAGTAACGGAAAGCAAGGAAGGCAAGGGAAAGCAAGGGAAGGCAAGCGTAACGGAAGGAACGGCACGGCAAGGGGTAACAAGGCTAAGGCACGACAACGCAGGGCTAGGCAATGCACGGCAAGGCAAGGAAAGCTTAAAGCAAAGGAAGGCACGGTCAGGCGAGATAAGGCTAAGGCATGACAACGCAAGGCTAGGCAATGGACGGAAGGCAAGCAAAGAGTAACGGAAGGTAAGGAAGGCAAGGGAAAGCAAGGAAAGGGAAGTGTAACGGAAGGAACCGCACGGCAAGAGGAAACAAGGCTAAGGCACGACAACGCACGCTAGGCAATGTACGGCAAGGCAAGGAAAGGGTAACGCATGGGAAAGCACGGTCAGGCGAGGCAAGGCTAAGGCACGACAACGCCAGGCTAGGCAATGCACGGAAGGCAAGCAAAGAGTAACGGAAGATAAGGAAGGCAAGGGAAAGCAAGGAAAGGCAAGTGCAACGGAAGGAACAGCACGGCAAGGGAAAACAAGGCTAAGGCACGACAACGCACGCTAGGCAATGCACGGCAGGGCAAGAAAAGGGTAACGCATGGGAAAGCACAGTCAGGCGAGGCAAGGCTAAGGCATGACAACGCAAGGCTACGCAATGCACGGAAAGCAAGCAAAGAGTAACGGAACGCAAGGAAGGCAAGGGAATGCAACGGAAGGCAAGGGTAACGGAAGGAATTGCACGCAAGGGGTAACAAGGCTAAGGCACGACAACGCAGGGCTAGGCAATGCACGGCAAGGCAAGGAAAGGGTAACGCAAGGGAAGGCACGGTCAGGTGAGGCAACGATAAGGCACGACAACGCAAGGTTAGGCAATGCACGGCAAGGCAAGTAAAGAGTAACGGAAGGAAAGGAAGGCAAGGCAAAGCCAGGCAAGGCAAGTGTAACAAAAGGCACGCCACGGCAAGGGGAAACAAGGCTAAGGCACGAAAACGCAAGGCTAGGCAATGCACGACAATGCAAGGAAAGCTTAAAGCAAAGGAAGGCACGGTCCGGCGAGATAAGCCTAAGGCACGACAACGCAAGGCTAGGCAATGCAGGGAAGGCAAGCAAAGAGTAACGGAAGGTAAGGAAGGCAAGTGAAAGCAAGGAAAGGCAAGTGTAACGGAAGGAACGGCACGGCAAGGGGAAACAAGGCTAAGGCACGACAACGCACGCTAGGCAATGCACGGCAAGGCAAGGAAAGGGTAACGCATGGGAAATCACGGTCAGGCGGGGCAAGGCTAAGGCATGAGAACGCAAGGCTAGGCAATGTACGGAAAGCAAGCAAAGAGTAACGGAACGCAAGGAAGGCAAGGGAAAGCAAGGGAAGGCAAGGGTAACGGAAGGAACGGCAGGGCAAGGGGTAACAAGGCTAAGGCACGACAACGCAAGGCTAGGCAATACACCGCAAGGCAAGGAAAGGGTAACGCAAGGGAAGGCACGGTCAGGTGAGGCAAGGCTAATGCACGACAACGCAAGGCTAGGCAGTGCACGGCAAGGCAAGGAAAGAGTAACGGAAGGAAAGGAAGGCAAGGCAAAGCCAGGCAAGGCAAGTGTAACAAAAGGCACGGCAAGGCAAGGGGAAACAAGGCTAAGGCACGACAACACACGGCTAGGCAATGCACGGAAAGGCAAGGAAAGGGTAACGCAAGGCAAGGCACGGTGAGGCTAGGCAAGGCTAATGCACGAAAACGCAAGGCTAGGCAATGCACGACAATGCAAGGAAAGCTTAAAGCAAAGGAAGGCACGGTCAGGCGAGATAAGGCTAAGGCACGACAACGCAAGGCTAGGCAATGCAGGGAAGGCAAGCAAAGAGTAAAGGAATGTAAGCAAGGCAAGGAAAAGCAAGGAAAGGCAAGGGTAACGGAAGGAACGGCACGGCAAGGGGAAACAAGTCTAAGGCATGACAACGCACGCTAGGCAATGCACGGCAAGGCAAGGAAAGGGTAACGCATGCGAAAGCACGGTCAGGCGAGGCAAGGCTAAGGCACGACAACGCAAGGCTAGGCAATGCACGACAATGCAAGGAAAGCTTAAAGTAAAGGAAGGCACGGTCAGGCGAGATAAGGCTAAGGCACGACAACGCAAGGCTAGGCAATGCAGGGAAGGCAAGCAAAGAGTAACGGAAGGTGAGCAAGGCAAGGAAAAGCAAGGAAAGGCAAGGGTAACGTAAGGAACGGCACGGCAAGGGGAAACAAGTCTAAGGCACGACAACGCACGCTAGGCAATGCACGGCAAGGCAAGTAAAGGGTAACGCATGGGAAAGCACGTTCCGGCGAGGCAAGGCTAAGGCACGACAACGCAAGGCTAGGCAATGCACGGAAGGCAAGCAAAGAGTAATGGAAGATAAGGAAGGCAAGGGAAAGCAAGGACAGGCAAGTGTAACGGAAGGAACGGCACGGCAAGGGAAAACAAGGCTAAGGCACGACAACGCACGCTAGGCAATGCACGGCAGGGCAAGAAAAGGGTAACGCATGGGAAAGCACAGTCAGGCGAGGCAAGGCTAAGGCATGACAACGCAAGGCTACGCAATGCACGGAAAGCAAGCAAAGAGTAACGGAAAGCAAGGAAGGCAAGGGAATGCAACGGAAGGCAAGGGTAACGGAAGGAATTGCACGCAAGGGGTAACAAGGCTAAGGCACGGAAACGCAGGGCTAGGCAATGCACGGCAAGGCAAGGAAAGGGTAACGCAAGGGAAGGCACGGTCAGGTGAGGCAAGGATAAGGCACGACAACAGAAGGCTAGGCAATGCCCGGAAGGCAAGCAAAGAGTAACGGAAGGTAAGGAAGGCAAGGGAAAGCCAGGCAAGGCAAGTGTAACAAAAGCCACGGCACCGCAAGGGGAAACAAGGCTAAGGCACGACAACGCACGGCTAGGCAATGCACGGCAAGGCAAGGAAAGAGTAACGCAAGGAAAGGCACGGTGAGGCTAGGGAAGGCTAATGCACGAAAACGCAATGCTAGGCAATGCACGACAATGCAAGGAAAGCTTAAAGCAAAGGAAGGCACGGTCAGGCGAGATAAGGCTAAGGCACGACAACGCAAGGCTAGGCAATGCACGGAAGGCAAGCAAAGAGTAACGGGAGGTAAAGAAGGCAAGGGAAAGCAAGGAAAGGCAAGTGTAACGGAAGGAACCGCACGGCAAGGGGAAACAAGGCTAAGGCAGGACAACGCACGCTAGGCAATGCACGGCAAGACAAGGAAAGGGTAACGCATGGGACAGCACGGTCAGGCGAGGCAAGGCTAAGGCATGACAACGCAAGGCTAGGCAATGCACGGAAAGCAAGAAAAGAGTAACGGAATGCAAGGAAGGCAAGGGAAAGCAAGGGAAGGCAAGCGTAACGGAAGGAATGGCACGGCAAGGGGTAACAAGGCTAAGGCACGACAACGCAAGGCTAGGCAATGCACGGCAAGGCAAGGAAAGCTTAAAGCAAAGGAAGGCAAGGTCAGGCGAGATAAGGGTAAGGCACGACAACGCAAGGCTAGGAAATGGACGGAAGGCAAGCAAAGAGTAACGGAAGGTAAGGAAGGCAAGGGAAAGCAAGGAAAGGAAAGTGTAACGGAAGGAACCGCACGGCAAGAGGAAACAAGGCTAAGGCACGACAACGCACGCTAGGCAATGCACGGCAAGGCAAGGAAAGAGTAACGCATGGGAAAGCACGGTCAGGCGAGGCAAGGCTAAGGCATGACAACGCAAGGCTACGCAATGCACCGGAAGCAAGCAAAGAGTAACGGAACGCAATTAAGGCAAGGGAATGCAACGGAAGGAAAGGGTAACGGAAGGAACTGCACGGCAAGGGGTAACAAGGCTAAGGCACGACAACGCAGGGCTAGGCAATGCACGGCAAGGCAAGGAAAGGGTAACGCAAGGGAAGGCACGGTCAGGTGAGGCAAGGCTAAGGCATGAGAACGCAAGGCTAGGCAATGTACGGAAAGCAAGCAAAGAGTAACGGAACGCAAGGAAGGCAAGGGAAAGCAAGGGAAGGCAAGGGTAACGGAAGGAACGGCAGGGCAAGGGGTAACAAGGCTAAGGCACGACAACGCAGGGCTAGGCAATGCACCGTAAGGCAAGGAAAGGGTAACGCAAGGGAAGGCACGGTCAGGTGAGGCAAGGCTAATGCACGACAACGCAAGGCTAGGCAGTGCACGGCAAGGCAAGGAAAGAGTAACGGAAGGAAAGGAAGGCAAGGCAAAGCCAGGCAAGGCAAGTGTAACAAAAGGCACGGCACGGCATGGGGAAACAAGGCTAAGGCACGACAACGCACGGCTAGGCAATGCAAGGGAAGGCAAGGAAAGGGTAACGCAAGGCAAGGCACGGTGAGCTTAGGCAAGGCTAATGCACGAAAACGCAAGGCTTGGCAATGCACGACAATGCAAGGAAAGCTTAAAGCAAAGGAAGGCACGGTCAGGCTAGATAAGGGTAAGGCACGACAACGCAAGGCTAGGCAATGGACGGAAGGCAAGCAAAGACTAACGGAAGGTAAGGAAGGCAAGGGAAAGCAAGGAAAGGCAAGTGTAACGGAAGGAACCGCACGGCAAGGGGAAACAAGGCTAAGGCAGGACAACGCACGCTAGGCAATGCACGGCAAGGCAAGGAAAGGGTAACGCATGGGAAAGCACGGTCAGGCGAGGCAAGGCTAAGGCATGACAACGCAAGGCTAGGCAATGCACGGAAAGCAAGCAAAGAGTAACGGAATGCAAGGAAGGCAAGGGAAAGCAAGGGAAGGCAAGCGTAACGGAAGGAATGGCACGGCAAGGGGTAACAAGGCTAAGGCACGACAACGCAGGGCTAGGCAATGCACGGCAAGGCAAGGAAAGCTTAAAGCAAAGGAAGGCACGGTCAGGCGAGATAAGGGTAAGGCACGACAACGCAAGGCTAGGAAATGGACGGAAGGCAAGCAAAGAGTAACGGAAGGTAAGGAAGGCAAGGGAAAGCAAGGAAAGGAAAGTGTAACGGAAGGAACCGCACGGCAAGAGGAAACAAGGCTAAGGCACGACAACGCACGCTAGGCAATGCACGGCAAGGCAAGGAAAGAGTAACGCATGGGAAAGCACGGTCAGGCGAGGCAAGGCTAAGGCATGACAACGCAAGGCTACGCAATGCACCGGAAGCAAGCAAAGAGTAACGGAACGCAAGGAAGGCAAGGGAATGCAACGGAAGGCAAGGGTAACGGAAGGAACTGCACGGCAAGGGGTAACAAGGCTAAGGCACGACAACGCAGGGCTAGGCAATGCACCGCAAGGCAAGGAAAGGGTAACGCAAGGGAAGGCACGGACAGGTGAGGCAAGGCTAAGGCATGAGAACGCAAGGCTAGGCAATGTACGGAAAGCAAGCAAAGAGTAACGGAACGCAAGGAAGGCAAGGGAAAGCAAGGGAAGGCAAGGGTAACGGAAGGAACGGCACGGCAAGGGGTAACAAGGCTAAGGCACGACAACGCAGGGCTAGGCAATGCACCGCAAGGCAAGGAAAGGGTAACGCAGGGGAAGGCACGGTCAGGTGAGGCAAGGCTAATGCACGACAACGCAAGGCTAGGCAGTGCACGGCAAGGCAAGGAAAGAGTAACGGAAGGAAAGGAAGGCAAGGCAAAGTCAGGCAAGGCAAGTGTAACAAAAGGCACGGCACGGCATGGGGAAACAAGGCTAAGGCACGACAACGCACGGCTAGGCAATGCAAGGGAAGGCAAGGAAAGGGTAACGCAAGGCAAGGCACGGTGAGCTTAGGCAAGGCTAATGCACGAAAACGCAAGGCTTGGCAATGCACGACAATGCAAGGAAAGCTTAAAGCAAAGGAAGGCACGGTCAGGCTAGATAAGGGTAAGGCACGACAACGCAAGGCTAGGCAATGGACGGAAGGCAAGCAAAGAGTAACGGAAGGTAAGGAAGGCAAGGGAAAGCAAGGAAAGGAAAGTGTAACGGAAGGAACCGCACGGCAAGGGGAAACAAGGCTAAGGCACGACAACGCAGGGCTAGGCAATGCACGGCAAGGCAAGGAAAGGGTAACGCAAGGGAAGGCACGGTCATGTGAGGCAAGGCTAATGCACGACAACGCAAGGCTAGGCAGTGCACGTCAAGGCAAGGAAAGAGTAACGGAAGGAAAGGAAGGCAAGGCAAAGCCAGGCAAGGCAAGTGTAACAAAAGACACGGCACGGCAAAGATAAACAAGGCTAAGGCACGAGAACGCACGGCTAGGCAATGCACGGCAAGGCAAGGAAAGAGTAACGCAAGGAAAGGCACGGTGAGGCTAGGGAAGGCTAATGCACGAAAACGCAAAGCTAGGCAATGCACCACAATGCACGGAAAGCTTAAAGCAAAGGAAGGCACGGTCCGGCGAGATAAGGCTAAGGCACGACAACGCAAGGCTAGGCAATGCAGGGAAGGCAAGCAAAGAGTAACGGAATGTAAGCAAGGCAAGGAAAAGCAAGGAAAGGCAAGGGTAACGGAAGGAACGGCACGGCAAGGGGAAACAAGGCTAAGGCACGACAACGCAGGGCTAGGCAATGCACGGCAAGGCAAGGAAAGGGTAACGCAAGGGAAGGCACGGTCAGGTGAGGCAACGATAAGGCACGACAACGCAAGGTTAGGCAATGCACGGCAAGGCAAGGAAAGAGTAACGGAAGGAAAGGAAGGCAAGGCAAAGCCAGGCAAGGCAAGTGTAACAAAAGGCACGCCACGGCAAGGGGAAACAAGGCTAAGGCACGACAACGCAAGGCTAGGCAATGCACGACAATGCAAGGAAAGCTTAAAGCAAAGGAAGGCACGGTCCGGCGAGATAAGGCTAAGGCACGACATCGCAAGGCTAGGCAATGCAGGGAAGGCAAGCAAAGAGTAAAGGAATGTAAGCAAGGCAAGGAAAAGCAAAGAAAGGCAAGGGTAACGGAAGGAACGGCACGGCAAGGGGAAACAAGTCTAAGGCATGACAACGCACGCTAGGCAATGCACGGCAAGGCAAGGAAAGGGTAACGCATGCGAAAGCACGGTCAGGCGAGGCAAGGCTAAGGCACGACAACGCAAGGCTAGGCAATGCACGACAATGCAAGGAAAGAGTAACGGAAGGTAAGGAAGGCAAGGGAAAGCAAGGAAAGGCAAGTGTAACGGAAGGAACCGCACGGCAAGGGGAAACAAGGCTAAGGCACGACAAAGCACGCTAGGCAATGCACGGCAAGGCAAGGAAAGGGTAACGCATGGGACAGCACGGTCAGGCGAGGCAAGGCTAAGGCATGACAACGCAAGGCTAGGCAATGCACGGAAAGCAAGCAAAGAGTAACGGAACGCAAGGAAGGCAAGGGAAAGCAAGGGAAGGCAAGCGTAACGGAAGGAACGGCACTGCAAGGGGTAACAAGGCTAAGGCACGACAACGCAGGGTTAGGCAATGCACGGCAAGGCAAGGAAAGCTTAAAGCAAAGGAAGGCACGGTCAGGCGAGATAAGGCTAAGGCACGACAACGCAAGGCTAGGCAATGGACGGAAGGCAAGCAAAGAGTAACGGAAGGTAAGGAAGGCAAGGGAAAGCAAGGAAAGTAAAGTGTAACGGAAGGAACCGCACGGCAAAAGGAAACAAGGCTAAGGCACGACAACGCACGCTAGGCAATGCACGGCAAGGCAAGGAAAGGGTAACGCATGGGAAAGCACGGTCAGGCGAGGCAAGGCTAAGGCATGACAACGCAAGGCTACGCAATGCACGGGAAGGAAGCAAAGAGTAACGGAACGCAAGGAAGGCAAGGGAATGCAACGGAAGGCAAGGGTAACGGAAGGAACGGCAGGGCAAGGGGTAACAAGGCAAAGGCACGACAACGCAGGGCTAGGCAATGCACCGCAAGGCAAGGAAAGGGTAACGCAAGGGAAGGCACGGTCAGGTGAGGCAAGGCTAAGGCATGAGAACGCAAGGCTAGGCAATGTACGGAAAGCAAGCAAAGAGTAACGGAACGCAAGGAAGGCAAGGGAAATCAAGGGAAGGCAAGTGCAACGGAAGGAACGGCAGGGCAAGGGGTAACAAGGCTAAGGCACGACAACGCAGGGCTAGGCAATGCACCGCAAGGCAAGGAAAGGGTAACGCAAGGGAAGGCACGGTCAGGTTACGCAAGGCTAATGCACGACAACGCAAGGCTAGGCAGTGCACGGCAAGGCAAGGAAAGAGTAACGGAAGGAAAGGAAGGCAAGGCAAAGCCAGGCAAGGCAAGTGTAACAAAAGGCACGGCACGGCAAGGGGAAACAAGGCTAAGGCACGACAACGCACGGCTAGGCAATGCAAGGGAAGGCAAGGAAAGGGTAACGCAAGGCAAGCCACGGTGAGCTTAGGCAAGGCTAATGCACGAAAACGCAAGGCTTGGCAATGCACGACAATGCAAGGAAAGGTTAAAGCAAAGGAAGGCACGGTCAGGCGAGATAAGGCTAAGGCACGACAACGCAAGGCTAGGCATTGCAGGGAAGGCAAGGAATTGCACGCAAGGGGTAACAAGGCTAAGGCACGACAACGCAGGGCTAGGCAATGCACGGCAAGGCAAGGAAAGGGTAACGCAAGGGAAGGCACGGTCAGGTGAGGCAATGATAAGGCACGACAACACAAGGCTAGGCAATGCCCGGAAGGCAAGCAAAGAGTAACGGAAGGTAAGGAAGGCAAGGGAAAGCCAGGCAAGGCAAGTGTAACAAAAGCCACGGCACCGCAAGGGGAAACAAGGCTAAGGCACGACAACGCACGGCTAGGCAATGCACGGCAAGGCAAGGAAAGAGTAACGCAAGGAAAGGAAGGCAAGGCAAAGCCAGGCAAGGCAAGTGTAACAAAAGGCACGGCACGGCAAGGGGAAACAAGGGTAAGGCACGACAACGCACGGCTAGGCAATGAAGGGAAGGCAAGGAAAGGGTAACTCAAGGCAAGGCACGGTGAGGCTAGGCAAGGCTAATGCACGAAAACGCAAGGCTAGGCAATGCACGACAATGCAAGGAAAGCTTAAAGCAAAGGAAGGCACGGTCAGGCGAGATAAGGCTAAGGCACGACAACGCAAGGCTAGGCAATGCAGGGAAGGCAAGCAAAGAGTAAAGGAATGTAAGCAAGGCAAGGAAAAGCAAGGAAAGGCAAGGGTAACGGAAGGAACGGCACGGCAAGGGGAAACAAGTCTAAGGCAAGACAACGCACGCTAGGCAATGCACGGCAAGGCAAGGAAAGGGTAACGCATGCGAAAGCACGGTCAGGCGAGGCAAGGCTAAGGCACGACAACGCAAGGCTAGGCAATGCACGACAATGCAAGGAAAGCTTAAAGTAAAGGAAGGCACGGTCAGGCGAGATAAGGCTAAGGCACGACAACGCAAGCTAGGCAATGCAGGGAAGGCAAGCAAAGAGTAACGGAAGGTAAGCAAGGCAAGGAAAAGCAAGGAAAGGCAAGGGTAACGTAAGGAACGGCACGGCAAGTGGAAACAAGTCTACGGCACGACAACGCACGCTAGGCAATGCACGGCAAGGCAAGTAAAGGGTAACGCATGGGAAAGCACGTTCCGGCGAGGCAAGGCTAAGGCACGACAACGCAAGGCTAGGCAATGCACGGAAGGCAAGCAAAGAGTAACGGAAAGTAAAGAAGGCAAGGGAAAGCAAGGAAAGGCAAGCGTAACGGAAGGAACGGCACGGCAAGGGGTAACAAGGCTAAGGCACGACAACGCACGGCTAGGCAATGCACGGCAAGGCAAGGAAAGCTTAAAGCAAAGGAAGGCACGGTCAGGCGAGATAAGGCTGAGGCACGACAACGCAAGGCTAGGCAATGGACGGAAGGCAAGCAAAGAGTAACGGAAGGTAAGGAAGGCAAGGGAAAGCAAGGAAAGGAAAGTGTAACGGAAGGAACCGCACGGCAAGAGGAAACAAGTCTAAGGCACGACAACGCACGCTAGGTAATGTACGGCAAGGCAAGGAAAGGGTAACGCATGGGAAAGCACGGTCAGGCGAGGCAAGGCTAAGGAACGACAACGCAAGGCTAGGCAATGCACGGAAGGCAAGCAAAGAGTAACGGAAGATAAGGAAGGCAAGGGAAAGCAAGGAAAGGCAAGTGTAACGGAAGGAACCGCACGGCAAGGGAAAACAAGGCTAAGGCACGACAACGCACGCTAGGCAATGCACGGCAGGGCAAGAAAAGGGTAAAGCATGGGAAAGCACAGTCAGGCGAGGCAAGGCTAAGGCATGACAACGCAAGGCTACGCAATGCACGGAAAGCAAGCAAAGAGTAACGGAACGCAAGGAAGGCAAGGGAATGCAACGGAAGGCAAGGGTAACGGAAGGAATTGCACGCAAGGGCTAACAAGGCTAAGGCACGACAACGCAGGGCTAGGCAATGCACGGCAAGGCAAGGAAAGGGTAACGCAAGGGAAGGCACGGTCAGGTGAGGCAAGGATAAGGCACGACAACGCAAGGCTAGGCAATGCCCGGAAGGCAAGCAAAGAGTAACGGAAGGTAAGGAAGGCAAGGGAAAGCCAGGCAAGGCAAGTGTAACAAAAGCCACGGCACCGCAAGGGGAAACAAGGCTAAGGCACGACAACGCACGGCTAGGCAATGCACGGCAAGGCAAGGAAAGGGTAACGCAAGGAAATGCACGGTGAGGCTAGGCAAGGCTAATGCACGAAAACGCAAAGCTAGGCAATGCACGACAATGTAAGGAAAGCTTAAAGCAAAGGAAGGCACGGTCAGGCGAGATAAGGCTAAGGCACGACAACGCAAGGCTAGGCAATGCAGGGAAGGCAAGGAAAGAGTAACGGAAGGTAAGGAAGTCAAGGAAAAGCAAGGAAAGGCAAGGGTAACGTAAGGAACGGCACGGCAAGGGGAAACAAGTCTAAGGCACGACAACGCACGCTAGGCAATGCACTGCAAGGCAAGTAAAGGGTAACGCATGGGAAAGCACGTTCCGGCGAGGCAAGGCTAAGGCACGACAACGCAAGGCTAGGCAATGCACGGAAGGCAAGCAAAGAGTAACGGAAGGTAAGGAAGGCAAGGGAAAGCAAGGAAAGGCAAGTGTAACGGAAGGAACCGCACGGCAAGGGGAAACAAGGCTAAGGCAGGACAACGCACGCTAGGCAATGCACGGCAAGGCAAGGAAAGGGTAACGCATGGGAAAGCACGGTCAGGCGAGGCAACGATAAGGCACGACAACGCTAGGTTAGGCAATGCACGGCAAGGCAAGGAAAGAGTAACGGAAGGAAAGGAAGGCAAGGCAAAGCCAGGCAAGGCAAGTGTAACAAAAGGCACGCCACGGCAAGGGGAAACAAGGCTAAGGCACGACAACGCAAGGCTAGGCAATGCACGACAATGCAAGGAAAGCTTAAAGCAAAGGAAGGCACGGTCCGGCGAGATAAGCCTAAGGCACGACAACGCAAGGCTAGGCAATGCAGGGAAGGCAAGCAAAGAGTAACGGAAGGTAAGGAAGGCAAGTGAAAGCAAGGAAAGGCAAGTGTAACGGAAGGAACGGCACGGCAAGGGGAAACAAGGCTAAGGCACGACAACGCACGCTAGGCAATGTACGGCAAGGCAAGGAAAGGGTAACGCATGGGAAAGCACGGTCAGGCGAGGCAAGGCTAAGGCACGACAACACAAGGCTAGGCAATGCCCGGAAGGCAAGCAAAGAGTAACGGAAGGTAAGGAAGGCAAGGGAAAGCCAGGCAAGGCAAGTGTAACAAAAGCCACGGCACCGCAAGGGGAAACAAGGCTAAGGCACGACAACGCACGGCTAGGCAATGCACGGCAAGGCAAGGAAAGAGTAACGCAAGGAAAGGCACGGTGAGGCTAGGGAAGGCTAATGCACGAAAACGCAAAGCTAGGCAATGCACGACAATGCAAGGAAAGCTTAAAGCAAAGGAAGGCACGGTCAGGCGAGATAAGGCTAAGGCACGACAACGCAAGGCTAGGCAATGCAGGGAAGGCAAGGAAAGAGTAACGGAAGGTAAGCAAGTCAAGGAAAAGCAAGGAAAGGCAAGGGTAACGTAAGGAACGGCACGGCAAGGGGAAACAAGTCTAAGGCACGACAACGCACGCTAGGCAATGCACTGCAAGGCAAGTAAAGGGTAACGCATGGGAAAGCACGTTCCGGCGAGGCAAGGCTAAGGCACGACAACGCACGGCTAGGCAATGCACGGCAAGGCAAGGAAAGAGTAACGCAAGGAAAGGCACGGTGAGGCTAGGGAAGGCTAATGCACGAAAACGCAAGGCTAGGCAATGCACGACAATGCAAGGAAAGCTTAAAGCAAAGGAAGGCACGGTCAGGCGAGATAAGGCTAAGGCACGACAACGCAAGGCTAGGCAATGCAGGGAAGGCAAGCAAAGAGTAACGGAATGTAAGCAAGGCAAGGAAAAGCAAGGAAAGGCAAGGGTAACGGAAGGAACGGCACGGCAAGGGGAAACAAGGCTAAGGCACGACAACGCAGGGCTAGGCAATGCACGGCAAGGCAAGGAAAGGGTAACGCAAGGGAAGGCACGGTCAGGTGAGGCAACGATAAGGCACGACAACGCAAGGTTAGGCAATGCACGGCAAGGCAAGGAAAGAGTAACGGAAGGAAAGAAAGGCAAGGCAAAGCCAGGCAAGGCAAGTGTAACAAAAGGCACGCCACGGCAAGGGGAAACAAGGCTAAGGCACGACAACGCAAGGCTAGGCAATGCACGACAATGCAAGGAAAGCTTAAAGCAAAGGAAGGCACGGTCCGGCGAGATAAGGCTAAGGCACGACATCGCAAGGCTAGGCAATGCAGGGAAGGCAAGCAAAGAGTAAAGGAAGGTAAGCAAGGCAAGGAAAAGCAAGGAAAGGCAAGGGTAACGGAAGGAACGGCACGGCAAGGGGAAACAAGTCTAAGGCATGACAACGCACTCTAGGCAATGCACGGCAAGGCAAGGAAAGGGTAACGCATGCGAAAGCACGGTCAGGCGAGGCAAGGCTAAGGCACGACAACGCAAGGCTAGGCAATGCACGACAATGCAAGGAAAGAGTAACGGAAGGTAAGGAAGGCAAGGGAAAGCAAGGAAAGGCAAGTGTAACGGAAGGAACCGCACGGCAAGGGGAAAAAAGGCTAAGGCACGACAAAGCACGCTAGGCAATGCACGGCAAGGCAAGGAAAGGGTAACGCATGGGACAGCACGGTCAGGCGAGGCAAGGCTAAGGCATGACAACGCAAGGCTAGGCAATGCACGGAATGCAAGCAAAGAGTAACGGAACGCAAGGAAGGCAAGGGAAAGCAAGGGAAGGCAAGGGTAACGGAAGGAACGGCACGGCAAGGGGTAACAAGGCTAAGGCACGACAACGCAGGGCTAGGCAATGCACGGCAAGGCAAGGAAAGCTTAAAGCAAAGGAAGGCACGGTCAGGCGAGATAAGGCTAAGGCACGACAACGCAAGGCTAGGCAATGGACGGAAGGCAAGCAAAGAGTAACGGAAGGTAAGGAAGGCAAGGGAAAGCAAGGAAAGTAAAGTGTAACGGAAGGAACCGCACGGCAAGAGGAAACAAGGCTAAGGCACGACAACGCACGCTAGGCAATGCACGGCAAGGCAAGGAAAGGGTAACGCATGGGAAAGCACGGTCAGGCGAGGCAAGGCTAAGGCATGACAACGCAAGGCTACGCAATGCACGGGAAGGAAGCAAAGAGTAACGGAACGCAAGGAAGGCAAGGGAATGCAACGGAAGGCAAGGGTAACGGAAGGAACTGCACGGCAAGGGGTAACAAGGCTAAGGCACGACAACGCAGGGCTAGGCAATGCACCGCAAGGCAAGGAAAGGGTAACGCAAGGGAAGGCACGGTCAGGTTAGGCAAGGCTAATGCACGACAACGCAAGGCTAGGCAGTGCACGGCAAGGCAAGGAAAGAGTAACGGAAGGAAAGGAAGGCAAGGCAAAGCCAGGCAAGGCAAGTGTAACAAAAGGCACGGCACGGCAAGGGGAAACAAGGCTAAGGCACGACAACGCACGGCTAGGCAATGCAAGGGAAGGCAAGGAAAGGGTAACGCAAGGCAAGGCACGGTGAGCTTAGGCAAGGCTAATGCACGAAAACGCAAGGCTTGGCAATGCACGACAATGCAAGGAAAGCTTAAAGCAAAGGAAGGCACGGTCAGGCGAGATAAGGCTAAGGCACGACAACGCAAGGCTAGGCATTGCAGGGAAGGCAAGGAATTGCACGCAAGGGGTAACAAGGCTAAGGCACGACAACGCAGGGCTAGGCAATGCACGGCAAGGCAAGGAAAGGGTAACGCAAGGGAAGGCACGGTCAGGTGAGGCAACGATAAGGCACGACAACGCAAGGTTAGGCAATGCACGGCAAGGCAAGGAAAGAGTAACGGAAGGAAAGGAAGGCAAGGCAAAGCCAGGCAAGGCAAGTGTAACAAAAGGCACGCCACGGCAAGGGGAAACAAGGCTAAGGCACGACAACGCAAGGCTAGGCAATGCACGACAATGCAAGGAAAGCTTAAAGCAAAGGAAGGCACGGTCCGGCGAGATAAGCCTAAGGCACGACAACGCAAGGCTAGGCAATGCAGGGAAGGCAAGCAAAGAGTAACGGAAGGTAAGGAAGGCAAGTGAAAGCAAGGAAAGGCAAGTGTAACGGAAGGAACGGCACGGCAAGGGGAAACAAGGCTAAGGCACGACAACGCACGCTAGGCAATGCACGGCAAGGCAAGGAAAGGGTAACGCATGGGAAAGCACGGTCAGGCGAGGCAAGGCTAAGGCATGACAACGCAAGGCTAGGCAATGTACGGAAAGCAAGCAAAGAGAAACGGAACGCAAGGAAGGCAAGGGAAAGCAAGGGAAGTCAAGGGTAACGGAAGGAACGGCAGGGCAAGGGGTAACAAGGCTAAGGCACGACAACGCAAGGCTAGGCAATACACCGCAAGGCAAGGAAAGGGTAACGCAAGGGAAGGCACGGTCAGGTGAGGCAAGGCTAATGCACGACAACGCAAGGCTAGGCAGTGCACGGCAAGGCAAGGAAAGAGTAACGGAAGGAAAGGAAGGCAAGGCAAAGCCAGGCAAGGCAAGTGTAACAAAAGGCACGGCAAGGCAAGGGGAAACAAGGCTAAGGCACGACAACGCACGGCTAGGCAATGCAAGGGAAGGCAAGGAAAGGGTAACGCAAGGCAAGGCACGGTGAGGCTAGGCAAGGCTAATGCACGAAAACGCAAGGCTAGGCAATGCACGACAATGCAAGGAAAGCTTAAAGCAAAGGAAGGCACGGTCAGGCGAGATAAGGCTAAGGCACGACAACGCAAGGCTAGGCAATGCAGGGAAGGCAAGCAAAGAGTAAAGGAATGTAAGCAAGGCAAGGAAAAGCAAGGAAAGGCAAGGGTAACGGAAGGAACGGCACGGCAAGGGGAAACAAGTCTAAGGCATGACAACGCACGCTAGGCAATGCACGGCAAGGCAAGGAAAGGGTAACGCATGCGAAAGCACGGTCAGGCGAGGCAAGGCTAAGGCACGACAACGCAAGGCTAGGCAATGCACGACAATGCAAGGAAAGCTTAAAGTAAAGGAAGGCACGGTCAGGCGAGATAAGGCTAAGGCACGACAACGCAAGGCTAGGCAATGCAGGGAAGGCAAGCAAAGAGTAACGGAAGGTGAGCAAGGCAAGGAAAAGCAAGGAAAGGCAAGGGTAACGTAAGGAACGGCACGGCAAGGGGAAACAAGTCTAAGGCACGACAACGCACGCTAGGCAATGCACGGCAAGGCAAGTAAAGGGTAACGCATGGGAAAGCACGTTCCGGCGAGGCAAGGCTAAGGCACGACAACGCAAGGCTAGGCAATGCACGGAAGGCAAGCAAAGAGTAATGGAAGATAAGGAAGGCAAGGGAAAGCAAGGACAGGCAAGTGTAACGGAAGGAACGGCACGGCAAGGGAAAACAAGGCTAAGGCACGACAACGCAAGCTAGGCAATGCACGGCAGGGCAAGAAAAGGGTAACGCATGGGAAAGCACAGTCAGGCGAGGCAAGGCTAAGGCATGACAACGCAAGGCTACGCAATGCACGGAAAGCAAGCAAAGAGTAACGGAAAGCAAGGAAGGCAAGGGAATGCAACGGAAGGCAAGGGTAACGGAAGGAATTGCACGCAAGGGGTAACAAGGCTAAGGCACGGAAACGCAGGGCTAGGCAATGCACGGCAAGGCAAGGAAAGGGTAACGCAAGGGAAGGCACGGTCTGGTGAGGCAAGGATAAGGCACGACAACAGAAGGCTAGGCAATGCCCGGAAGGCAAGCAAAGAGTAACGGAAGGTAAGGAAGGCAAGGGAAAGCCAGGCAAGGCAAGTGTAACAAAAGCCACGGCACCGCAAGGGGAAACAAGGCTAAGGCACGACAACGCACGGCTAGGCAATGCACGGCAAGGCAAGGAAAGAGTAACGCAAGGAAAGGCACGGTGAGGCTAGGGAAGGCTAATGCACGAAAACGCAATGCTAGGCAATGCACGACAATGCAAGGAAAGCTTAAAGCAAAGGAAGGCACGGTCAGGCGAGATAAGGCTAAGGCACGACAACGCAAGGCTAGGCAATGCACGGAAGGCAAGCAAAGAGTAACGGGAGGTAAAGAAGGCAAGGGAAAGCAAGGAAAGGCAAGTGTAACGGAAGGAACCGCACGGCAAGGGGAAACAAGGCTAAGGCAGGACAACGCAGGGTTAGGCAATGCACGGCAAGACAAGGAAAGGGTAACGCATGGGACAGCACGGTCAGGCGAGGCAAGGCTAAGGCATGACAACGCAAGGCTAGGCAATGCACGGAAAGCAAGAAAAGAGTAACGGAATGCAAGGAAGGCAAGGGAAAGCAAGGGAAGGCAAGCGTAACGGAAGGAATGGCACGGCAAGGGGTAACAAGGCTAAGGCACGACAACGCAGGGCTAGGCAATGCACGGCAAGGCAAGGAAAGCTTAAAGCAAAGGAAGGCACGGTCAGGCGAGATAAGGGTAAGGCACGACAACGCAAGGCTAGGAAATGGACGGAAGGCAAGCAAAGAGTAACGGAAGGTAAGGAAGGCAAGGGAAAGCAAGGAAAGGAAAGTGTAACGGAAGGAACCGCACGGCAAGAGGAAACAATGCTAAGGCACGACAACGCACGCTAGGCAATGCACGGCAAGGCAAGGAAAGAGTAACGCATGGGAAAGCACGGTCAGGCGAGGCAAGGCTAAGGCATGACAACGCAAGGCTACGCAATGCACCGGAAGCAAGCAAAGAGTAACGGAACGCAAGGAAGGCAAGGGAATGCAACGGAAGGCAAGGGTAACGGAAGGAACTGCACGGCAAGGGGTAACAAGGCTAAGGCACGACAACGCAGGGCTAGGCAATGCACCGCAAGGCAAGGAAAGGGTAACGCAAGGGAAGGCACGGTCAGGTGAGGCAAGGCTAAGGCATGAGAACGCAAGGCTAGGCAATGTACGGAAAGCAAGCAAAGAGTAACGGAACGCAAGGAAGGCAAGGGAAAGCAAGGGAAGGCAAGGGTAACGGAAGGAACGGCAGGGCAAGGGGTAACAACGCTAAGGAACGACAACGCAGGGCTAGGCAATGCACCGCAAGGCAAGGAAAGGGTAACGCAAGGGAAGGCACGGTCATGTGAGGCAAGGCTAATGCACGACAACGCAAGGCTAGGCAGTGCACGGCAAGGCAAGGAAAGAGTAACGGAAGGAAAGGAAGGCAAGGTAAAGCCAGGCAAGGCAAGTGTAACAAAAGGCAAGGCACGGCAAGGGGAAACAAGGCTAAGGCACGACAACGCACGGCTAGGCAATGCAAGGGAAGGCAAGGAAAGGGTAACGCAAGGCAAGGCACGGTGAGCTTAGGCAAGGCTAATGCACGAAAACGCAAGGCTTGGCAATGCACGACAATGCAAGGAAAGCTTAAAGCAAAGGAAGGCACGGTCAGGCTAGATAAGGGTAAGGCACGACAACGCAAGGCTAGGCAATGCACGGAAGGCAAGCAAAGAGTAACGGAAGGTAAGGAAGGCAAGGGAAAGCAAGGAAAGGCAAGTGTAACGGAAGGAACCGCACGGCAAGGGGAAACAAGGCTAAGGCAGGACAACGCACGCTAGGCAATGCACGGCAAGGCAAGGAAAGGGTAACGCATGGGACAGCACGGTCAGGCGAGGCAAGGCTAAGGCATGACAACGCAAGGCTAGGCAATGCACGGAAAGCAAGCAAAGAGTAACGGAATGCAAGGAAGGCAAGGGAAAGCAAGGGAAGGCAAGCGTAACGGAAGGAATGGCACGGCAAGGGGTAACAAGGCTAAGGCACGACAACGCAGGGCTAGGCAATGCACGGCAAGGCAAGGAAAGCTTAAAGCAAAGGAAGGCACGGTCAGGCGAGATAAGGTTAAGGCACGACAACGCAAGGCTAGGCAATGGACGGAAGGCAAGGAAAGAGTAACGGAAGGAAAGGAAGGCAAGGGAAAGCAAGGGAAGGCAAGCGTAACGGAAGGAACCGCACGGCAAGAGGAAACAAGGCTAAGGCACGACAACGCACGCTAGGCAATGCACGGCAAGGCAAGGAAAGAGTAACGCATGGGAAAGCACGGTCAGGCGAGGCAAGGCTAAGGCATGACAACGCAAGGCTACGCAATGCACCGGAAGCAAGCAAAGAGTAACGGAACGCAAGGAAGGCAAGGGAATGCAACGGAAGGCAAGGGTAACGGAAGGAACTGCACGGCAAGGGGTAACAAGGCTAAGGCACGACAACGCAGGGCTAGGCAATGCACCGCAAGGCAAGGAAAGGGTAACGCAAGGGAAGGCACGGACAGGTGAGGCAAGGCTAAGGCATGAGAACGCAAGGCTAGGCAATGTACGGAAAGCAAGCAAAGAGTAACGGAACGCAAGGAAGGCAAGGGAAAGCAAGGGAAGGCAAGGGTAACGGAAGGAACGGCAGGGCAAGGGGTAAAAAGGCTAAGGCACGACAACGCAGGGCTAGGCAATGCACCGCAAGGCAAGGAAAGGGTAACGCAAGGGAAGGCACGGTCAGGTGAGGCAAGGCTAATGCACGACAACGCAAGGCTAGGCAGTGCACGGCAAGGCAAGGAAAGAGTAACGGAAGGAAAGGAAGGCAAGGCAAAGTCAGGCAAGGCAAGTGTAACAAAAGGCACGGCACGGCATGGGGAAACAAGGCTAAGGCACGACAAAGCACGGCTAGGCAATGCAAGGGAAGGCAAGGAAAGGGTAACGCAAGGCAAGGCACGGTGAGCTTAGGCAAGGCTAATGCACGAAAACGCAAGGCTAGGCAATGCACGACAATGCAAGGAAAGCTTAAAGCAAAGGAAGGCACGGTCAGGCGAGATAAGGCTAAGGCACGACAACGCAAGGCTAGGCAATGCACGGAAGGCAAGCAAAGAGTAACGGAAGGTAAGGAAGGCAAGGGAAAGCAAGGAAAGGCAAGTGTAACGGAAGGAACCGCACGGCAAGGGGAAACAAGGCTAAGGCACGACAACGCAGGGCTAGGCAATGCACGGCAAGGCAAGGAAAGGGTAACGCAAGGGAAGGCACGGTCAGGTGAGGCAAGGCTAAGGCACGACAACGCAAGGCTAGGCAATGCACGGAAGGCAAGCAAAGAGTAACGGAAGGCAAGGAAGGCAAGGGAAAGCCAGGCAAGGCAAGTGTAACAAAAGACACGGCACGGCAAGGGGAAACAAGGCTAAGGCACGACAACGCACGGCTAGGCAATGCACGGCAAGGCAAGGAAAGAGTAACGCAAGGAAAGGCACGGTGAGGCTAGGGAAGGCTAATGCACGAAAACGCAAAGCTAGGCAATGCACCACAATGCACGGAAAGCTTAAAGCAAAGGAAGGCACGGTCCGGCGAGATAAGGCTAAGGCACGACAACGCAAGGCTAGGCAATGCAGGGAAGGCAAGCAAAGAGTAACGGAATGTAAGCAAGGCAAGGAAAAGCAAGGAAAGGCAAGGGTAACGGAAGGAACGGCACGGCAAGGGGAAACAAGGCTAAGGCACGACAACGCAGGGCTAGGCAATGCACGGCAAGGCAAGGAAAGGGTAACGCAAGGGAAGGCACGGTCAGGTGAGGCAACGATAAGGCACGACAACGCAAGGTTAGGCAATGCACGGCAAGGCAAGGAAAGAGTAACGGAAGGAAAGGAAGGCAAGGCAAAGCCAGGCAAGGCAAGTGTAACAAAAGGCACGCCACGGCAAGGGGAAACAAGGCTAAGGCACGACAACGCAAGGCTAGGCAATGCACGACAATGCAAGGAAAGCTTAAAGCAAAGGAAGGCACGGTCAGGCGAGATAAGGCTAAGGCACGACAACGCAAGGCTAGGCAATGCAGGGAAGGCAAGCAAAGAGTAACGGAAGGTAAGCAAGGCAAGGGAAAGCAAGGAAAGGCAAGGGTAACGGAAGGAACGGCACGGCAAGGGGAAACAAGTCTAAGGCATGACAACGCACGCTAGGCAATGCACGGCAAGGCAAGGAAAGGGTAACGCATGCGAAAGCACGTTCAGGCGAGGCAAGGCTAAGGCACGACAACGCAAGGCTAGGCAATGCACGACAATGCAAGGAAAGAGTAACGGAAGGTAAGGAAGGCAAGGGAAAGCAAGGAAAGGCAAGTGTAACGGAAGGAACCGCACGGCAAGGGGAAACAAGGCTAAGGCACGACAAAGCACGCTAGGCAATGCACGGCAATTCAAGGAAAGGGTAACGCATGGGACAGCACGGTCAGGCGAGGCAAGGCTAAGGCATGACAACGCAAGGCTAGGCAATGCACGGAAAGCAAGCAAAGAGTAACGGAACGCAAGGAAGGCAAGGGAAAGCAAGGGAAGGCAAGCGTAACGGAAGGAACGGCACTGCAAGGGGTAACAAGGCTAAGGCACGACAACGCAGGGTTAGGCAATGCACGGCAAGGCAAGGAAAGCTTAAAGCAAAGGAAGGCACGGTCAGGCGAGATAAGGCTAAGGCACGACAACGCAAGGCTAGGCAATGGACGGAAGGCAAGCAAAGAGTAACGGAAGGTAAGGAAGGCAAGGGAAAGCAAGGAAAGTAAAGTGTAACGGAAGGAACCGCACGGCAAGAGGAAACAAGGCTAAGGCACGACAACGCACGCTAGGCAATGCACGGCAAGGCAAGGAAAGGGTAACGCATGGGAAAGCACGGTCAGGCGAGGCAAGGCTAAGGCATGACAACGCAAGGCTACGCAATGCACGGGAAGGAAGCAAAGAGTAACGGAACGCAAGGAAGGCAAGGGAATGCAACGGAAGGCAAGGGTAACGGAAGGAACTGCACGGCAAGGGGTAACAAGGCTAAGGCACGACAACGCAGGGCTAGGGAATGCACCGCAAGGCAAGGAAAGGGTAACGCAAGGGAAGGCACGGTCAGGTGAGGCAAGGCTAAGGCATGAGAACGCAAGGCTAGGCAATGTACGGAAAGCAAGCAAAGAGTAACGGAACGCAAGGAAGGCAAGGGAAATCAAGGGAAGGCAAGTGTAACGGAAGGAACGGCAGGGCAAGTGGTAACAAGGCTAAGGCACGACAACGCAGGGCTAGGCAATGCACCGCAAGGCAAGGAAAGGGTAACGCAAGGGAAGGCACGGTCAGGTTAGGCAAGGCTAATGCACGACAACGCAAGGCTAGGCAGTGCACGGCAAGGCAAGGAAAGAGTAACGGAAGGAAAGGAAGGCAAGGCAAAGCCAGGCAAGGCAAGTGTAACAAAAGGCACGGCACGGCAAGGGGAAACAAGGCTAAGGCACGACAACGCACGGCTAGACAATGCACGGGAAGGCAAGGAAAGGGTAACGCAAGGCAAGGCACGGTGAGCTTAGGCAAGGCTAATGCACGAAAACGCAAGGCTAGGCAATGCACGACAATGCAAGGAAAGCTTAAAGCAAAGGAAGGCACGGTCAGGCGAGATAAGGCTTAGGCACGACAACGCAAGGCTAGGCATTGCAGGGAAGGCAAGGAATTGCACGCAAGGGGTAACAAGGCTAAGGCACGACAACGCAGGGCTAGGCAATGCACGGCAAGGCAAGGAAAGGGTAACGCAAGGGAAGGCACGGTCAGGTGAGGCAAAGGATAAGGCACGACAACACAAGGCTAGGCAATGCCCGGAAGGCAAGCAAAGAGTAACGGAAGGTAAGGAAGGCAAGGGAAACAGCCAGGCAAGGCAAGTGTAACAAAAGCCACGGCACCGCAAGGGGAAACAAGGCTAAGGCACGACAACGCACGGCTAGGCAATGCACGGCAAGGCAAGGAAAGAGTAACGCAAGGAAAGGCACGGTGAGGCTAGGGAAGGCTAATGCACGAAAACGCAAAGCTAGGCAATGCACGACAATGCAAGGAAAGCTTAAAGCAAAGGAAGGCACGGTCAGGCGAGATAAGGCTAAGGCACGACAACGCAAGGCTAGGCAATGCAGGGAAGGCAAGCAAAGAGTAACGGAAGGTAAGCAAGGCAAGGAAAAGCAAGGAAAGGCAAGGGTAACGTAAGGAACGGCACGGCAAGGGGAAACAAGTCTAAGGCACGACAACGCACGCTAGGCAATGCACTGCAAGGCAAGTAAAGGGTAACGCATGGGAAAGCACGTTCCGGCGAGGCTAGGCTAAGGCACGACAACGCAAGGCTAGGCAATGCACGGAAGGCAAGCAAAGAGTAACGGAAGGTAAGGAAGGCAAGGGAAAGCAAGGAAAGGCAAATGTAACGGAAGGAACCGCACGGCAAGGGGGAAACAAGGCTAAGGCAGGAAACGCACGCTAGGCAATGCACGGCAAGGCAAGGAAAGGGTAACGCATGGGACAGCACGGTCAGGCGAGGCAAGGCTAAGGCATGACAACGCAAGGCTAGGCAATGCACGGAAAGCAAGCAAAGAGTAACGGAACGCAAGGAAGGCAAGGGAAAGCAAGGGAAGGCAAGCGTAACGGAAGGAACGGCACGGCAAGGGGTAACAAGGCTAAGGCACGACAACGCAGGGCTAGGCAATGCACGGCAAGGCAAGGAAAGCTTAAAGCAAAGGAAGGCACGGTCAGGCGAGATAAGGCTAAGGCACGACAACGCAAGGCTAGGCAATGGACGGAAGGCAAGCAAAGAGTAACGGAAGGTAAGGAAGGCAAGGGAAAGCAAGGAAAGGAAAGTGTAACGGAAGGAACCGCACGGCAAGGGAAAACAAGGCTAAGGCACGACAACGCACGCTAGGCAATGCACGGCAGGGCAAGAAAAGGGTAACGCATGGGAAAGCACAGTCAGGCGAGGCAAGGCTAAGGCACGACAACGCAAGGCTAGGCAATGCACGGAAGGCAAGCAAAGAGTAACGGAAGATAAGGAAGGCAAGGGAAAGCAAGGAAAGGCAAGTGCAACGGAAGGAACGGCACGGCAAGGGAAAACAAGGCTAAGGCACGACAACGCACGCTAGGCAATGCACGGCAGGGCAAGAAAAGGGTAACGCATGGGAAAGCACAGTCAGGCGAGGCAAGGCTAAGGCATGACAACGCAAGGCTAGGCAATGCACGGAAAGCAAGCAAAGAGTAACGGAACGCAAGGAAGGCAAGGGGTAACAAGGCTAAGGCACGACAACGCAGGGCTAGGCAATGCACGGCAAGGCAAGGAAAGGGTAACGCAAGGGAAGGCACGGTCAGGTGAGGCAAGGATAAGGCACGACAACGCAAGGCTAGGCAATGCCCGGAAGGCAAGCAAAGAGTAACGGAAGGTAAGGAAGGCAAGGGAAAGCCAGGCAAGGCAAGTGTAACAAAAGCCACGGCACCGCAAGGGGAAACAAGGCTAAGGCACGAGAACGCACGGCTAGGCAATGCACGGCAAGGCAAGGAAAGAGTAACGCAAGGAAAGGCACGGTGAGGCTAGGGAAGGCTAATGCACGAAAACGCAAGGCTAGGCAATGCACGACAATGCAAGGAAAGCTTAAAGCAAAGGAAGGCACGGTCAGGCGAGATAAGGCTAAGGCACGACAACGCAAGGCTAGGCAATGCAGGGAAGGCAAGCAAAGAGTAACGGAATGTAAGCAAGGCAAGGAAAAGCAAGGAAAGGCAAGGGTAACGGAAGGAACGGCACGGCAAGGGGAAACAAGGCTAAGGAACGACAACGCAGGGCTAGGCAATGCACGGTAAGGCAAGGAAAGGGTAACGCAAGGGAAGGCACGGTCAGGTGAGGCAAGGCTAAGGCACGACAACGCAAGGCTAGGCAATGCACGGAAGGCAAGCAAAGAGTAACGGAAGGTAAGGAAGGCAAGGGAAAGCAAGGAAAGGCAAGTGTAACGGAAGGAACCGCACGGCAAGGGGAAACAAGGCTAAGGCACGACAACGCAGGCTAGGCAATGCACGGCAAGGCAAGGAAAGCTTAAAGCAAAGGAAGGCACGGTCAGGCGAGATAAGGCTAAGGCACGACAACGCAAGGCTAGGCAATGCAGGGAAGGCAAGCAAAGAGTAAAGGAATGTAAGCAAGGCAAGGAAAAGCAAGGAAAGGCAAGGGTAACGGAAGGAACGGCACGGCAAGGGGAAACAAGTCTAAGGCATGACAACGCACGCTAGGCAATGCACGGCAAGGCAAGGAAAGGGTAACGCATGCGAAAGCACGGTCAGGCGAGGCAAGGCTAAGGCACGACAACGCAAGGCTAGGCAATGCACGGCAAGGCAAGGAAAGAGTAACGCATGGGAAAGCACGGTCAGGCGAGGCAAGGCTAAGGCATGACAACGCAAGGCTACGCAATGCACGGGAAGCAAGCAAAGAGTAACGGAACGCAAGGAAGGCAAGGGAATGCAACGGAAGGCAAGGGTAACGGAAGGAACTGCACGGCAAGGGGTAACAAGGCTAAGGCACGACAACGCAGGGCTAGGCAATGCACCGCAAGGCAAGGAAAGGGTAACGCAAGGGAAGGCACGGTCAGGCGAGGCAAGGCTAAGGCACGACAACGCAAGGCTAGGCAATGCACGGAAAGGCAAGCAAAGAGTAACGGAACGCAAGGAAGGCAAGGGAAAGCAAGGGAAGGCAAGTGTAACGGAAGGAACGGCACGGCAAGGGGAAACAAGGCTAAGGCACGACAACGCAGGGCTAGGCAATGCACGGCAAGGCAAGGAAAGGGTAACGCAAGGGAAGGCACGGTCAGGCGAGGCAAGGCTAAGGCACGACAACGCAAGGCTAGGCAATGCACGGAAGGCAAGCAAAGAGTAACGGAAGGTAAGGAAGGCAAGGGAAAGCCAGGCAAGGCAAGTGTAACAAAAGGCACGGCACGGCAAGGGGAAACAAGGCTAAGGCACGACAACGCACGGCTAGGCAATGCAAGGGAAGGCAAGGAAAGGGTAACGCAAGGCAAGCCACGGTGAGCTTAGGCAAGGCTAATGCACGAAAACGCAAGGCTTGGCAATGCACGACAATGCAAGGAAAGCTTAAAGCAAAGGAAGGCAAGGTCAGGCGAGATAAGGCTAAGGCACGACAACGCAAGGCTAGGCATTGCAGGGAAGGCAAGGAATTGCACGCAAGGGGTAACAAGGCTAAGGCACGACAACCGCAGGGCTAGGCAATGCACGGCAAGGCAAGGAAAGGGTAACGCAAGGGAAGGCACGGTCAGGTGAGGCAAGGATAAGGCACGAAAACGCAAGGCTAGGCAATGCCCGGAAGGCAAGCAAAGAGTAACGGAAGGTAAGGAAGGCAAGGGAAAGCCAGGCAAGGCAAGTGTAACAAAAGGCACGGCACCGCAAGGGGAAACAAGGCTAAGGCACGACAACGCACGGCTAGGCAGTGCACGGCAAGGCAAGGAAAGAGTAACGGAAGGAAAGGAAGGCAAGGCAAAGCCAGGCAAGGCAAGTGTAACAAAAGGCACGGCACGGCAAGGGGAAACAAGGCTAAGGCACGACAACGCACGGCTAGGCAATGCAAGGGAAGGCAAGGAAAGGGTAACGCAAGGCAAGGCACGGTGAGGCTAGGCAAGGCTAATGCACGAAAACGCAAGGCTAGGCAATGCACGACAATGCAAGGAAAGCTTAAAGCAAAGGAAGGCACGGTCAGGCGAGATAAGGCTAAGGCACGACAACGCAAGGCTAGGCAATGCAGGGAAGGCAAGCAAAGAGTAACGGAAGGTAAGCAAGGCAAGGAAAAGCAAGGGAAGGCAAGCGTAACGGAAGGAACGGCACGGCAAGGGGAAACAAGTCTAACGAATGACAACGCACGCTAGGCAATGCACGGCAAGGCAAGGAAAGGGTAACGCATGGGAAAGCACGGTCAGGCGAGGCAAGGCTAAGGCACGACAACGCAAGGCTAGGCAATGCACGACAATGCAAGGAAAGCTTAAAGTAAAGGAAGGCACGGTCAGGCGAGATAAGGCTAAGGCACGACAACGCAAGGCTAGGCAATGCAGGGAAGGCAAGCAAAGAGTAACGGAAGGTAAGCAAGGCAAGGAAAAGCAAGGAAAGGCAAGGGTAACGTAAGGAACGGCACGGCAAGGGGAAACAAGTCTAAGGCACGACAACGCACGCTAGGCAATGCACGGCAAGGCAAGGAAAGGGTAACGCATGGGAAAGCACGGTCAGGCGAGGCAAGGCTAAGGCACGACAACGCAAGGCTAGGCAATGCACGGAAGGCAAGCAAAGAGTAACGGAAAGTAAAGAAGGCAAGGGAAAGCAAGGAAAGGCAAGCGTAACGGAAGGAACGGCACGGCAAGGGGAAACAAGGCTAAGGCACGACAACGCAGGGCTAGGCAATGCACGGCAAGGCAAGGAAAGCTTAAAGCAAAGGAAGGCACGGTCAGGCGAGATAAGGCTAAGGCACGACAACGCAAGGCTAGGCAATGCACGGAAGGCAAGCAAAGAGTAACGGAAGGTAAGGAAGGCAAGGGAAAGCAAGGAAAGGAAAGTGTAACGGAAGGAACCGCACGGCAAGAGGAAACAAGGCTAAGGCACGACAACGCACGCTAGGCAATGTACGGCAAGGCAAGGAAAGGGTAACGCATGGGAAAGCACGGTCAGGCGAGGCAAGGCTAAGGCACGACAACGCAAGGCTAGGCAATGCACGGAAGGCAAGCAAAGAGTAACGGAAGATAAGGAAGGCAAGGGAAAGCAAGGAAAGGCAAGTGTAACGGAAGGAACCGCACGGCAAGGGGAAACAAGGCTAAGGCACGACAACGCACGCTAGGCAATGCACGGCAAGGCAAGGAAAGGGTAACGCAAGGGAAGGCACGGTCAGGTGAGGCAACGATAAGGCACGACAACGCAAGGTTAGGCAATGCACGGCAAGGCAAGGAAAGAGTAACGGAAGGAAAGGAAGGCAAGGCAAAGCCAGGCAAGGCAAGTGTAACAAAAGGCACGCCACGGCAAGGGGAAACAAGGCTAAGGCACGACAACGCAAGGCTAGGCAATGCACGACAATGCAAGGAAAGCTTAAAGCAAAGGAAGGCACGGTCCGGCGAGATAAGCCTAAGGCACGACAACGCAAGGCTAGGCAATGCAGGGAAGGCAAGCAAAGAGTAACGGAAGGTAAGGAAGGCAAGTGAAAGCAAGGAAAGGCAAGTGTAACGGAAGGAACGGCACGGCAAGGGGTAACAAGGCTAAGGCACGACAACGCAAGGCTAGGCAATACACCGCAAGGCAAGGAAAGGGTAACGCAAGGGAAGGCACGGTCAGGTGAGGCAAGGCTAATGCACGACAACGCAAGGCTAGGCAGTGCACGGCAAGGCAAGGAAAGAGTAACGGAAGGAAAGGAAGGCAAGGCAAAGCCAGGCAAGGCAAGTGTAACAAAAGGCACGGCACGGCAAGGGGAAACAAGGCTAAGGCACGACAACGCACGGCTAGGCAATGCAAGGGAAGGCAAGGAAAGGGTAACGCATGGGAAAGCACGGTCAGGCGAGGCAAGGCTAAGGCATGACAACGCAAGGCTAGGCAATGCACGGCAAGGCAAGGAAAGCTTAAAGCAAAGGAAGGCACGGTCAGGCGAGATAAGGCTAAGGCACGACAACGCAAGGCTAGGCAATGGACGGAAGGCAAGCAAAGAGTAAAGGAATGTAAGCAAGGCAAGGAAAAGCAAGGAAAGGCAAGGGTAACGGAAGGAACGGCACGGCAAGGGGAAACAAGGCTAAGGCACGACAACGCACGCTAGGCAATGCACGGCAAGGCAAAGAAAGGGTAACGCATGGGAAAGCACGGTCATGCGAGGCAAGCCTAAGGCATGACAACGCAAGGCTAGGCAATGCACGGAAAGCAAGCAAAGAGTAACGGAACGCAAGGAAGGCAAGGGAAAGCAAAGAAGGCAAGGGTAACGGAAGGAATTGCACGGCAAGGGGTAACAAGGCTAAGGCACGACAACGCAGGGCTAGGCAATGCACGGCAAGGCAAGGAAAGGGTAACGCAAGGGAAGGCACGGTCAGGTGAGGCAACGATAAGGCACGACAACGCAAGGTTAGGCAATGCACGGCAAGGCAAGGAAAGAGTAACGGAAGGAAAGGAAGGCAAGGCAAAGCCAGGCAAGGCAAGTGTAACAAAAGGCACGCCACGGCAAGGGGAAACAAGGCTAAGGCACGACAACGCAAGGCTAGGCAATGCACGACAATGCAAGGAAAGCTTAAAGGAAAGGAAGGCACGGTCCGGCGAGATAAGCCTAAGGCACGACAACGCAAGGCTAGGCAATGCAGGGAAGGCAAGCAAAGAGTAACGGAAGGTAAGGAAGGCAAGTGAAAGCAAGGAAAGGCAAGTGTAACGGAAGGAACGGCACGGCAAGGGGAAACAAGGCTAAGGCACGACAACGCACGCTAGGCAATGCACGGCAAGGCAAGGAAAGGGTAACGCATGGGAAATCACGGTCAGGCGGGGCAAGGCTAAGGCATGAGAACGCAAGGCTAGGCAATGTACGGAAAGCAAGCAAAGAGTAACGGAACGCAAGGAAGGCAAGGGAAAGCAAGGGAAGGCAAGGGTAACGGAAGGAACGGCAGGGCAAGGGGTAACAAGGCTAAGGCACGACAACGCAAGGCTAGGCAATACACCGCAAGGCAAGGAAAGGGTAACGCAAGGGAAGGCACGGTCAGGTGAGGCAAGGCTAATGCACGACAACGCAAGGCTAGGCAGTGCACGGCAAGGCAAGGAAAGAGTAACGGAAGGAAAGGAAGGCAAGGCAAAGCCAGGCAAGGCAAGTGTAACAAAAGGCACGGCACGGCAAGGGGAAACAAGGCTAAGGCACGACAACGCACGGCTAGGCAATGCAAGGGAAGGCAAGGAAAGGGTAACGCAAGGCAAGGCACGGTGAGGCTAGGCAAGGCTAATGCACGACAACGCAAGGCTAGGCAATGCACGGAAGGCAAGCAAAGAGTAACGGAAGATAAGGAAGGCAAGGGAAAGCAAGGAAAGGCAAGTGTAACGGAAGGAACGGCACGGCAAGGGAAAACAAGGCTAAGGCACGACAACGCACGCTAGGCAATGCACGGCAGGGCAAGAAAAGGGTAACGCATGGGAAAGCACAGTCAGGCGAGGCAAGGCTAAGGCATGACAACGCAAGGCTACGCAATGCACGGAAAGCAAGCAAAGAGTAACGGAACGCAAGGAAGGCAAGGGAATGCAACGGAAGGCAAGGGTAACGGAAGGAATTGCACGCAAGGGGTAACAAGGCTAAGGCACGGAAACGCAGGGCTAGGCAATGCACGGCAAGGCAAGGAAAGGGTAACGCAAGGGAAGGCACGGTCAGGTGAGGCAAGGATAAGGCACGACAACAGAAGGCTAGGCAATGCCCGGAAGGCAAGCAAAGAGTAACGGAAGGTAAGGAAGGCAAGGGAAAGCCAGGCAAGGCAAGTGTAACAAAAGCCACGGCACCGCAAGGGAAACAAGGCTAAGGCACGACAACGCACGGCTAGGCAATGCACGGCAAGGCAAGGAAAGAGTAACGCAAGGAAAGGCACGGTGAGGCTAGGGAAGGCTAATGCACGAAAACGCAAGGCTAGGCAATGCACGACAATGCAAGGAAAGCTTAAAGCAAAGGAAGGCACGGTCAGGCGAGATAAGGCTAAGGCACGACAACGCAAGGCTAGGCAATGCACGGAAGGCAAGCAAAGAGTAACGGGAGGTAAGGAAGGCAAGGGAAAGCAAGGAAAGGCAAGTGTAACGGAAGGAACCGCACGGCAAGGGGAAACAAGGCTAAGGCAGGACAACGCACGCTAGGCAATGCACGGCAAGTCAAGGAAAGGGTAACGCATGGGACAGCACGGTCAGGCGAGGCAAGGCTAAGGCATGACAACGCAAGGCTAGGCAATGCACGGAAAGCAAGCAAAGAGTAACGGAATGCAAGGAAGGCAAGGGAAAGCAAGGGAAGGCAAGCGTAACGGAAGGAATGGCAGGGCAAGGGGTAACAAGGCTAAGGCACGACAACGCAGGGCTAGGCAATGCACGGCAAGGCAAGGAAAGATTAAAGCAAAGGAAGGCACGGTCAGGCGAGATAAGGGTAAGGCACGACAACGCAAGGCTAGGAAATGGACGGAAGGCAAGCAAAGAGTAACGGAAGGTAAAGAAGGCAAGGGAAAGCAAGGAAAGGCAAGTGTAACGGAAGGAACGGCACGGCAAGGGGAAACAAGGCTAAGGCACGACAACGCACGCTAGGCAATGCACGGCAAGGCAAGGAAAGAGTAACGCATGGGAAAGCACGGTCAGGCGAGGCAAGGCTAAGGCATGACAACGCAAGGCTACGCAATGCACCGGAAGCAAGCAAAGAGTAACGGAACGCAAGGAAGGCAAGGGAATGCAACGGAAGGCAAGGGTAACGGAAGGAACTGCACGGCAAGGGGTAACAAGGCTAAGGCACGACAACGCAGGGCTAGGCAATGCACCGCAAGGCAAGGAAAGGGTAACGCAAGGGAAGGCACGGTCAGGTGAGGCAAGGCTAAGGCATGAGAACGCAAGGCTAGGCAATGTACGGAAAGCAAGCAAAGAGTAACGGAACGCAAGGAAGGCAAGGGAAAGCAGCGGAAGGCAAGGGTAACGGAAGGAACGGCAGGGCAAGGGGTAACAAGGCTAAGGCACGACAACGCAGGGCTAGGCAATGCACCGCAAGGCAAGGAAAGGGTAACGCAAGGGAAGGCACGGTCATGTGAGGCAAGGCTAATGCACGACAACGCAAGGCTAGGCAGTGCACGGCAAGGCAAGGGAAGAGTAACGGAAGGAAAGGAAGGCAAGGCAAAGCCAGGCAAGGCAAGTGTAACAAAAGGCACGGCACGGCATGGGGAAACAAGGCTAAGGCACGACAACGCACGGCTAGGCAATGCAAGGGAAGGCAAGGAAAGGGTAACGCAAGGCAAGGCACGGTGAGCTTAGGCAAGGCTAATGCACGAAAACGCAAGGCTTGGCAATGCACGACAATGCAAGGAAAGCTTAAAGCAAAGGAAGGCACGGTCAGGCTAGATAAGGGTAAGGCACGACAACGCAAGGCTAGGCAATGCAGGGAAGGCAAGCAAAGAGTAACGGAAGGTAAGGAAGGCAAGTGAAAGCAAGGAAAGGCAAGTGTAACGGAAGGAACGGCACGGCAAGGGGAAACAAGGCTAAGGCACGACAACGCAGGGCTAGGCAATGCACCGCAAGGCAAGGAAAGGGTAACGCAAGGGAAGGCACGGTCAGGTGAGGCAAGGCTAATGCACGACAACGCAAGGCTAGGCAGTGCACGGCAAGGCAAGGAAAGAGTAACGGAAGGAAAGGAAGGCAAGGCAAAGCCAGGCAAGGCAAGTGTAACAAAAGACACGGCACGGCAAGGATAAACAAGGCTAAGGCACGACAACGCACGGCTAGGCAATGCACGGCAATGCAAGGAAAGGGTAACGCAAGGCAAGGCACGGTCAGGCGAGGTAAGGCTAAGGCACGACAACGCAAAGCTAGGCAATGAACGGAAGGGACGCAAAGACTAACGGAAGGCTTCGAAGGCAAGGGAAAGCAAGGCAAGGCAAGGGTAACGGAAGGAACGGAACGGCAAGGGGAAACAAGGCTAAGGCACGACAACGCACGCTAGGCAATGCACGGCAAGGCAAAGAAAGGGTAACGCATGGGAAAGCACGGTCAGGCGAGGCAAGGCTAAGGCATGACAACGCAAGGCTAGGCAATGCACGAAAAGCAAGCAAAGAGTAACGGAACGCAAGGAAGGCAAGGGAAAGCAAGGGAAGGCAAGCGTAACGGAAGGAACGGCACGGCAAGGGGTAACAAGGCTAAGGCACGACAACGCAGGGCTAGGCAATGCACGGCAAGGCAAGGAAAGCTTAAAGCAAAGGAAGGCACGGTCAGGCGAGATAAGGCTAAGGCATGACAACGCAAGGCTAGGCAATGGACGGAAGGCAAGCAAAGAGTAACGGAAGGTAAGGAAGGCAAGGGAAAGCAAGGAAAGGAAAGTGTAACGGAAGGAACCGCACGGCAAGAGGAAACAAGGCTAAGGCACGACAACGCACGCTAGGCAATGCACGGCAAGGCAAGGAAAGGGTAACGCATGGGAAAGCACGGTCAGGCGAGGCAAGGCTAAGGCATGACAACGCAAGGCTAGGCAATGCACGGAAGGCAAGCAAAGAGTAACGGAAGATAAGGAAGGCAAGGGAAAGCAAGGAAAGGCAAGTGCAACGGAAGGAACGGCACGGCAAGGGAAAACAAGGCTAAGGCACGACAACGCACGCTAGGCAATGCACGGCAAGGCAAGGAAAGGGTAACGCATGGGAAAGCACGGTCAGGCGAGGCAAGGCTAAGGCATGACAACGCAAGGCTAGGCAATGCACGGAAAGCAAATAAAGAGTAACGGAACGCAAGGAATGCAAGGGAATGCAACGGAAGGCAAGGGTAACGGAAGGAATTGCACGCAAGGGGTAACAAGGCTAAGGCACGACAACGCAGGGCTAGGCAATGCACGGCAAGGCAAGGAAAAGGTAACGCAAGGGAAGGCACGGTCAGGTGAGGCAAGGATAAGGCACGACAACACAAGGCTAGGCAATGCCCAGAAGGCAAGCAAAGAGTAACGGAAGGTAAGGAAGGCAAGGGAAAGCCAGGCAAGGCAAGTGTAACAAAAGCCACGGCACCGCAAGGGGAAACAAGGCTAAGGCACGAGAACGCACGGCTAGGCAATGCACGGCAAGGCAAGGAAAGAGTAACGCAAGGAAAGGCACGGTGAGGCTAGGGAAGGCTAATGCACGAAAACGCAAAGCTAGGCAATGCACCACAATGCACGGAAATCTTAAAGGAAAGGAAGGCACGGTCCGGCGAGATAAGGCGAAGGCACGACAACGCAAGGCTAGGCAATGCAGGGAAGGCAAGCAAAGAGTAACGGAATGTAAGCAAGGCAAGGAAAAGCAAGGAAAGGCAAGGGTAACGGAAGGAACGGCACGGCAAGGGGAAACAAGGCTAAGGCACGACAACGCAGGGCTAGGCAATGCACGGCAAGGCAAGGAAAGGGTAACGCAAGGGAAGGCACGGTCAGGTGAGGCAACGATAAGGCACGACAACGCAAGGTTAGGCAATGCACGGCAAGGCAAGGAAAGAGTAACGGAAGGAAAGGAAGGCAAGGCAAAGCCAGGCAAGGCAAGTGTAACAAAAGGCACGCCACGGCAAGGGGAAACAAGGCTAAGGCACGACAACGCAAGGCTAGGCAATGCACGACAATGCAAGGAAAGCTTAAAGCAAAGGAAGGCACGGTCCGGCGAGGCAAGGCTAAGGCACGACAACGCAAGGCTAGGCAATGCAGGGAAGGCAAGCAAAGAGTAAAGGAATGTAAGCAAGGCAAGGAAAAGCAAGGAAAGGCAAGGGTAACGGAAGGAACGGCACGGCAAGGGGAAACAAATCTAAGGCATGACAACGCACGCTAGGCAATGCACGGCAAGGCAAGGAAAGGGTAACGCATGCGAAAGCACGGTCAGGCGAGGCAAGGCTAATGCACGACAACGCAAGGCTAGGCAGTGCACGACAATGCAAGGAAAGAGTAACGGAAGGTAAGGAAGGCAATGGAAAGCAAGGAAAGGCAAGTGTAACGGAAGGAACCGCACGGCAAGGGGAAACAAGGCTAAGGCACGACAAAGCACGCTAGGCAATGCACGGCAAGGCAAGGAAAGGGTAACGCATGGGACAGCACGGTCAGGCGAGGCAAGGCTAAGGCATGACAACGCAAGGCTAGGCAATGCACGGAAAGCAAGCAAAGAGTAACGGAACGCAAGGAAGGCAAGGGAAAGCAAGGGAAGGCAAGCGTAACGGAAGGAACGGCACTGCAAGGGGTAACAAGGCTAAGGCACGACAACGCAGGGTTAGGCAATGCACGGCAAGGCAAGGAAAGCTTAAAGCAAAGGAAGGCACGGTCAGGCGAGATAAGGCTAAGGCACGACAACGCAAGGCTAGGCAATGGACGGAAGGCAAGCAAAAGTAACGGAAGGTAAGGAAGGCAAGGGAAAGCAAGGAAAGTAAAGTGTAACGGAAGGAACCGCACGGCAAGAGGAAACAAGGCTAAGGCACGGTAACGCACGCTAGGCAATGCACGGCAAGGCAAGGAAAGGGTAACGCATGGGAAAGCACGGTCAGGCGAGGCAAGGCTAAGGCATGACAACGCAAGGCTACGCAATGCACGGGAAGGAAGCAAAGAGTAACGGAACGCAAGGAAGGCAAGGGAATGCAACGGAAGGCAAGGGTAACGGAAGGAACTGCACGGCAATGGGTAACAAGGCTAAGGCAGGACAATGCACGGCTTGGCAATGCACCGCAAGGCAAGGAAAGGGTAACGCAAGGCAAGGCACGGTCAGGCGAGGCAAGGCTAAGGCACGACAACGCAAGGCTAGGCAATGCACGGAAAGCAAGCAAAGAGTAACGGAACGCAAGGAAGGCAAGGGAAATCAAGGGAAGGCAAGTGTAACGGAAGGAACGGCAGGGCAAGGGGTAACAAGGCTAAGGCACGACAACGCAGGGCTAGGCAATGCACCGCAAGGCAAGGAAAGGGTAACGCAAGGGAAGGCACGGTCAGGTTAGGCAAGGCTAATGCACGACAACGCAAGGCTAGGCAGTGCACGGCAAGGCAAGGAAAGAGTAACGGAAGGAAAGGAAGGCAAGGCAAAGCCAGGCAAGGCAAGTGTAACAAAAGGCACGGCACGGCAAGGGGAAACAAGGCTAAGGCACGACAACGCACGGCTAGGCAATGCAAGGGAAGGCAAGGAAAGGGTAACGCAAGGCAAGGCACGGTGAGCTTAGGCAAGGCTAATGCACGAAAACGCAAGGCTTGGCAATGAACGACAATGCAAGGAAAGCTTAAAGCAAAGGAAGGCACGGTCAGGCGAGATAAGGCTAAGGCACGACAACGCAAGGCTAGGCATTGCAGGGAAGGCAAGGAATTGCACGCAAGGGGTAACAAGGCTAAGGCACGACAACGCAGGGCTAGGCAATGCACGGCAAGGCAAGGAAAGGGTAACGCAAGGGAAGGCACGGTCAGGTGAGGCAAGGATAAGGCACGACAACACAAGGCTAGGCAATGCCCGGAAGGCAAGCAAAGAGTAACGGAAGGTAAGGAAGGCAAGGGAAAGCCAGGCAAGGCAAGTGTAACAAAAGCCACGGCACCGCAAGGGGAAACAAGGCTAAGGCACGACAACGCACGGCTAGGCAATGCACGGCAAGGCAAGGAAAGAGTAACGCAAGGAAAGGAAGGCAAGGCAAAGCCAGGCAAGGCAAGTGTAACAAAAGGCACGGCACGGCAAGGGGAAACAAGGCTAAGGCACGACAACGCACGGCTAGGCAATGAAGGGAAGGCAAGGAAAGGGTAACTCAAAGCAAGGCACGGTGAGGCTAGGCAAGGCTAATGCACGAAAACGCAAGGCTAGGCAATGCACGACAATGCAAGGAAAGCTTAAAGCAAAGGAAGGCACGGTCAGGCGAGATAAGGCTAAGGCACGACAACGCAAGGCTAGGCAATGCAGGGAAGGCAAGCAAAGAGTAACGGAAGGTAAGCAAGTCAAGGAAAAGCAAGGAAAGGCAAGGGTAACGTAAGGAACGGCACGGCAAGGGGAAACAAGTCTAAGGCATGACAACGCACGCTAGGCAATGCACGGCAAGGCAAGGAAAGGGTAACGCATGCGAAAGCACGGTCAGGCGAGGCAAGGCTAAGGCACGACAACGCAAGGCTAGGCAATGCACGACAATGCAAGGAAAGCTTAAAGTAAAGGAAGGCACGGTCAGGCGAGATAAGGCTAAGGCACGACAACGCAAGGCTAGGCAATGCAGGGAAGGCAAGCAAAGAGTAACGGAAGGTAAGCAAGGCAAGGAAAAGCAAGGAAAGGCAAGGGTAACGTAAGGAACGGCACGGCAAGGGGAAACAAGTCTAAGGCACGACAACGCACGCTAGGCAATGCACGGCAAGGCAAGGAAAGGGTAACGCATGGGAAGGCACGGTCAGGTGAGGCAACGATAAGGCACGACAACGCAAGGTTAGGCAATGCACGGCAAGGCAAGGAAAGAGTAACGGAAGGAAAGGAAGGCAAGGCAAAGCCAGGCAAGGCAAGTGTAACAAAAGGCACGCCACGGCAAGGGGAAACAAGGCTAAGGCACGACAACGCAAGGCTAGGCAATGCACGACAATGCAAGGAAAGCTTAAAGCAAAGGAAGGCACGGTCCGGCGAGATAAGGCTAAGGCACGACAACGCAAGGCTAGGCAATGCAGGGAAGGCAAGCAAAGAGTAAAGGAATGTAAGCAAGGCAAGGAAAAGCAAGGAAAGGCAAGGGTAACGGAAGGAACGGCACGGCAAGGGGAAACAAGTCTAAGGCATGACAACGCACGCTAGGCAATGCACGGCAAGGCAAGGAAAGGGTAACGCATGCGAAAGCACGGTCAGGCGAGGCAAGGCTAAGGCACGACAACGCAAGGCTAGGCAATGCACGACAATGCAAGGAAAGAGTAACGGAAGGTAAGGAAGGCAAGGGAAAGCAAGGAAAGGCAAGTGTAACGGAAGGAACCGCACGGCAAGGGGAAACAAGGCTAAGGCACGACAAAGCACGCTAGGCAATGCACGGCAAGGCAAGGAAAGGGTAACGCATGGGACAGCACGGTCAGGCGAGGCAAGGCTAAGGCATGACAACGCAAGGCTAGGCAATGCACGGAAAGCAAGCAAAGAGTAACGGAACGCAAGGAAGGCAAGGGAAAGCAAGGGAAGGCAAGCGTAACGGAAGGAACGGCACGGCAAGGGGTAACAAGGCTAAGGCACGACAACGCAGGGCTAGGCAATGCACGGCAAGGCAAGGAAAGCTTAAAGCAAAGGAAGGCACGGTCAGGCGAGATAAGGCTAAGGCACGACAACGCAAGGCTAGGCAATGGACGGAAGGCAAGCAAAGAGTAACGGAAGGTAAGGAAGGCAAGGGAAAGCAAGGAAAGGAAAGTGTAACGGAAGGAACCGCACGGCAAGAGGAAACAAGGCTAAGGCACGACAACGCAGGGCTAGGCAATGCACCGCAAGGCAAGGAAAGGGTAACGCAAGGGAAGGCACGGTCAGGTGAGGCAAGGCTAAGGCATGAGAACGCAAGGCTAGGCAATGTACGGAAAGCAAGCAAAGAGTAACGGAACGCAAGGAAGGCAAGGGAAAGCAAGGGAAGGCAAGTGTAACGGAAGGAACGGCAGGGCAAGGGGTAACAAGGCTAAGGCACGACAACGCAGGGCTAGGCAATGCACGGCAAGGCAAGGAAAGGGTAACGCAAGGGAAGGCACGGTCAGGTGAGGCAAGGCTAATGCACGACAACGCAAGGCTAGGCAGTGCACGGCAAGGCAAGGAAAGAGTAACGGAAGGAAAGGAAGGCAAGGCAAAGCCAGGCAAGGCAAGTGTAACAAAAGGCACGGCACGGCAAGGGGAAACAAGGCTAAGGCACGACAACGCACGGCTAGGCAATGCAAGGGAAGGCAAGGAAAGGGTAACGCAAGGCAAGCCACGGTGAGGCAAGGCAAGGCTAAGGCACGACAACGCACGGCTAGGCAATGCACGGCAAGGCAAGGAAAGGGTGCACGCAAGGGGTAACAAGGCTAAGGCACGACAACGCAGGGCTAGGCAATGCACGGCAAGGCAAGGAAAGGGTAACGCAAGGGAAGGCACGGTCAGGTGAGGCAAGGATAAGGCACGACAACACAAGGCTAGGCAATGCCCGGAAGGCAAGCAAAGAGTAACGGAAGGTAAGGAAGGCAAGGGAAAGCCAGGCAAGGCAAGTGTAACAAAAGCCACGGCACCGCAAGGGGAAACAAGGCTAAGGCACGACAACGCACGGCTAGGCAATGCACGGCAAGGCAAGGAAAGAGTAACGGAAGGAAAGGAAGGCAAGGCAAAGCCAGGCAAGGCAAGTGTAACAAAAGGCACGGCACGGCAAGGGGAAACAAGGCTAAGGCACGACAACGCACGGCTAGGCAATGAAGGGAAGGCAAGGAAAGGGTAACGCAAGGCAAGGCACGGTGAGGCTAGGCAAGGCTAATGCACGAAAACGCAAGGCTAGGCAATGCACGACAATGCAAGGAAAGCTTAAAGCAAAGGAAGGCACGGTCAGGCGAGATAAGGCTAAGGCACGACAACGCAAGGCTAGGCAATGCAGGGAAGGCAAGCAAAGAGTAAAGGAATGTAAGCAAGGCAAGGAAAAGCAAGGAAAGGCAAGGGTAACGGAAGGAACGGCACGGCAAGGGGAAACAAGTCTAAGGCATGACAACGCACGCTAGGCAATGCACGGCAAGGCAAGGAAAGGGTAACGCATGCGAAAGCACGGTCAGGCGAGGCAAGGCTAAAGTACGACAACGCAAGGCTAGGCAATGCACGACAATGCAAGGAAAGCTTAAAGTAAAGGAAGGCACGGTCAGGCGAGATAAGGCTAAGGCACGACAACGCAAGGCTAGGCAATGCAGGGAAGGTAAGCAAAGAGTAACGGAAGGTAAGGAAGGCAAGGGAAAGCAAGGAAAGGCAAGGGTAACGGAAGGAACGGCACGGCAAGGGGAAACAAGTCTAAGGCACGACAACGCACGCTAGGCAATGCACGGCAAGGCAAGTAAAGGGTAACGCATGGGAAAGCACGTTCCGGCGAGGCAAGGCTAAGGCACGACAACGCAAGGCTAGGCAATGCACGGAAGGCAAGCAAAGAGTAACGGAAGGTAAGGAAGGCAAGGGAAAGCAAGGAAAGGCAAGCGTAACGGAAGGAACGGCACGGCAAGGGGTAACAAGGCTAAGGCACGACAACGCAGGGCTAGGCAATGCACGGCAAGGCAAGGAAAGCTTAAAGCAAAGGAAGGCACGGTCAGGCGAGATAAGGCTAAGGCACGACAACGCAAGGCTAGGCAATGGACGGAAGGCAAGCAAAGAGTAACGGAAGGTAAGGAAGGCAAGGGAAAGCAAGGAAAGGAAAGTGTAACGGAAGGAACCGCACGGCAAGAGGAAACAAGTCTAAGGCACGACAACGCACGCTAGGCAATGTACGGCAAGGCAAGGAAAGGGTAACGCATGGGAAAGCACGGTCAGGCGAGGCAAGGCTAATGCACGACAACGCAAGGCTAGGCAATGCACGGAAGGCAAGCAAAGAGTAACGGAAGATAAGGAAGGCAAGGGAAAGCAAGGAAAGGCAAGTGTAACGGAAGGAACCGCACGGCAAAGGAAAACAAGGCTAAGGCACGACAACGCACGCTAGGCAATGCACGGCAGGGCAAGAAAAGGGTAACGCATGGGAAAGCACAGTCAGGCGAGGAAAGGCTAAGGCATGACAACGCAAGGCTACGCAATGCACGGAAAGCAAGCAAAGAGTAACGGAACGCAAGGAAGGCAAGGGAATGCAACGGAAGGCAAGGGTAACGGAAGGAATTGCACGCAAGGGCTAACAAGGCTAAGGCACGACAACGCAGGGCTAGGCAATGCACGGCAAGGCAAGGAAAGGGTAACGCAAGGGAAGGCACGGTCAGGTGAGGCAAGGCTAATGCACGACAACGCAAGGCTAGGCAGTGCACGGCAAGGCAAGGAAAGAGTAACGGAAGGAAAGGAAGGCAAGGCAAAGCCAGGCAAGGCAAGTGTAACAAAAGGCACGGCACGGCAAGGGGAAACAAGGCTAAGGCACGACAACGCACGGCTAGGCAATGCAAGGGAAGGCAAGGAAAGGGTAACGCAAGGCAAGGCACGGTGAGGCTAGGCAAGGCTATTGCACGAAAACGCAAGGCTAGGCAATGCACGACAATGCAAGGAAAGCTTAAAGCAAAGGAAGGCACGGTCAGGCGAGATAAGGCTAAGGCACGACAACGCAAGGCTAGGCAATGCAGGGAAGGCAAGCAAAGAGTAAAGGAATGTAAGCAAGGCAAGGAAAAGCAAGGAAAGGCAAGGGTAACGGAAGGAACGGCACGGCAAGGGGAAACAAGGCTAAGGCACGACAACGCACGCTAGGCAATGCACGGCAAGGCAAAGAAAGGGTAACGCATGGGAAACCACGGTCATGCGAGGCAAGCCTAAGGCATGACAACGCAAGGCTAGGCAATGCACGGAAAGCAAGCAAAGAGTAACGGAACGCAAGGAAGGCAAGGGAAAGCAAAGGAAGGCAAGGGTAACGGAAGGAATTGCACGGCAAGGGGTAACAAGGCTAAGGCACGACAACGCAGGGCTAGGCAATGCAAGGGAAGGCAAGGAAAGGGTAACGCAAGGGAAGGCACGGTCAGGTGAGGCAACGATAAGGCACGACAACGCAAGGTTAGGCAATGCACGGCAAGGCAAGGAAAGAGTAACGGAAGGAAAGGAAGGCAAGGCAAAGCCAGGCAAGGCAAGTGTAACAAAAGGCACGCCACGGCAAGGGGAAACAAGGCTAAGGCACGACAACGCAAGGCTAGGCAATGCACGACAATGCAAGGAAAGCTTAAAGCAAAGGAAGGCACGGTCCGGCGAGATAAGCCTAAGGCACGACAACGCAAGGCTAGGCAATGCAGGGAAGGCAAGCAAAGAGTAACGGAAGGTAAGGAAGGCAAGTGAAAGCAAGGAAAGGCAAGTGTAACGGAAGGAACGGCACGGCAAGGGGAAACAAGGCTAAGGCACGACAACGCACGCTAGGCAATGCACGGCAAGGCAAGGAAAGGGTAACGCATGGGAAATCACGGTCAGGCGGGGCAAGGCTAAGGCATGAGAACGCAAGGCTATGCAATGTACGGAAAGCAAGCAAAGAGTAACGGAACGCAAGGAAGGCAAGGGAAAGCAAGGGAAGGCAAGGGTAACGGAAGGAACGGTAGGGCAAGGGGTAACAAGGCTAAGGCACGACAACGCAAGGCTAGGCAATACACCGCAAGGCAAGGAAAGGGTAACGCAAGGGAAGGCACGGTCAGGTGAGGCAAGGCTAATGCACGACAACGCAAGGCTAGGCAGTGCACGGCAAGGCAAGGAAAGAGTAACGGAAGGAAAGGAAGGCAAGGCAAAGCCAGGCAAGGCAAGTGTAACAAAAGGCACGGCAAGGCAAGGGGAAACAAGGCTAAGGCACGACAACGCACGGCTAGGCAATGCAAGGGAAGGCAAGGAAAGGGTAACGCAAGGCAAGGCACGGTGAGGCTAGGCAAGGCTAATGCACGAAAACGCAAGGCTAGGCAATGCACGACAATGCAAGGAAAGCTTAAAGCAAAGGAAGGCACGGTCAGGCGAGATAAGGCTAAGGCACGACAACGCAAGGCTAGGCAATGCAGGGAAGGCAAGCAAAGAGTAAAGGAATGTAAGCAAGGCAAGGAAAAGCAAGGAAAGGCAAGGGTAACGGAAGGAACGGCACGGCAAGGGGAAACAAGTCTAAGGCATGACAACGCACGCTAGGCAATGCACGGCAAGGCAAGGAAAGGGTAACGCATGCGAAAGCACGGTCAGGCGAGGCAAGGCTAAGGCTCGACAACGCAAGGCTAGGCAATGCACGACAATGCAAGGAAAGCTTAAAGTAAAGGAAGGCACGGTCAGGCGAGATAAGGCTAAGGCACGACAACGCAAGGCTAGGCAATGCAGGGAAGGCAAGCAAAGAGTAACGGAAGGTGAGCAAGGCAAGGAAAAGCAAGGAAAGGCAAGGGTAACGTAAGGAACGGCACGGCAAGGGGAAACAAGTCTAAGGCACGACAACGCACGCTAGGCAATGCACGGCAAGGCAAGTAAAGGGTAACGCATGGGAAAGCACGTTCCGGCGAGGCAAGGCTAAGGCACGACAACGCAAGGCTAGGCAATGCACTGAAGGCAAGCAAAGAGTAACGGAAGATAAGGAAGGCAAGGGAAAGCAAGGAAAGGCAAGTGTAACGGAAGGAACCGCACGGCAAGGGAAAACAAGGCTAAGGCACGACAACGCACGCTAGGCAATGCACGGCAGGGCAAGAAAAGGGTAACGCATGGGAAAGCACAGTCAGGCGAGGCAAGGCTAAGGCATGACAACGCAAGGCTACGCAATGCACGGAAAGCAAGCAAAGAGTAACGGAAAGCAAGGAAGGCAAGGGAATGCAACGGAAGGCAAGGGTAACGGAAGGAACGGCACGGCAAGGGGTAACAAGGCTAAGGCACGGAAACGCAGGGCTAGGCAATGCACGGCAAGGCAAGGAAAGGGTAACGCAAGGGAAGGCACGGTCAGGTGAGGCAAGCATAAGGCACGACAACAGAAGGCTAGGCAATGCCCGGAAGGCAAGCAAAGAGTAACGGAAGGTAAGGAAGGCAAGGGAAAGCCAGGCAAGGCAAGTGTAACAAAAGCCACGGCACCGCAAGGGGAAACAAGGCTAAGGCACGACAACGCACGGCTAGGCAATGCACGGCAAGGCAAGGAAAGAGTAACGCAAGGAAAGGCACGGTGAGGCTAGGGAAGGCTAATGCACGAAAACGCAAGGCTAGGCAATGCACGACAATGCAAGGAAAGCTTAAAGCAAAGGAAGGCACGGTCAGGCGAGATAAGGCTAAGGCACGACAACGCAAGGCTAGGCAATGCACGGAAGGCAAGCAAAGAGTAACGGAAGGTAAGGAAGGCAAGGGAAAGCAAGGAAAGGCAAGTGTAACGGAAGGAACCGCACGGCAAGGGGAAACAAGGCTAAGGCAGGACAACGCACGCTAGGCAATGCACGGCAAGGCAAGGAAAGGGTAACGCATGGGACAGCACGGTCAGGCGAGGCAAGGCTAAGGCATGACAACGCAAGGCTAGGCAATGCACGGAAAGCAAGCAAAGAGTAACGGAATGCAAGGAAGGCAAGGGAAAGCAAGGGAAGGGAAGCGTAACGGAAGGAACGGCACGGCAAGGGGTAACAAGGCTAAGGCACGACAACGCAGGGCTAGGCAATGCACGGCAAGGCAAGGAAAGCTTAAAGCAAAGGAAGGCACGGTCAGGCGAGATAAGGGTAAGGCACGACAACGCAAGGCTAGGAAATGGACGGAAGGCAAGCAAAGAGTAACGGAAGGTAAGGAAGGCAAGGGAAAGCAAGGAAAGGAAAGTGTAACGGAAGGAACCGCACGGCAAGAGGAAACAAGTCTAAGGCACGACAACGCACGCTAGGCAATGTACGGCAAGGCAAGGAAAGGGTAACGCATGGGAAAGCACGGTCAGGCGAGGCAAGGCTAAGGCATGACAACGCAAGGCTACGCAATGCACCGGAAGCAAGCAAAGAGTAACGGAACGCAAGGAAGGCAAGGGAATGCAACGGAAGGCAAGGGTAACGGAAGGAACTGCACGGCAAGGGGTAACAAGGCTAAGGCACGACAACGCAGGGCTAGGCAATGCACCGCAAGGCAAGGAAAGGGTAACGCAAGGGAAGGCACGGTCAGGTGAGGCAAGGCTAAGGCATGAGAACGCAAGGCTAGGCAATGTACGGAAAGCAAGCAAAGAGTAACGGAACGCAAGGAAGGCAAGGGAAAGCAAGGGAAGGCAAGGGTAACGGAAGGAACGGCAGGGCAAGGGGTAACAAGGCTAAGGCACGACAACGCAGGGCTAGGCAATGCACCGCAAGGCAAGGAAAGGGTAACGCAAGGGAAGGCACGGTCAGGTGAGGGAAGGCTAATGCACGACAACGCAAGGCTAGGCAGTGCACGGCAAGGCAAGGAAAGAGTAACGGAAGGAAAGGAAGGCAAGGCAAAGCCAGGCAAGGCAAGTGTAACAAAAGGCACGGCACGGCATGGGGAAACAAGGCTAAGGCACGACAACGCACGGCTAGGCAATGCAAGGGAAGGCAAGGAAAGGGTAACGCAAGGCAAGGCACGGTGAGGCTAGGCAAGGCTAATGCACGAAAACGCAAGGCTAGGCAATGCACGACAATGCAAGGAAAGCTTAAAGCAAAGGAAGGCACGGTCAGGCGAGATAAGGCTAAGGCACGACAACGCAAGGCTAGGCAATGCAGGGAAGGCAAGCAAAGAGTAACGGAAGGTAAGCAAGGCAAGGAAAAGCAAGGAAAGGCAAGGGTAACGGAAGGAACGGCACGGCAAGGGGAAACAAGTCTAAGGCAGGACAACGCACGCTAGGCAATGCACGGCAAGGCAAGGAAAGGGTAACGCATGGGAAAGCACGGTCAGGCGAGGCAAGGCTAAGGCACGACAACGCAAGGCTAGGCAATGCACGGAAGGCAAGCAAAGAGTAACGGAAGGAAAGGAAGGCAAGGGAAAGCAAGGGAAGTCAAGGGTAACGGAAGGAACGGCACGGCAAGGGGAAACAAGGCTAAGGCACGACAACGCAAGGCTAGGCAATGCACGGCAAGGCAAGGAAAGCTTAAAGCAAAGGAAGGCACGGTCAGGCGAGATAAGGCTAAGGCACGACAACGCAAGGCTAGGCAATGCAGGGAAGGCAAGCAAAGAGTAAAGGAATGTAAGCAAGGCAAGGAAAAGCAAGGAAAGGCAAGGGTAACGGAAGGAACGGCACGGCAAGGGGAAACAAGGCTAAGGCATGACAACGCACGCTAGGCAATGCACGGCAAGGCAAGGAAAGGGTAACGCATGCGAAAGCACGGTCAGGCGAGGCAAGGCTAAGGCATGACAACGCAAGGCTACGCAATGCACGGAAGCAAGCAAAGAGTAACGGAACGCAAGGAAGGCAAGGGAATGCAACGGAAGGCAAGGGTAACGGAAGGAACTGCACGGCAAGGGGTAACAAGGCTAAGGCACGACAACGCAGGGCTAGGCAATGCACCGCAAGGCAAGGAAAGGGTAACGCAAGGGAAGGCACGGTCAGGCGAGGCAAGGCTAAGGCATGACAACGCAAGGCTAGGCAATGCACGGAAAGCAAGCAAAGAGTAACGGAACGCAAGGAAGGCAAGGGAAAGCAAGGGAAGGCAAGGGTAACGGAAGGAACGGCACGGCAAGGGGTAACAAGGCTAAGGCACGACAACGCAGGGCTAGGCAATGCACCGCAAGGCAAGGAAAGGGTAACGCAAGGGAAGGCACGGTCAGGTGAGGCAAGGCTAATGCACGACAACGCAAGGCTAGGCAGTGCACGGCAAGGCAAGGAAAGAGTAACGGAAGGAAAGGAAGGCAAGGCAAAGCCAGGCAAGGCAAGTGTAACAAAAGGCACGGCACGGCAAGGGGAAACAAGGCTAAGGCACGACAACGCACGGCTAGGCAATGCAAGGGAAGGCAAGGAAAGGGTAACGCAAGGCAAGGCACGGTGAGCTTAGGCAAGGCTAATGCACGAAAACGCAAGGCTTGGCAATGCACGACAATGCAAGGAAAGCTTAAAGCAAAGGAAGGCACGGTAAGGCGAGATAAGGCTAAGGCACGACAACGCAAGGCTAGGCAATGGACGGAAGGCAAGCAAAGAGTAACGGAAGGTAAGGAAGGCAAGGGAAATCAAGGAAAGGAAAGTGTAACGGAAGGAACCGCACGGCAAGAGGAAAGAAGGCTAAGGCACGACAACGCAGGGCTAGGCAATGCACCGCAAGGCAAGGAAAGGGTAACGCAAGGGAAGGCACGGTCATGTGAGACAAGGCTAATGCACGACAACGCAAGGCTAGGCAGTGCACGGCAAGGCAAGGAAAGAGTAACGGAAGGAAAGGAAGGCAAGGCAAAGCCAGGCAAGGCAAGTGTAACAAAAGGCACGGCACGGCAAGGGGAAACAAGGCTAAGGCACGACAACGCACGGCTAGGCAATGCAAGGGAAGGCAAGGAAAGGGTAACGCAAGGCAAGGCACGGTGAGGCTAGGCAAGGCTAATGCACGAAAACGCAAGGCTAGGCAATGCACGACAATGCAAGGAAAGCTTAAAGCAAAGGAAGGCACGGTCAGGCGAGATAAGGCTAAGGCACGACAACGCAAGGCTAGGCAATGCAGGGAAGGCAAGGAAAGAGTAACGGAAGGTAAGCAAGTCAAGGAAAAGCAAGGAAAGGCAAGGGTAACGGAAGGAACGGCACGGCAAGGGGAAACAAGTCTAAGGCATGACAACGCACGCTAGGCAATGCACGGCAAGGCAAGGAAAGGGTAACGCATGCGAAAGCACGGTCAGGCGAGGCAAGGCTAAGGCACGACAACGCAAGGCTAGGCAATGCACGGAAGGCAAGCAAAGAGTAACGGAAAGTAAAGAAGGCAAGGGAAAGCAAGGAAAGGCAAGCGTAACGGAAGGAACGGCACGGCAAGGGGTAACAAGGCTAAGGCACGACAACGCAGGGCTAGGCAATGCACGGCAAGGCAAGGAAAGCTTAAAGCAAAGGAAGGCACGGTCAGGCGAGATAAGGCTAAGGCACGACAACGCAAGGCTAGGCAATGGACGGAAGGCAAGCAAAGAGTAACGGAAGGTAAGGAAGGCAAGGGAAAGCAAGGAAAGGCAAGGGTAACGTAAGGAACGGCACGGCAAGGGGAAACAAGTCTAAGGCACGACAACGCACGCTAGGCAATGCACGGCAAGGCAAGTAAAGGGTAACGCATGGGAAAGCACGTTCCGGCGAGGCAAGGCTAAGGCACGACAACGCAAGGCTAGGCAATGCACGGAAGGCAAGCAAAGAGTAACGGAAGATAAGGAAGGCAAGGGAAAGCAAGGACAGGCAAGTGTAACGGAAGGAACGGCACGGCAAGGGGAAACAAGGCTAAGGCACGACAACGCACGCTAGGCAATGCACGGCAGGGCAAGAAAAGGGTAACGCATGGGAAAGCACGGTCAGGCGAGGCAAGGCTAAGGCATGACAACGCAAGGCTAGGCAATGCACGGAAAGCAAGCAAAGAGTAACGGAACGCAAGGAAGGCAAGGGAAAGCAAGGGAAGGCAAGGGTAACGGAAGGAATTGCACGCAAGGGGTAACAAGGCTAAGGCACGACAATGCAGGGCTAGGCAATGCACGGCAAGGCAAGGAAAGGGTAACGCAAGGGACGGCACGGTCAGGTGAGGCAAGGATAAGGCACGACAACGCAAGGCTAGGCAATGCCCGGAAGGCAAGCAAAGAGTAACGGAAGGTAAGGAAGGCAAGGGAAAGCCAGGCAAGGCAAGTGTAACAAAAGCCACGGCACCGCAAGGGGAAACAAGGCTAAGGCACGACAACGCACGGCTAGGCAATGCACGGCACGGCAAGGAAAGAGTAACGCAAGGAAAGGCACGGTGAGGCTAGGGAAGGCTAATGCACGAAAACGCAAGGCTAGGCAATGCACGACAATGCAAGGAAAGCTTAAAGCAAAGGAAGGCACGGTCAGGCGAGATAAGGCTAAGGCACGACAACGCAAGGCTAGGCAATGCACGGAAGGCAAGCAAAGAGTAACGGGAGGTAAGGAAGGCAAGGGAAAGCAAGGAAAGGCAAGTGTAACGGAAGGAACCGCACGGCAAGGGGAAACAAGGCTAAGGCACGACAACGCACGGCTAGGCAATGCACGGCAAGGCAAGGAAAGGGTAACGCATGGGACAGCACGGTCAGGCGAGGCAAGGCTAAGGCATGACAACGCAAGGCTAGGCAATGCACGGAAAGCAAGCAAAGAGTAACGGAACGCAAGGAAGGCAAGGGAAAGCAAGGGAAGGCAAGGGTAATGGAAGGAATGGCAGGGCAAGGGGTAACAAGGCTAAGGCACGACAACGCAGGGCTAGGCAATGCACGGCAAGGCAAGGAAAGCTTAAAGCAAAGGAAGGCACGGTCAGGCGAGATAAGGGTAAGGCACGACAACGCAAGGCTAGGCAATGCAGGGAAGGCAAGCAAAGAGTAACGGAAGGTAAGCAAGGCAAGGAAAAGCAAGGAAAGGCAAGTGTAACGGAAGGAACGGCACGGCAAGGGGAAACAAGGCTAAGGCACGACAACGCACGCTAGGCAATGCACGGCAAGGCAAGGAAAGAGTAACGCATGGGAAAGCACGGTCAGGCGAGGCAAGGCTAAGGCACGACAACGCAAGGCTACGCAATGCACCGGAAGCAAGCAAAGAGTAACGGAACGCAAGGAAGGCAAGGGAATGCAACGGAAGGCAAGGGTAACGGAAGGAACTGCACGGCAAGGGGTAACAAGGCTAAGGCACGACAACGCAGGGCTAGGCAATGCACCGCAAGGCAAGGAAAGGGTAACGCAAGGGAAGGCACGGTCAGGTGAGGCAAGGCTAAGGCACGACAACGCAAGGCTAGGCAATGCACGGAAGGCAAGCAAAGAGTAACGGAAGGCAAGGAAGGCAAGGGAAAGCAAGGGAAGGCAAGGGTAACGGAAGGAACGGCAGGGCAAGGGGTAACAAGGCTAAGGCACGACAACGCAGGGCTAGGCAATGCACCGCAAGGCAAGGAAAGGGTAACGCAAGGGAAGGCACGGTCAGGTGAGGGAAGGCTAATGCACGACAACGCAAGGCTAGGCAGTGCACGGCAAGGCAAGGAAAGAGTAACGGAAGGAAAGGAAGGCAAGGCAAAGCCAGGCAAGGCAAGTGTAACAAAAGGCACGGCACGGCATGGGGAAACAAGGCTAAGGCACGACAACGCATGGCTAGGCAATGCAAGGGAAGGCAAGGAAAGGGTAACGCAAGGCAAGGCACGGTGAGCTTAGGCAAGGCTAATGCACGAAAACGCAAGGCTTGGCAATGCACGACAATGCAAGGAAAGCTTAAAGCATGGGAAAGCATGGTCAGGTGAGGCAAGGCTAAGGCACGACAACGCAAGGCTAGGCAATGCACGGAAGGCAAGCAAAGAGTAACGGGAGGTAAGGAAGGCAAGGGAAAGCAAGGAAAGGCAAGTGTAACGGAAGGAACCGCACGGCAAGGGGAAACAAGGCTAAGGCAGGACAACGCACGCTAGGCAATGCACGGCAAGGCAAGGAAAGGGTAACGCATGGGACAGCACGGTCAGGCGAGGCAAGGCTAAGGCACGACAACGCAAGGCTAGGCAATGCACGGAAGGCAAGCAAAGAGTAACGGAATGCAAGGAAGGCAAGGGAAAGCAAGGGAAGTCAAGCGTAACGGAAGGAATGGCACGGCAAGGGGTAACAAGGCTAAGGCACGACAACGCAGGGCTAGGCAATGCACGGCAAGGCAAGGAAAGCTTAAAGCAAAGGAAGGCACGGTCAGGCGAGATAAGGGTAAGGCACGACAACGCAAGGCTTTGAAATGGACGGAAGGCAAGCAAAGAGTAACGGAAGGTAAGGAAGGCAAGGGAAAGCAAGGAAAGGAAAGTGTAACGGAAGGAACCGCACGGCAAGAGGAAACAAGGCTAAGGCACGACAACGCACGCTAGGCAATGCACGGCAAGGCAAGGAAAGAGTAACGCATGGGAAAGCACGGTCAGGCGAGGCAAGGCTAAGGCATGACAACGCAAGGCTACGCAATGCACGGGAAGCAAGCAAAGAGTAACGGAACGCAAGGAAGGCAAGGGAATGCAACGGAAGGCAAGGGTAACGGAAGGAACTGCACGGCAAGGGGTAACAAGGCTAAGGCACGACAACGCAGGGCTAGGCAATGCACCGCAAGGCAAGGAAAGGGTAACGCAAGGGAAGGCACGGTCAGGTGAGGCAAGGCTAAGGCATGAGAACGCAAGGCTAGGCAATGTACGGAAAGCAAGCAAAGAGTAACGGAACGCAAGGAAGGCAAGGGAAAGCAAGGGAAGGCAAGGGTAACGGAAGGAACGGCACGGCAAGGGGTAACAAGGCTAAGGCACGACAACGCAGGGCTAGGCAATGCACCGCAAGGCAAGGAAAGGGTAACGCAAGGGAAGGCACGGTCAGGTGAGGCAAGGCTAATGCACGACAACGCAAGGCTAGGCAGTGCACGGCAAGGCAAGGAAAGAGTAACGGAAGGAAAGGAAGGCAAAGCAAAGCCAGGCAAGGCAAGTGTAACAAAAGGCACGGCACGGCATGGGGAAACAAGGCTAAGGCACGACAACGCACGGCTAGGCAATGCAAGGGAAGGCAAGGAAAGGGTAACGCAAGGCAAGGCACGGTGAGCTTAGGCAAGGCTAATGCACGAAAACGCAAGGCTTGGCAATGCACGACAATGCAAGGAAAGCTTAAAGCAAAGGAAGGCACGGTCAGGCTAGATAAGGGTAAGGCACGACAACGCAAGGCTAGGCAATGGACGGAAGGCAAGCAAAGAGTAACGGAAGGTAAGGAAGGCAAGGGAAAGCAAGGAAAGGAAAGTGTAACGGAAGGAACCGCACGGCAAGAGGAAAGAAGGCTAAGGCACGACAACGCACGCTAGGCAATGCACGGCAAGGCAAGGAAAGGGTAACGCAAGGGAAGGCACGGTCAGGCGAGACAAGGCTAATGCACGACAACGCAAGGCTAGGCAGTGCACGGCAAGGCAAGGAAAGAGTAACGGAAGGAAAGGAAGGCAAGGCAAAGCCAGGCAAGGCAAGTGTAACAAAAGACACGGCACGGCAAGGATAAACAAGGCTAAGGCACGACAACGCACGGCTAGGCAATGCACGGCAATGCAAGGAAAGGGTAACGCAAGGCAAGGAACGGTCAGGCGAGGTAAGGCTAAGGCACGACAACGCAAAGCTAGGCAATGAACGGAAGGGATGCAAAGACTAACGGAAGGCTTCGAAGGCAAGGGAAAGCAAGGCAAGGCAAGGGTAACGGAAGGAACGGCACGGCAAGGGGAAACAAGGCTAAGGCACGACAACGCACGCTAGGCAATGCACGGCAAGGCAAAGAAAGGGTAACGCATGGGAAAGCACGGTCAGGCGAGGCAAGGCTAAGGCATGACAACGCAAGGCTAGGCAATGCACGAAAAGCAAGCAAAGAGTAACGGAACGCAAGGAAGGCAAGGGAAAGCAAGGGAAGGCAAGCGTAACGGAAGGAACGGCACGGCAAGGGGTAACAAGGCTAAGGCACGACAACGCAGGGCTAGGCAATGCACGGCAAGGCAAGGAAAGCTTAAAGCAAAGGAAGGCACGGTCAGGCGAGATAAGGCTAAGGCATGACAACGCAAGGCTAGGCAATGGACGGAAGGCAAGCAAAGAGTAACGGAAGGTAAGGAAGGCAAGGGAAAGCAAGGAAAGGAAAGTGTAACGGAAGGAACCGCACGGCAAGAGGAAACAAGGCTAAGGCACGACAACGCACGCTAGGCAATGTACGGCAAGGCAAGGAAAGGGTAACGCATGGGAAAGCACGGTCAGGCGAGGCAAGGCTAAGGCACGACAACGCCAGGCTAGGCAATGCACGGAAGGCAAGCAAAGAGTAACGGAAGATAAGGAAGGCAAGGGAAAGCAAGGAAAGGCAAGTGGAACGGAAGGAACGGCACGGCAAGGGAAAACAAGGCTAAGGCACGACAACGCACGCTAGGCAATGCACGGCAGGGCAAGAAAAGGGTAACGCATGGGAAAGCACAGTCAGGCGAGGCAAGGCTAAGGCATGACAACGCAAGGCTACGCAATGCACGGAAAGCAAGCAAAGAGTAACGGAACGCAAGGAAGGCAAGGGAATGCAACGGAAGGCAAGGGTAACGGAAGGAATTGCACGCAAGGGGTAACAAGGCTAAGGCACGACAACGCAGTGCTAGGCAATGCACGGCAAGGCAAGGAAAAGGTAACGCAATGGAAGGCACGGTCAGGTGAGGCAAGGATAAGGCACGACAACACAAGGCTAGGCAATGCCCGGAAGGCAAGCAAAGAGTAACGGAAGGTAAGGAAGGCAAGGGAAAGCCAGGCAAGGCAAGTGTAACAAAAGCCACGGCACCGCAAGGGGAAACAAGGCTAAGGCACGACAACGCAAGGCTAGGCAATGCACGGCAAGGCAAGGAAAGAGTAACGCAAGGAAAGGCACGGTGAGGCTAGGGAAGGCTAAGGCACGACAACGCAAGGCTAGGCAATGCAGGGAAGGCAAGCAAAGAGTAACGGAATGTAAGCAAGGCAAGGAAAAGCAAGGAAAGGCAAGGGTAACGGAAGGAACGGCACGGCAAGGGGTAACAAGGCTAAGGCACGACAACGCAGGGCTAGGCAATGCACGGCAAGGCAAGGAAAGGGTAACGCAAGGGAAGGCACGGTCAGGTGAGGCAAGGATAAGGCACGACAACGCAAGGTTAGGCAATGCACGGCAAGGCAAGGAAAGAGTAACGGAAGGAAAGGAAGGCAAGGCAAAGCCAGGCAAGGCAAGTGTAACAAAAGGCACGCCACGGCAAGGGGAAACAAGGCTAAGGCACGACAACGCAAGGCTAGGCAATGCACGACAATGCAAGGAAAGCTTAAAGCAAAGGAAGGCACGGTCCGGCGAGATAAGGCTAAGGCACGACATCGCAAGGCTAGGCAATGCAGGGAAGGCAAGCAAAGAGTAAAGGAATGTAAGCAAGGCAAGGAAAAGCAAGGAAAGGCAAGGGTAACGGAAGGAACGGCACGGCAAGGGGAAACAAGTCTAAGGCATGACAACGCACGCTAGGCAATGCACGGCAAGGCAAGGAAAGGGTAACGCATGCGAAAGCACGGTCAGGCGAGGCAAGGCTAAGGCACGACAACGCAAGGCTAGGCAATGCACGACAATGCAAGGAAAGAGTAACGGAAGGTAAGGAAGGCAAGGGAAAGCAAGGAAAGGCAAGTGTAACGGAAGGAACCGCACGGCAAGGGGAAACAAGGCTAAGGCACGACAACGCACGCTAGGCAATGCACGGCAAGGCAAGGAAAGGGTAACGCATGGGACAGCACGGTCAGGCGAGGCAAGGCTAAGGCATGAGAACGCAAGGCTAGGCAATGTACGGAAAGCAAGCAAAGAGTAACGGAACGCAAGGAAGGCAAGGGAAAGCAAAGAAAGGCAAGTGTAACGGAAGGAACGTCAGGGCAAGGGGTAACAAGGCTAAGGCACGACAACGCAGGGCTAGGCAATGCACGGCAAGGCAAGGAAAGGGTAACGCAAGGGAAGGCACGGTCAGGTTAGGCAAGGCTAATGCACGACAACGCAAGGCTAGGCAGTGCACGGCAAGGCAAGGAAAGAGTAACGGAAGGAAAGGAAGGCAAGGCAAAGCCAGGCAAGGCAAGTGTAACAAAAGGCACGGCACGGCAAGGGGAAACAAGGCTAAGGCACGACAACGCACGGCTAGGCAATGCAAGGGAAGGCAAGGAAAGGGTAACGCAAGGCAAGCCACGGTGAGCTTAGGCAAGGCTAATGCACGAAAACGCAAGGCTTGGCAATGCACGACAATGCAAGGAAAGCTTAAAGCAAAGGAAGGCACGGTCAGGCGAGATAAGGCTAAGGCACGACAACGCAAGGCTAGGCATTGCAGGGAAGGCAAGGAATTGCACGCAAGGGGTAACAACGCAGGGCTAGGCAATGCACGGCAAGGCAAGGAAAGGGTAACGCAAGGGAAGGCACGGTCAGGTGAGGCAAGGATAAGGCACGACAACACAAGGCTAGGCAATGCCCGGAGGCAAGCAAAGAGTAACGGAAGGTAAGGAAGGCAAGGGAAAGCCAGGCAAGGCAAGTGTAACAAAAGCCACGGCACCGCAAGGGGAAACAAGGCTAAGGCACGACAACGCACGGCTAGGCAATGCACGGCAAGGCAAGGAAAGAGTAACGCAAGGAAAGGCACGGTGAGGCTAGGGAAGGCTAATGCACGAAAACGCAAAGCTAGGCAATGCACGACAATGCAAGGAAAGCTTAAAGCAAAGGAAGGCACGGTCAGGCGAGATAAGGCTAAGGCACGACAACGCAAAGCTAGGCAATGCACGGAAGGCAAGCAAAGAGTAACGGAACGCAAGGAAGCCAAGGGAAAGCAACGGAAGGCAAGGGTAACGGAAGGAATTGCACGGCAAGGGGTAACAAGGCTAAGGCACGACAACGCAGGGCTAGGCAATGCACGGCAAGGCAAGGAAAGGGTAACGCAAGGGAAGGCACGGTCAGGTGAGGCAAGGATAAGGCACGACAACGCAAGGCTAGGCATTGCAGGGAAGGCAAGCAAAGAGTAACGGAAGATAAGCAAGGCAAGGAAAAGCAAGGAAAGGCAAGTGTAATGGAAGGAACCGCACGGCAAGGGGAAACAAGGCTATGGCACGACAACGCACGCTAGGCAATGCACGGCAAGGAAAGGAAAGGGTAACGCATGGGAAAGCACGGTCAGGCGAGGCAAGGCTAAGGCATGACAACGCAAGGCTAGGCAATGCACGGAAAGCAAGCAAAGAGTAACGGAACGCAAGGAAGGCAAGGGAAAGCAAGGGAAGGCAAGCGTAACGGAAGGAAAGGCACGGGAAGGGGCAACAAGGCTAAGGCACGACAACGCAAGGCTAGGCAATGCAGGGAAGGCAAGCAAAGAGTAAAGGAATGTAAGCAAGGCAAGGAAAAGCAAGGAAAGGCAAGGGTAACGGAAGGAACGGCACGGCAAGGGGAAACAAGTCTAAGGCATGACAACGCACGCTAGGCAATGCACGGCAAGGCAAGGAAAGGGTAACGCATGCGAAAGCACGGTCAGGCGAGGCAAGGCTAAGGCACGACAACGCAAGGCTAGGCAATGCACGACAATGCAAGGAAAGCTTAAAGTAAAGGAAGGCACGGTCAGGCGAGATAAGGCTAAGGCACGACAACGCAAGGCTAGGCAATGCAGGGAAGGCAAGCAAAGAGTAACGGAAGGTAAGCAAGGCAAGGAAAAGCAAGGAAAGGCAAGGGTAACGTAAGGAACGGCACGGCAAGGGGAAACAAGTCTAAGGCACGACAACGCACGCTAGGCAATGCACGGCAAGGCAAGTAAAGGGTAACGCATGGGAAAGCACATTCCGGCGAGGCAAGGCTAAGGCACGACAACGCAAGGCTAGGCAATGCCCGGAAGGCAAGCAAAGAGTAACGGAAGGTAAGGAAGGCAAGGGAAAGCAAGGAAAGGCAAGTGTAACGGAAGGAACCGCACGGCAAGGGGAAACAAGGCTAAGGCACGACAAAGTACGCTAGGCAATGCACGGCAAGGCAAGGAAAGGGTAACGCAAGGGACAGCACGGTCAGGCGAGGCAAGGCTAAGGCATGACAACGCAAGGCTAGGCAATGCACGGAAAGCAAGCAAAGAGTAACGGAACGCAAGGAAGGCAAGGGAAAGCAAGGGAAGGCAAGCGTAACGGAAGGAACGACACGGCAAGGGGTAACAAGGCTAAGGCACGACAACGCAGGGCTAGGCAATGCACGGCAAGGCAAGGAAAGCTTAAAGCAAAGGAAGGCACGGTCAGGCGAGATAAGGCTAAGGCACGACAACGCAAGGCTAGGCAATGGACGGAAGGCAAGCAAAGAGTAACGGAAGGTAAGGAAGGCAAGGGAAAGCAAGGAAAGGAAAGTGTAACGGAAGGAACCGCACGGCAAGAGGAAACAAGGCTAAGGCACGACAACGCACGCTAGGCAATGTACGGCAAGGCAAGGAAAGGGTAACGCATGGGAAAGCACGGTCAGGGGAGGCAAAGCTAAGGCACGACAACGCAAGGCTAGGCAATGCACGGAAGGCAAGCAAAGAGTAACGGAAGATAAGGAAGGCAAGGGAAAGCAAGGACAGGCAAGTGTAACGGAAGGAACGGCACGTCAAGGGAAAACAAGGCTAAGGCACGACAACGCACGCTAGGCAATGCACGGCAGGGCAAGAAAAGGGTAACGCATGGGAAAGAACAGTCAGGCGAGGCAAGGCTAAGGCATGACAACGCAAGGCTACGCAATGCACGGAAAGCAAGCAAAGAGTAACGGAAAGCAAGGAAGGCAAGGGAATGCAACGGAAGGCAAGGGTAACGGAAGGAATTGCACGCAAGGGGTAACAAGGCTAAGGCACGACAACGCAGGGCTAGGCAATGCACGGCAAGGCAAGGAAAGGGTAACGCAAGGGAAGGCACGGTCAGGTGAGGCAAGGATAAGGCACGACAACACAAGGCTAGGCAATGCCCGGAAGGCAAGCAAAGAGTAACGGAAGGTAAGGAAGGCAAGGGAAAGCCAGGCAAGGCAAGTGTAACAAAAGCCACGGCACCGCAAGGGGAAACAAGGCTAAGGCACGACAACGCACGGCTAGGCAATGCACGGCAAGGCAAGGAAAGAGTAACGCAAGGAAAGGCACGGTGAGGCTAGGGAAGGCTAATGCACGAAAACGCAAAGCTAGGCAATGCACGACAATGCAAGGAAAGCTTAAAGCAAAGGAAGGCACGGTCAGGCGAGATAAGGCTAAGGCATGACAACGCAAGGCTAGGCAATGCACGGAAAGCAAGCAAAGAGTAACGGAACGCAAGGAAGGCAAGGGAAAGCAAGGGAAGGCAAGCGTAACGGAAGGAACGGCACGGCAAGGGGTAACAAGGCTAAGGCACGACAACGCAGGGCTAGGCAATGCACGGCAAGGCAAGGAAAGCTTAAAGCAAAGGAAGGCACGGTCAGGCGAGATAAGGCTAAGGTACGAGAACGCAAGGCTAGGCAATGGACGGAAGGCAAGCAAAGAGTAACGGAAGGTAAGGAAGGCAAGGGAAAGCAAGGAAACGAAAGTGTAACGGAAGGAACCGCACGGCAAGGGGAAACAAGGCTAAGGCACGACAACGCAGGGCTAGGCAATGCACCGCAAGGCAAGGAAAGGGTAACGCAAGGGAAGGCACGGTCAGGTGAGGCAAGGCTAATGCACGACAACGCAAGGCTAGGCAGTGCACGGCAAGGCAAGGAAAGAGTAACGGAAGGAAAGGAAGGCAAGGCAAAGCCAGGCAAGGCAAGTGTAACAAAAGACACGGCACGGCAAGGATAAACAAGGCTAAGGCACGACAACGCACGGCTAGGCAATGCACGGCAATGCAAGGAAAGGGTAACGCAAGGCAAGGCACGGTCAGGCGAGGTAAGGCTAAGGCACGACAACGCAAAGCTAGGCAATGAACGGAAGGGATGCAAAGACTAACGGAAGGCTTCGAAGGCAAGGGAAAGCAAGGCAAGGCAAGGGTAACGGAAGGAACGGCACGGCAAGGGGAAACAAGGCTAAGGCACGACAACGCACGCTAGGCAATGCACGGCAAGGCAAGGAAAGGGTAACGCATGGGAAAGCACGGTCAGGCGAGGCAAGGCTAAGGCATGACAACGCAAGGCTAGGCAATGCACGGAAAGCAAGCAAAGAGTAACGGAACGCAAGGAAGGCAAGGGAAAGCAAGGGAAGGCAAGCGTAACGGAAGGAACGGCACGGCAAGGGGTAACAAGGCTAAGGCACGACAACGCAGGGCTAGGCAATGCACGGCAAGGCAAGGAAAGCTTAAAGCAAAGGAAGGCACGGTCAGGCGAGATAAGGCTAAGGCATGACAACGCAAGGCTAGGCAATGGACGGAAGGCAAGCAAAGAGTAACGGAAGGTAAGGAAGGCAAGGGAAAGCAAGGAAAGGAAAGTGTAACGGAAGGAACCGCACGGCAAGAGGAAACAAGGCTAAGGCACGACAACGCACGCTAGGCAATGTACGGCAAGGCAAGGAAAGGGTAACGCATGGGAAAGCACGGTCAGGCGAGGCAAGGCTAAGGCACGACAACGCCAGGCTAGGCAATGCACGGAAGGCAAGCAAAGAGTAACGGAAGATAAGGAAGGCAAGGGAAAGCAAGGAAAGGCAAGTGCAACGGAAGGAACGGCACGGCAAGGAAAAACAAGGCTAAGGCACGACAACGCACGCTAGGCAATGCACGGCAGGGCAAGAAAAGGGTAACGCATGGGAAAGCACAGTCAGGCGAGGCAAGGCTAAGGCATGACAACGCAAGGCTACGCAATGCACGGAAAGCAAGCAAAGAGTAACGGAACGCAAGGAAGGCAAGGGAATGCAACGGAAGGCAAGGGTAACGGAAGGAATTGCACGCAAGGGGTAACAAGGCTAAGGCACGACAACGCAGTGCTAGGCAATGCACGGCAAGGCAAGGAAAAGGTAACGCAATGGAAGGCACGGTCAGGTGAGGCAAGGATAAGGCACGACAACACAAGGCTAGGCAATGCCCGGAAGGCAAGCAAAGAGTAACGGAAGGTAAGGAAGGCAAGGGAAAGCCAGGCAAGGCAAGTGTAACAAAAGCCACGGCACCGCAAGGGGAAACAAGGCTAAGGCACGACAACGCAGGGCTAGGCAATGCACGGCAAGGCAAGGAAAGAGTAACGCAAGGAAAGGCACGGTGAGGCTAGGGAAGGCTAAGGCACGACAACGCAAGGCTAGGCAATGGACGGAAGGCAAGCAAAGAGTAACGGAATGTAAGCAAGGCAAGGAAAAGCAAGGAAAGGCAAGGGTAACGGAAGGAACGGCACCGCAAGGGGAAACAAGGCTAAGGCACGACAACGCAGGGCTAGGCAATGCACGGCAAGGCAAGGAAAGGGTAACGCAAGGGAAGGCACGGTCAGGTGAGGCAACGATAAGGCACGACAACGCAAGGTTAGGCAATGCACGGCAAGGCAAGGAAAGAGTAACGGAAGGAAAGGAAGGCAAGGCAAAGCCAGGCAAGGCAAGTGTAACAAAAGGCACGCCACGGCAAGGGGAAACAAGGCTAAGGCACGACAACGCAAGGCTAGGCAATGCACGACAATGCAAGGAAAGCTTAAAGCAAAGGAAGGCACGGTCCGGCGAGATAAGGCTAAGGCACGACATCGCAAGGCTAGGCAATGCAGGGAAGGCAAGCAAAGAGTAAAGGAATGTAAGCAAGGCAAGGAAAAGCAAGGAAAGGCAAGGGTAACGGAAGGAACGGCACGGCAAGGGGAAACAAGTCTAAGGCATGACAACGCACGCTAGGCAATGCACGGCAAGGCAAGGAAAGGGTAACGCATGCGAAAGCACGGTCAGGCGAGGCAAGGCTAAGGCACGACAACGCAAGGCTAGGCAATGCACGACAATGCAAGGAAAGAGTAACGGAAGGTAAGGAAGGCAAGGGAAAGCAAGGAAAGGCAAGTGTAACGGAAGGAACCGCACGGCAAGGGGAAACAAGGCTAAGGCACGACAAAGCACGCTAGGCAATGCACGGCAAGGCAAGGAAAGGGTAACGCATGGGACAGCACGGTCAGGCGAGGCAAGGCTAAGGCATGAGAACGCAAGGCTAGGCAATGTACGGAAAGCAAGCAAAGAGTAACGGAACGCAAGGAAGGCAAGGGAAAGCAAGGAAAGGCAAGTGTAACGGAAGGAACGTCAGGGCAAGGGGTAACAAGGCTAAGGCACGACAACGCAGGGCTAGGCAATGCACCGCAAGGCAAGGAAAGGGTAACGCAAGGGAAGGCACGGTCAGGTTAGGCAAGGCTAATGCACGACAACGCAAGGCTAGGCAGTGCACGGCAAGGCAAGGAAAGAGTAACGGAAGGAAAGGAAGGCAAGGCAAAGCCAGGCAAGGCAAGTGTAACAAAAGGCACGGCACGGCAAGGGGAAACAAGGCTAAGGCACGACAACGCACGGCTAGGCAATGCAAGGGAAGGCAAGGAAAGGGTAACGCAAGGCAAGCCACGGTGAGCTTAGGCAAGGCTAATGCACGAAAACGCAAGGCTTGGCAATGCACGACAATGCAAGGAAAGCTTAAAGCAAAGGAAGGCACGGTCAGGCGAGATAAGGCTAAGGCACGACAACGCAAGGCTAGGCATTGCAGGGAAGGCAAGGAATTGCACGCAAGGGGTAACAACGCAGGGCTAGGCAATGCACGGCAAGGCAAGGAAAGGGTAACGCAAGGGAAGGCACGGTCAGGTGAGGCAAGGATAAGGCACGACAACACAAGGCTAGGCAATGCCCGGAAGGCAAGCAAAGAGTAACGGAAGGTAAGGAAGGCAAGGGAAAGCCAGGCAAGGCAAGTGTAACAAAAGCCACGGCACCGCAAGGGGAAACAAGGCTAAGGCACGACAACGCACGGCTAGGCAATGCACGGCAAGGCAAGGAAAGAGTAACGCAAGGAAAGGCACGGTGAGGCTAGGGAAGGCTAATGCACGAAAACGCAAAGCTAGGCAATGCACGACAATGCAAGGAAAGCTTAAAGCAAAGGAAGGCACGGTCAGGCGAGATAAGGCTAAGGCACGACAACGCAAGGCTAGGCAATGCACGGAAGGCAAGCAAAGAGTAACGGAACGCAAGGAAGCCAAGGGAAAGCAACGGAAGGCAAGGGTAACGGAAGGAATTGCACGGCAAGGGGTAACAAGGCTAAGGCACGACAACGCAGGGCTAGGCAATGCACGGCAAGGCAAGGAAAGGGTAACGCATGGGAAAGCACGGTCAGGCGAGGCAAGGCTAAGGCACGACAACGCAAGGCTAGGCATTGCAGGGAAGGCAAGCAAAGAGTAACGGAAGGTAAGCAAGGCAAGGAAAAGCAAGGAAAGGCAAGTGTAACGGAAGGAACCGCACGGCAAGGGGAAACAAGGCTATGGCACGACAACGCACGCTAGGCAATGCACGGCAAGGAAAGGAAAGGGTAACGCATGGGAAAGCACGGTCAGGCGAGGCAAGGCTAAGGCATGACAACGCAAGGCTAGGCAATGCACGGAAAGCAAGCAAAGAGTAACGGAACGCAAGGAAGGCAAGGGAAAGCAAGGGAAGGCAAGCGTAACGGAAGGAACGGCACGGCAAGGGGTAACAAGGCTAAGGCACGACAACGCAAGGCTAGGCAATGCAGGGAAGGCAAGCAAAGAGTAAAGGAATGTAAGCAAGGCAAGGAAAAGCAAGGAAAGGCAAGGGTAACGGAAGGAACGGCACGGCAAGGGGAAACAAGTCTAAGGCATGACAACGCACGCTAGGCAATGCACGGCAAGGCAAGGAAAGGGTAACGCATGCGAAAGCACGGTCAGGCGAGGCAAGGCTAAGGCACGACAACGCAAGGCTAGGCAATGCACGACAATGCAAGGAAAGCTTAAAGTAAAGGAAGGCACGGTCAGGCGAGATAAGGCTAAGGCACGACAACGCAAGGCTAGGCAATGCAGGGAAGGCAAGCAAAGAGTAACGGAAGGTAAGCAAGGCAAGGAAAAGCAAGGAAACGCAAGGGTAACGTAAGGAACGGCACGGCAAGGGGAAACAAGTCTAAGGCACGACAACGCACGCTAGGCAATGCACGGCAAGGCAAGTAAAGGGTAACGCATGGGAAAGCACGTTCCGGCGAGGCAAGGCTAAGGCACGACAACGCAAGGCTAGGCAATGCCCGGAAGGCAAGCAAAGAGTAACGGAAGGTAAGGAAGGCAAGGGAAAGCAAGGAAAGGCAAGTGTAACGGAAGGAACCGCACTGCAAGGGGAAACAAGGCTAAGGCACGACAAAGTACGCTAGGCAATGCACGGCAAGGCAAGGAAAGGGTAACGCAAGGGACAGCACGGTCAGGCGAGGCAAGGCTAAGGCATGACAACGCAAGGCTAGGCAATGCACGGAAAGCAAGCAAAGAGTAACGGAACGCAAGGAAGGCAAGGGAAAGCAAGGGAAGGCAAGCGTAACGGAAGGAACGACACGGCAAGGGGTAACAAGGCTAAGGCACGACAACGCAGGGCTAGGCAATGCACGGCAAGGCAAGGAAAGCTTAAAGCAAAGGAAGGCACGGTCAGGCGAGATAAGGCTAAGGCACGACAACGCAAGGCTAGGCAATGGACGGAAGGCAAGCAAAGAGTAACGGAAGGTAAGGAAGGCAAGGGAAAGCAAGGAAAGGAAAGTGTAACGGAAGGAACCGCACGGCAAGAGGAAACAAGGCTAAGGCACGACAACGCACGCTAGGCAATGTACGGCAAGGCAAGGAAAGGGTAACGCATGGGAAAGCACGGTCAGGGGAGGCAAAGCTAAGGCACGACAACGCAAGGCTAGGCAATGCACGGAAGGCAAGCAAAGAGTAACGGAAGATAAGGAAGGCAAGGGAAAGCAAGGACAGGCAAGTGTAACGGAAGGAACGGCACGTCAAGGGAAAACAAGGCTAAGGCACGACAACGCACGCTAGGCAATGCACGGCAGGGCAAGAAAAGGGTAACGCATGGGAAAGAACAGTCAGGCGAGGCAAGGCTAAGGCATGACAACGCAAGGCTACGCAATGCACGGAAAGCAAGCAAAGAGTAACGGAAAGCAAGGAAGGCAAGGGAATGCAACGGAAGGCAAGGGTAACGGAAGGAATTGCACGCAAGGGGTAACAAGGCTAAGGCACGACAACGCAGGGCTAGGCAATGCACGGCAAGGCAAGGAAAGGGTAACGCAAGGGAAGGCACGGTCAGGTGAGGCAAGGATAAGGCACGACAACACAAGGCTAGGCAATGCCCGGAAGGCAAGCAAAGAGTAACGGAAGGTAAGGAAGGCAAGGGAACGCCAGGCAAGGAAAGTGTAACAAAAGCCACTGCACCGCAAGGGGAAACAAGGCTAAGGCACGACAACGCACGGCTAGGCAATGCACGGCAAGGCAAGGAAAGAGTAACGCAAGGAAAGGCACGGTGAGGCTAGGGAAGGCTAATGCACGAAAACGCAAAGCTAGGCAATGCACGACAATGCAAGGAAAGCTTAAAGCAAAGGAAGGCACGGTCAGGCGAGATAAGGCTAAGGCATGACAACGCAAGGCTAGGCAATGCACGGAAAGCAAGCAAAGAGTAACGGAACGCAAGGAAGGCAAGGGAAAGCAAGGGAAGGCAAGCGTAACGGAAGGAACGGCACGGCAAGGGGTAACAAGGCTAAGGCACGACAACGCAGGGCTAGGCAATGCACGGCAAGGCAAGGAAAGCTTAAAGCAAAGGAAGGCACGGTCAGGCGAGATAAGGCTAAGGTACGAGAACGCAAGGCTAGGCAATGGACGGAAGGCAAGCAAAGAGTAACGGAAGGTAAGGAAGGCAAGGGAAAGCAAGGAAACGAAAGTGTAACGGAAGGAACCGCACGGCAAGGGGAAACAAGGCTAAGGCACGACAACGCACGCTAGGCAATGCACGGCAAGGCAAGGAAAGGGTAACGCATGGGAAAGCACGGTCAGGCGAGGCAAGTCTAAGGCACGACAACGCAAGGCTAGGCAATGCACGGAAAGCAAGCAAAGAGTAACGGAACGCAAGGAAGGCAAGGGAAAGCAAGGGAAGGCAAGCGTAACGGAAGGAACGGCACGGCAAGGGGTAACAAGGCTAAGGCACGACAACGCAGGGCTAGGCAATGCACGGCAAGGCAAGGAAAGCTTAAAGCAAAGGAAGGCACGGTCAGGCGAGATAAGGCTAAGGTACGAGAACGCAAGGCTAGGCAATGGACGGAAGGCAAGCAAAGAGTAACGGAAGGTAAGGAAGGCAAGGGAAAGCAAGGAAACGAAAGTGTAACGGAAGGAACCGCACGGCAAGGGGAAACAAGGCTAAGGCACGACAACGCACGCTAGGCAATGCACGGCAAGGCAAGGAAAGGGTAACGCATGGGAAAGCACGGTCAGGCGAGGCAAGGCTAAGGCATGACAACGCAAGGCTAGGCAATGCACGGAAAGCAAGCAAAGAGTAACGGAACGCAAGGAAGGCAAGGGAAAGCAAGGGAAGGCAAGCGTAACGGAAGGAACGGCACGGCAAGGGGTAACAAGGCTAAGGCACGACAACGCAGGGCTAGGCAATGCACGGCAAGGCAAGGAAAGCTTAAAGCAAAGGAAGGCACGGTCAGGCGAGATAAGGCTAAGGCACGACAACGCAAGGCTAGGCAATGGACGGAAGGCAAGCAAAGAGTAACGGAAGGTAAGGAAGGCAAGGGAAAGCAAGGAAAGGAAAGTGTAACGGAAGGAACCGCACGGCAAGAGGAAACAAGGCTAAGGCACGACAACGCACGCTAGGCAATGTACGGCAAGGCAAGGAAAGGGTAACGCATGGGAAAGCACGGTCAGGGGAGGCAAAGCTAAGGCACGACAACGCAAGGCTAGGCAATGCACGAAAGGCAAGCAAAGAGTAACGGAAGATAAGGAAGGCAAGGGAAAGCAAGGACAGGCAAGTGTAACGGAAGGAACGGCACGTCAAGGGAAAACAAGGCTAAGGCACGACAACGCACGCTAGGCAATGCACGGCAGGGCAAGAAAAGGGTAACGCATGGGAAAGAACAGTCAGGCGAGGCAAGGCTAAGGCATGACAACGCAAGGCTACGCAATGCACGGAAAGCAAGCAAAGAGTAACGGAAAGCAAGGAAGGCAAGGGAATGCAACGGAAGGCAAGGGTAACGGAAGGAATTGCACGCAAGGGGTAACAAGGCTAAGGCACGACAACGCAGGGCTAGGCAATGCACGGCAAGGCAAGGAAAGGGTAACGCAAGGGAAGGCACGGTCAGGTGAGGCAAGGATAAGGCACGACAACACAAGGCTAGGCAATGCCCGGAAGGCAAGCAAAGAGTAACGGAAGGTAAGGAAGGCAAGGGAACGCCAGGCAAGGCAAGTGTAACAATAGCCACGGCACCGCAAGGGGAAACAAGGCTAAGGCACGACAACGCACGGCTAGGCAATGCACGGCAAGGCAAGGAAAGAGTAACGCAAGGAAAGGCACGGTGAGGCTAGGGAAGGCTAATGCACGAAAACGCAAAGCTAGGCAATGCACGACAATGCAAGGAAAGCTTAAAGCAAAGGAAGGCACGGTCAGGCGAGATAAGGCTAAGGCACGACAACGCAAGGCTAGGCAATGCAGGGAAGGCAAGCAAAGAGTAACGGAAGGCAAGGAAGGCAAGGGAAAGCAAGGGAAGGCAAGCGTAACGGAAGGAACGGCACGGCAAGGGGTAACAAGGCTAAGGCACGACAACGCAGGGCTAGGCAATGCACGGCAAGGCAAGGAAAGCTTAAAGCAAAGGAAGGCACGGTCAGGCGAGATAAGGCTAAGGTACGAGAACGCAAGGCTAGGCAATGGACGGAAGGCAAGCAAAGAGTAACGGAAGGTAAGGAAGGCAAGGGAAAGCAAGGAAACGAAAGTGTAACGGAAGGAACCGCACGGCAAGGGGAAACAAGGCTAAGGCACGACAACGCACGCTAGGCAATGCACGGAAGGCAAGGAAAGGGTAACGCATGGGAAAGCACGGTCAGGCGAGGCAAGGCTAAGGCATGACAACGCAAGGCTAGGCAATGCACGGAAAGCAAGCAAAGAGTAACGGAACGCAAGGAAGCCAAGGGAAAGCAACGGAAGGCAAGGGTAACGGAAGGAATTGCACGGCAAGGGGTAACAAGGCTAAGGCACGACAACGCAGGGCTAGGCAATGCACGGCAAGGCAAGGAAAGGGTAACGCAAGGGAAGGCACGGTCAGGTGAGGCAAGGATAAGGCACGACAACGCAAGGCTAGGCAATGCCCGGAAGGCAAGCAAAGAGTAACGGAAGGTAAGGAAGGCAAGGGAAAGCCAGGCAAGGCAAGTGTAACAAAAGGCACGGCACCGCAAGGGGAAAGAAGGCTAAGGCACGACAACGCACGGCTAGGCAATGCATGGTAAGGCAAGGAAAGGGTAACGCAAGGCAAGGCACGGTGAGGCTAGGCAAGGCTAATGCACGAAAACGCAAGGCTAGGCAGTGCACGACAATGCAAGGAAAGCTTAAAGCAAAGGAAGGCATGGTCAGGCGAGATAAGGCTAAGGCACGACAACGCAAGGCTAGGCAATGCAAGGAAAGCAAGCAAAGAGTAACGGAACGCAAGGAAGGCAAGGGAAAGCAAGGGAAGGCAAGGGTAACGGAAGGAACGGCAGGGCAAGGGGTAACAAGGCTAAGGCACGACAACGCAGGGCTAGGCAATGCACCGCAATGCAAGGAAAGGGTAACGCAAGGGAAGGCACGGTCAAGTGAGGCAAGGCTAATGCACGACAACGCAAGGCTAGGCAGTGCAGGGCAAGGCAAAGAAAGAGTAACGGAAGGAAAGGAAGGCAAGGCAAAGCCAGGCAGGGCAAGTGTAACAAAAGGCACGGCACGGCAAGGGGAAACAAGGCTAAGGCACGACAACGCACGGCTAGGCAATGCACGGCAAGGCAAGGAAAGGGTACGCAAGGCAAGGCACGGTGAGGCTAGGCAAGGCTAATGCACGACAACGCAAGGCTAGGCAATGCACGGAAGGCAAGCAAAGACTAACGGAAGGCTTCGAAGGCAAGGGAAAGCAAGGCAAGGCAAGGGTAACGGAAGGAACGGCACGGCAAGAGGAAACAAGGCTAAGGCACGACAACGCACGCTAGGCAATGCACGGCAAGGCAAAGAAAGGGTAACGCATGGGAAAGCACGGTCAGGCGAGGCAAGGCTAAGGCAAAGAGTAACGGAAGGCTAGGCAATGCACGGAAAGCAAGCAAAGAGTAACGGAACGCAAGGAAGGCAAGGGAAAGCAAAGGAAGGCAAGGGTAACGGAAGGAATTGCACGGCAAGGGGTAACAAGGCTAAGGCACGACAACGCAGGGCTAGGCAATGCACGGCAAGGCAAGGAAAGGGTAACGCAAGGGAAGGCACGGTCAGGCGAGGCAAGGATAAGGCACGACAACGCAAGGTTAGGCAATGCACGGCAAGGCAAGGAAAGAGTAACGGAAGGAAAGGAAGGCAAGGCAAAGCCAGGCAAGGCAAGTGTAACAAAAGGCACGCCACGGCAAGGGGAAACAAGGCTAAGGCACGACAACGCAAGGCTAGGCAATGCACGACAATGCAAGGAAAGCTTAAAGTAAAGGAAGGCACGGTCAGGCGAGATAAGGCTAAGGCACGACAACGCAAGGCTAGGCAATGCAGGGAAGGCAAGCAAAGAGTAACGGAAGGTAAGCAAGGCAAGGAAAAGCAAGGAAAGGCAAGTGTAACGGAAGGAACCGCACGGCAAGGGGTAACAAGGCTAAGGCACGACAACGCAGGGCTAGGCAATGCACGGCAAGGCAAGGAAAGCTTAAAGCAAAGGAAGGCACGGTCAGGCGAGATAAGGCTAAGGCACGACAACGCAAGGCTAGGCAATGGACGGAAGGCAAGCAAAGAGTAACGGAAGGTAAGGAAGGCAAGGGAAAGCAAGGAAAGGCAAGTGTAACGGAAGGAACCGCACGGCAAGAGGAAACAAGGCTAAGGCACGACAACGCACGCTAGGCAATGCACGGCAAGGCAAGGAAAGGGTAACGCATGGGAAAGCACGGTCAGGCGAGGCAAGCCTAAGGCATGACAACGCAAGGCTAAGCAATGCACGGAAAGCAAGGAAAGAGTAACGGAAGGAAAGGAAGGCAAGGCAAAGCCAGGCAAGGCAAGTGTAACAAAAGGCACGCAACGGCAAGGGGAAACAAGGCTAAGGAACGACAACGCACGGCTAGGCAATGCAAGGGAAGGCAAGGAAAGGGTAACGCAAGGCAAGGCACGGTGAGCTTAGGCAAGGCTAATGCACGAAAACGCAAGGCTTGGCAATGCACGACAATGCAAGGAAAGCTTAAAGCAAAGGAAGGCACGGTCAGGCGAGATAAGGCTAAGGCACGACAACGCAAGGCTAGGCATTGCAGGGAAGGCAAGCAAAGAGTAACGGAAGGTAAGCAAGGCAAGGAAAAGCAAGGAGAGGCAAGTGTAACGGAAGGAACCGTACGGCAAGGGGAAACAAGGCTATGGCACGACAACGCACGCTAGGCAATGCACGGCAAGGCAAGGAAAGGGTAACGCATGGGAAAGCACGGTCAGGCGAGGCAAGGCTAAGGCATGACAACGCAAGGCTAGGCAATGCACGGAAAGCAAGCAAAGAGTAACGGAACGCAAGGAAGGCAAGGGAAAGCAAGGGAATGCAAGCGTAAGGGAAGGGAAGGCACGGCAAGGAGTAACAAGGCTAAGGCACGACAACGCAGGGCTAGGCAATGCACGGCAAGGCAAGGAAAGCTTAAAGCAAAGGAAGGCACGGTCAGGCGAGATAAGGGTAAGGTACGAGAACGCAAGGCTAGGCAATGGACGGAAGGCAAGCAAAGAGTAACGGAAGGTAAGGAAGGCAAGGGAAAGCAAGGAAACGAAAGTGTAACGGAAGGAACCGCACGGCAAGGGGAAACAAGGCTAAGGCACGACAACGCACGCTAGGCAATGCACGGCAAGGCAAGGAAAGGGTAACGCATGGGAAAGCACGGTCAGGCGAGGCAAGGCTAAGGCATGACAACGCAAGGCTAGGCAATGCACGAAAAGCAAGCAAAGAGTAACGGAACGCAAGGAAGGCAAGGGAAAGCAACGGAAGGCAAGGGTACTGAAGGAATTGCACGGCAAGGGGTAACAAGGCTAAGGCACGACAACGCAGGGCTAGGCAATGCACGGCAAGGCAAGGAAAGGGTAACGCAAGGGAAGGCACGGTCAGGTGAGGCAAGGATAAGGCACGACAACGCAAGGCTAGGAAATGCCCGGAAGGCAAGCAAAGAGTAACGGAAGGTAAGGAAGGCAAGGGAAAGCCAGGCAAGGCAAGTGTAACAAAAGGCACGGCACCGCAAGGGGAAACAAGGCTAAGGCACGACAACGCAGGGCTAGGCAATGCACGGCAAGGGAAGGAAAGCTTAAAGCAAAGGAAGGCCCGGTCAGGCGAGATAAGGCTAAGGCACGACAACGCAAGGCTAGGCAATGGACGGAAGGCAAGCAAAGAGTAACGGAAGGTAAGGAAGGCAAGGGAAAGGAAGGAAAGGAAAGTGTAACGGAAGGAACCGCACGGCAGGAGGAAACAAGGCTAAGGCACGACAACGCACGCTAGGCAATGCACGGCAAGGCAGGAAAGGGTAACGCATGGGAAAGCACGGTCAGGCGAGGCAAGGCTAAGGCATGACAACGCAAGGTTACGCAATGCACGGGAAGCAAGCAAAGAGTAACGGAACGCAAGGAAGGCAAGGGAATGCAACGGAAGGCAAGGGTAACGGAAGTAACTGCACGGCAAGGGGTAACAAGGCTAAGGCACGACAACGCAGGGCTAGGCAATGCACCGCAAGGCAAGGAAAGGGTAACGCAAGGGAAGGCACGGTCAGGTGAGGCAAGGCTAAGGCATGAGAACGCAAGGCTAGGCAATGTACGGAAAGCAAGCAAAGAGTAACGGAACGCAAGGAAGGCAAGGGAAAGCAAGGGAAGGCAAGGGTAACGGAAGGAACGGCAGGGCAAGGGGTAACAAGGCTAAGGCACGACAACGCAGGGCTAGGCAATGCACCGCAAGGCAAGGAAAGGGTAACGCAAGGAAAGGCACGGTCAGGTGAGGCAAGGATAAGGCACGAAAACGCAAGGCTAGGCAATGCCCGGAAGGCAAGCAAAGAGTAACGGAAGGTAAGGAAGGCAAGGGAAAGGTAGGCAAGGCAAGTGTAACAAAAGGCACGGCACCGCAAGGGGAAACAAGGCTAAGGCACGACAACGCACGGCTAGGCAATGCAAGGGAAGGCAAGGAAAGGGTAACGCAAGGCAAGGCACGGTGAGGCTAGGCAAGGCTAATGCACGAAAACGCAAGGCTAGGCAATGCACGACAATGCAAGGAAAGCTTAAAGCAAAGGAAGGCATGGTCAGGCGAGATAAGGCTAAGGCACGACAACGCAAGGCTAGGCAATGCAGGGAAGGCAAGCAAAGAGTAACGGAAGGTAAGGAAGGCAAGGGAAAGCAAGGAAAGGCAAGTGTAACGGAAGGAACGGCACGGCAAGGGGAAACAAGGCTAAGGCACGAGAACGCACGCTAGGCAATGCACGGCAAGGCAAGGAAAGGGTAACGCAGGGAAAGCACGGTCAGGTGGGGCAAGGCTAAGGTATGACAACGGAAGGCTAGGCAATGCACGGAAAGCAAGCAAAGACAAACGGAACGCAAGGAAGGCAAGGGAAAGCAAGGGAAGGCAAGGGTAACGGAAGGAACGGCAGGGCAAGGGGTAACAACGCTAAGGCACGACAACGCAGGGCTAGGCAATGCACCGCAAGGCAAGGAAAGGGTAACGCAAGGGAAGGCACGGTCATGTGAGGCAAGGCTAATGCACGACAACGCAAGGCTAGGCAGTGCACGGCAAGGCAAGGAAAGAGTAACGGAAGGAAAGGAAGGCAAGGCAAAGCCAGGCAAGGCAAGTGTAACAAAAGACACGGCACGGCAAGGATAAACAAGGCTAAGGCACGACAACGCACGGCTAGGCAATGCACGGCAATGCAAGGAAAGGGTAACGCAAGGCAAGGCACGGTCAGGCGAGGTAAGGCTAAGGCACGACAACGCAAAGCTAGGCAATGAACGGAAGGGAAACAAAGACTAACGGAAGGCTTCGAAGGCAAGGGAAAGCAAGGCAAGGCAAGGGTAACGGAAGGAACGGCACGGCAAGGGGAAACAAGGCTAAGGCACGACAACGCACGCTACGCAATGCACGGCAAGGGAAAGAAAGGGTAACGCATGGGAAAGCACGGTCAGGCGAGGCAAGGCTAAGGCATGACAACGCAAGGCTAGGCAATGCACGAAAAGCAAGCAAAGAGTAACGGAACGCAAGGAAGGCAAGGGAAAGCAAGGGAAGGCAAGCGTAACGGAAGGAAAGGCACGGCAAGGGGTAACAAGGCTAAGGCACGACAACGCAGGGCTAGGCAATGCACGGCAAGGCAAGGAAAGCTTAAAGCAAAGGAAGGCACGGCCAGGCGAGATAAGGCTAAGGTACGACAACGCAAGGCTAGGCAATGGACGGAAGGCAAGCAAAGAGTAACGGAAGGTAAGGAAGGCAAGGGAAAGCAAGGAAACGAAAGTGTAACGGAAGGAACCGCACGGCAAGGGGAAACAAGTCTAAGGCACGACAACGCACGCTAGGCAATGCACGGCAAGGCAAGGAAAGGGTAACGCATGGGAAAGCACGGTCAGGCGAGGCAAGGCTAAGGCATGACAACGCAAGGCTAGGCAATGCACGGAAAGCAAGCAAAGAGTAACGGAACGCAAGGAAGGCAAGGGAAAGCAACGGAAGGCAAGGGTAACGGAAGGAATTGCACGGCAAGGGGTAACAAGGCTAAGGCACGACAACGCAGGGCTAGGCAATGCACGGCAAGGCAAGGAAAGGGTAACGCAAGGGAAGGCATGGTCAGGTGAGGCAAGGATAAGGCACGACAACGCAAGGCTAGGCAATGCCCGGAAGGCAAGCAAAGAGTAACGGAAGGTAAGGAAGGCAAGGGAAAGCCAGGCAAGGCAAGTGTAACAAAAGGCACGGCACCGGAAGGGGAAACAAGGCTAAGGCAGGACAACGCACGGCTAGGCAATGCAAGGGAAGGCAAGGAAAGGGTAACGCAAGGCAAGGCACGGTGAGCTTAGGCAAGGCTAATGCACGAAAACGCAAGGCTTGGCAATGCACGACAATGCAAGGAAAGCTTAAAGCAAAGGAAGGCACGGTCAGGAGAGATAAGGCTAAGGCACGACAACGCAAGGCTAGGCATTGCAGGGAAGGCAAGCAAAGAGTAACAGAAGGTAAGCAAGGCAAGGAAAAGCAAGGAAAGGCAAGTGTAACGGAAGGAACCGCACGGCAAGGGGAAACAAGGCTATGGCACGACAACGCACGCTAGGCAATGCACGGCAAGGCAAGGAAAGGGTAACGCATGCGAAAGCACGGTCAGGCGAGGCAAGGCTAAGGCACGACAACGCAAGGCTAGGCAATGCACGACAATGCAAGGAAAGCTTAAAGTAAAGGAAGGCACGGTCAGGCGAGATAAGGCTAAGGCACGACAACGCAAGGCTAGGCAATGCAGGGAAGGCAAGCAAAGAGTAACGGAAGGTAAGCAAGGCAAGGAAAAGCAAGGAAAGGCAAGGGTAACGTAAGGAACGGCACGGCAAGGGGAAACAAGTCTAAGGCACGACAACGCACGCTAGGCAATGCACGGCAAGGCAAGTAAAGGGTAACGCATGGGAAAGCACGTTCCGGCGAGGCAAGGCTAAGGCACGACACCGCAAGGCTAGGCAATGCACGGAAGGCAAGCAAAGAGTAACGGAAGGTAAGGAAGGCAAGGGAAAGCAAGGAAAGGCAAGTGTAACGGAAGGAACCGCACTGCAAGGGAAAACAAGGCTAAGGCACGACAAAGCACGCTAGGCAATGCACGGCAAGGCAAGGAAAGGGTAACGCATGGGACAGCACGGTCAGGCGAGGCAAGGCTAAGGCACGACAACGCAAGGCTAGGCAATGCACGGAAGGCAAGCAAAGAGTAACGGAACGCAAGGAAGGCAAGGGAAAGCAAGGGAAGGCAAGCGTAACGGAAGGAACGGCACGGCAAGGGGTAACAAGGCTAAGGCACGACAACGCAGGGCTAGGCAATGCACGGCAAGGCAAGGAAAGCTTAAAGCAAAGGAAGGCACGGTCAGGCGAGATAAGGCTAAGGCACGAAAACGCAAGGCTAGGCAATGCACGGAAGGCAAGCAAAGAGTAACGGAAGGTAAGGAAGGCAAGGGAAAGCAAGGAAAGGAAAGTGTAACGGAAGGAACCGCACGGCAAGAGGAAACAAGGCTAAGGCACGACAACGCACGCTAGGCAATGCACGGCAAGGCAAGGAAAGGGTAACGCATGGGAAAGCACGGTCAGGCGAGGCAAAGCTAAGGCACGACAACGCAAGGCTAGGCAATGCACGGAAGGAAGCAAAGAGTAACGGAAGATAAGGAAGGCAAGGGAAAGCAAGGACAGGCAAGTGTAACGGAAGGAACGGCACGTCAAGGGAAAACAAGGCTAAGGCACGACAACGCACGCTAGGCAATGCACGGCAAGGCAAGGAAAGGGTAACGCATGGGAAAGCACGGTCAGGCGAGTCAAGGCTAAGGCATGACAACGCAAGGCTAGGCAATGCACGGAAAGCAAGCAAAGAGTAACGGAACGCAAGGAAGGCAAGGGAAAGCAACGGAAGGCAAGGGTAACGGAAGGAATTGCACGCAAGGGGTAACAAGGCTAAGGCACGACAACGCAGGGCTAGGCAATGCACGGCAAGGCAAGGAAAGGGTAACGCAGGGGAAGGCACGGTCAGTTGAGGCAAGGATAAGGCACGACAATGCAAGGCTAGGCAATGCACGGCAAGGCAAGGAAAGAGTAACGGAAGGAAAGGAAGGCAAGGCAAAGCCAGGCAAGGCAAGTGTAACAAAAGCCACGGCACCGCAAGGGGAAACAAGGCTAAGGCACGACAACGCACGGCTAGGCAATGCACGGCAAGGCAAGGAAAGAGTAACGCAAGGAAAGGCACGGTGAGGCTAGGGAAGGCTAATGCACGAAAACGCAAAGCTAGGCAATGCACGACAATGCAAGGAAAGCTTAAAGCAAAGGAAGGCACGGTCAGGCGAGATAAGGCTAAGGCAAGGGAAAGCAAGGAAAGGCAAGTGTAACGGAAGGAACCGCACGGCAAGGGGAAACAAGGCTAAGGCAGGACAACGCACGCTAGGCAATGCACGGCAAGGCAAGGAAAGGGTAACGCATGGGAAAGCACGGTCAGGCGAGGCAAGGCTAAGGCATGACAACGCAAGGCTAGGCAATGCACGGAAAGTAAGCAAAGAGTAACGGAACGCAAGGAAGGCAAGGGAAAGCAAGGGAAGGCAAGCGTAACGGAAGGAACGGCACGGCAAGGGGTAACAAGGCTAAGGCACGAAAACGCAAAGCTAGGCAATGCACGGCAAGGCAAGGAAAGCTTAAAGCAAAGGAAGGCACGGTCAGGCGAGATAAGGCTAAGGTACGAGAACGCAAGGCTAGGCAATGGACGGAAGGCAAGCAAAGAGTAACGGAAGGTAAGGAAGGCAAGGGAAAGCAAGGAAACGAAAGTGTAACGGAAGGAACCGCACGGCAAGGGGAAACAAGGCTAAGGCACGACAACGCACGCTAGGCAATGCACGGCAAGGCAAGGAAAGGGTAACGCATGGGAAAGCACGGTCAGGCGAGGCAAGGCTAAGGCATGACAACGCAAGGCTAGACAATGCACGGAAAGCAAGCAAAGAGTAACGGAACGCAAGGAAGGCAAGGGAAAGCAACGGAAGGCAAGGGTAACGGAAGGAATTGCACGGCAAGGGGTAACAAGGCTAAGGCACGACAACGCAGGGCTAGGCAATGCCCGGAAGGCAAGCAAAGAGTAACGGAAGGTAAGGAAGGCAAGGGAAAGCCAGGCAAGGCAAGTGTAACAAAAGGCACGGCACCGCAAGGGGAAACAAGGCTAAGGCACGACAACGCACGGCTAGGCAATGCATGGTAAGGCAAGGAAAGGGTAACGCAAGGCAAGGCACGGTGAGGCTAGGCAAGGCTAATGCACGAAAACGCAAGGCTAGGCAGTGCACGACAATGCAAGGAAAGCTTAAAGCAAAGGAAGGCATGGTCAGGCGAGATAAGGCTAAGGCACGACAACGCAAGGCTAGGCAATGCAAGGAAAGCAAGCAAAGAGTAACGGAACGCAAGGAAGGCAAGGGAAAGCAAGGGAAGGCAAGGGTAACGGAAGGAACGGCAGGGCAAGGGGTAACAAGGCTAAGGCACGACAACGCACGGCTAGGCAATGCACGGCAAGGCAAGGAAAGGGTACGCAAGGCAAGGCACGGTCAGGCGAGGTAAGGCTAAGGCACGACAACGCAAAGCTAGGCAATGAACGGAAGGGAAGCAAAGACTAACGGAAGGCTTCGAAGGCAAGGGAAAGCAAGGCAAGGCAAGGGTAACGGAAGGAACGGCACGGCAAGGGGAAACAAGGCTAAGGCACGACAACGCACGCTAGGCAATGCACGGCAAGGCAAAGAAAGGGTAACGCATGGGAAAGCACGGTCAGGCGAGGCAAGGCTAAGGCATGACAACGCAAGGCTAGGCAATGCACGGAAAGCAAGCAAAGAGTAACGGAACGCAAGGAAGGCAAGGGAAAGCAAAGGAAGGCAAGGGTAACGGAAGGAATTGCACGGCAAGGGGTAACAAGGCTAAGGCACGACAACGCAGGGCTAGGCAATGCACGGCAAGGCAAGGAAAGGGTAACGCAAGGGAAGGCACGGTCAAGGGTAAGGCACGACAACGCAAGGTAGGCAATGCACGGCAAGGCAAGGAAAGAGTAACGGAAGGAAAGGAAGGCAAGGCAAAGCCAGGCAAGGCAAGTGTAACAAAAGGCACGCCACGGCAAGGGGAAACAAGGCTAAGGCACGACAACGCAAGGCTAGGCAATGCACGACAATGCAAGGAAAGCTTAAAGTAAAGGAAGGCACGGTCAGGCGAGATAAGGCTAAGGCACGACAACGCAAGGCTAGGCAATGCAGGGAAGGCAAGCAAAGAGTAACGGAAGGTAAGCAAGGCAAGGAAAAGCAAGGAAAGGCAAGGGTAACGTAAGGAACGGCACGGCAAGGGGAAACAAGTCTAAGGCACGACAACGCACGCTAGGCAATGCACGGCAAGGCAAGTAAAGGGTAACGCATGGGAAAGCACGTTCCGGCGAGGCAAGGCTAAGGCACGACAACGCAAGGCTAGGCAATGCACGGAAGGCAAGCAAAGAGAAACGGAAGGTAAGGAAGGCAAGGGAAAGCAAGGAAAGGCAAGTGTAACGGAAGGAACCGCACGGCAAGAGGAAACAAGGCTAAGGCACGACAAAGCACGCTAGGCAATGCACGGCAAGGCAAGGAAAGGGTAACGCATGGGACAGCACGGTCAGGCGAGGCAAGGCTAAGGCATGACAACGCAAGGCTAGGCAATGGACGGAAAGCAAGCAAAGAGTAACGGAACGCAAGGAAGGCAAGGGAAAGCAAGGAAAGGCAAGGGTAACGGAAGGAACGGCACGGCAAGGGGTAACAAGGGTAAGGCACGACAACGCAGGGCTAGGCAATGCACGGCAAGGCAAGGAAAGCTTAAAGCAAAGGAAGGCACGGTCAGGCGAGATAAGGCTAAGGCACGACAACGCAAGGCTAGGCAATGCACGGAAGGCAAGCAAAGAGTAACGGAAGGTAAGGAAGGCAAGGGAAAGCAAGGAAAGGCAAGTGTAACGGAAGGAACCGCACGGCAAGGGGAAACAAGGCTAAGGCACGACAACGCACGCTAGGCAATGCACGGCAAGGCAAGGAAAGGGTAACGCATGGGAAAGCACGGTCAGGCGAGGCAAGGCTAAGGCATGACAACGCAAGGCTACGCAATGCACGGGAAGCAAGCAAAGAGTAACGGAACGCAAGGAAGGCAAGGGAATGCAACGGAAGGCAAGGGTAACATAAGGAACTGCACGGCAAGGGGTAACAAGGCTAAGGCACGACAACGCAGGGCTAGGCAATGCACCGCAAGGCAAGGAAAGGGTAACGCAAGGGAAGGCACGGTCAGGTGAGGCAAGGCTAAGGCATGAGAACGCAAGGCTAGGCAATGTACGGAAAGCAAGCAAAGAGTAACGGAACGCAAGGAAGGCAAGGGAAAGCAAGGGAAGGCAAGGGTAACGGAAGGAACGGCAGGGCAAAGGGTAACAAGGCTAAGGCACGACAACGCAGGGCTAGGCAATGCACCGCAAGGCAAGGAAAGGGTAACGCAAGGGAAGGCACGGTCAGGTGAGGCAAGGCTAATGCACGACAACGCAAGGCTAGGCAGTGCACGGCAAGGCAAGGAAAGAGTAACGGAAGGAAAGGAATGCAAGGCAAAGCCAGGCAAGGCAAGTGTAACAAAAGGCACGGCACGGCAAGGGGAAACAAGGCTAAGGCACGACAACGCACGGCTAGGCAATGCAAGGGAAGGCAAGGAAAGGGTAACGCAAGGCAAGGCACGGTGAGCTTAGGGAAGGCTAATGCACGAAAACGCAAGGCTAGGCAATGCACGACAATGCAAGGAAAGCTTAAAGCAAAGGAAGGCACGATCAGGCGAGATAAGGCTAAGGCACGACAACGCAAGGCTAGGCAATGCAGGGAAGGCAAGCAAAGAGTAACGGAAGGTAAGCAAGGCAAGGAAAAGCAAGGAAAGGCAAGGGTAACGTAAGGAACGGCACGGCAAGGGGAAACAAGTCTAAGGCACGACAACGCACGCTAGGCAATGCACTGCAAGGCAAGTAAAGGGTAACGCATGGGAAAGCACGTTCCGGCGAGGCAAGGCTAAGGCACGACAACGCAAGGCTAGGCAATGCACGGAAGGCAAGCAAAGAGTAACGGAAGGTAAGCAAGGCAAGGGAAAGCAAGGAAAGGCAAGTGTAACGGAAGGAACCGCACGGCAAGGGGAAACAAGGCTAAGGCAGGACAACGCACGCTAGGCAATGCACGGCAAGGCAAGGAAAGGGTAACGCATGGGAAAGCACGGTCAGGCGAGGCAAGGCTAAGGCATGACAACGCAAGGCTAGGCAATGCACGGAAAGCAAGCAAAGAGTAACGGAACGCAAGGAAGGCAAGGGAAAGCAAGGGAAGGCAAGCGTAACGGAAGGAACGGCACGGCAAGGGGTAACAAGGCTAAGGCACGACAACGCAGGGCTAGGCAATGCACGGCAAGGCAAGGAAAGCTTAAAGCAAAGGAAGGCACGGTCAGGCGAGATAAGGCTAAGGAACGACAACGCAAGGCTAGGCAATGCACGGAAGGCAAGCAAAGAGTAACGGAAGGTAAGGAAGGCAAGGGAAAGCAAGGAAAGGCAAGTGTAACGGAAGGAACCGCACGGCAAGGGGAAACAAGGCTAAGGCACGACAACGCACGCTAGGCAATGCACGGAAGGCAAGGAAAGGGTAACGCATGGGAAAGCACGGTCAGGCGAGGCAAGGCTAAGGCATGACAACGCAAGGCTAGGCAATGCACGGAAAGCAAGCAAAGAGTAACGGAACGCAAGGAAGCCAAGGGAAAGCAACGGAAGGCAAGGGTAACGGAAGGAATTGCACGGCAAGGGGTAACAAGGCTAAGGCACGACAACGCACGCTAGGCAATGCACGGCAAGGCAAGGAAAGGGTAACGCATGGGAAAGCACGGTCAGGCGAGGCAAGGCTAAGGCACGACAACGCAAGGCTAGGCAATGCACGGAAGGCAAGCAAAGAGAAACGGAAGGTAAGGAAGGCAAGGGAAAGCAAGGAAAGGCAAGTGTAACGGAAGGAACCGCACGGCAAGGGGAAACAAGGCTAAGGCACGACAAAGCACGCTAGGCAATGCACGGCAAGGCAAGGAAAGGGTAACGCATGGGACAGCACGGTCAGGCGAGGCAAGGCTAAGGCATGACAACGCAAGGCTAGGCAATGCACGGAAAGCAAGCAAAGAGTAACGGAACGCAAGGAAGGCAAGGGAAAGCAAGGGAAGGCAAGCGTAACGGAAGGAACGGCACGGCAAGGGGTAACAAGGCTAAGGCACGGCAACGCAGGGCTAGGCAATGCACGGCAAGGCAAGGAAAGCTTAAAGCAAAGGAAGGCACGGTCAGGCGAGATAAGGCTAAGGCACGACAACGCAAGGCTAGGCAATGGACGGAAGGCAAGCAAAGAGTAACGGAAGGTAAGGAAGGCAAGGGAAAGCAAGGAAAGGAAAGTGTAACGGAAGGAACCGCACGGCAAGAGGAAACAAGGCTAAGGCACGACAACGCACGCTAGGCAATGCACGGCAAGGCAAGGAAAGAGTAACGCATGGGAAAGCACGGTTAGGCGAGGCAAGGCTAAGGCATGACAACGCAAGGCTACGCAATGCACGGAAAGCAAGCAAAGAGTAACGGAACGCAAGGAAGGCAAGGGAATGCAACGGAAGGCAAGGGTAACGGAAGGAACTGCACGGCAAGGGGTAACAAGGCTAAGGCACGACAACGCAGGGCTAGGCAATGCACGGCAAGGCAAGGAAAGGGTAACGCAAGGGAAGGCACGGTCAGGTGAGGCAAGGCTAAGGCATGACAACGCAAGGCTAGGCAATGCACGGAAAGCAAGCAAAGAGTAACGGAACGCAAGGAAGGCAAGGGAAAGCAAGGGAAGGCAAGGGTAACGGAAGGAACGGCAGGGCAAGGGGTAACAAGGCTAAGGCACGACAACGCAGGGCTAGGCAATGCACCGCAAGGCAAGGAAAGGGTAACGCAAGGGAAGGCACGGTCAGGTGAGGCAAGGCTAATGCACGACAACGCAAGGCTAGGCAGTGCACGGCAAGGCAAGGAAAGAGTAACGGAAGGAAAGGAAGGCAAGGCAAAGCCAGGCAAGGCAAGTGTAACAAAAGGCACGGCACGGCAAGGGGAAACAAGGCTAAGGCACGACAACGCACGGCTAGGCAATGCACGGCAAGGCAAGGAAAGGGTAACGCAAGGCAAGGCACGGTGAGCTTAGGCAAGGCTAATGCACGAAAACGCAAGGCTTGGCAATGCACGACAATGCAAGGAAAGCTTAAAGCAAAGGAAGGCACGGTCAGGCGAGATAAGGCTAAGGCACGACAACGCAAGGCTAGGCAATGCAGGGAAGGCAAGCAAAGAGTAACGGAAGGTAAGCAAGGCAAGGAAAAGCAAGGAAAGGCAAGGGTAACGTAAGGAACGGCACGGCAAGGGGAAACAAGTCTAAGGCACGACAACGCACGCTAGGCAATGCACTGCAAGGCAAGTAAAGGGTAACGCATGGGAAAGCACGTTCCGGCGAGGCAAGGCTAAGGCACGACAACGCAAGGCTAGGCAATGCACGGAAGGCAAGCAAAGAGTAACGGAAGGTAAGCAAGGCAAGGGAAAGCAAGGAAAGGCAAGTGTAACGGAAGGAACCGCACGGCAAGGGGAAACAAGGCTAAGGCAGGAAAACGCACGCTAGGCCATGCACGGCAAGGCAAGGAAAGGGTAACGCATGGGAAAGCACGGTCAGGCGAGGCAAGGCTAAGGCCTGACAACGCAAGGCTAGGCAATGCACGGAAAGCAAGCAAAGAGTAACGGAACGCAAGGAAGGCAAGGGAAAGCAAGGGAAGGCAAGCGTAACGGAAGGAACGGCACGGCAAGGGGTAACAAGGCTAAGGCACGACAACGCAGGGCTAGGCAATGCACGGCAAGGCAAGGAAAGCTTAAAGCAAAGGAAGGCACGGTCAGGCGAGATAAGGCTAAGGTACGAGAACGCAAGGCTAGGCAATGGACGGAAGGCAAGCAAAGAGTAACGGAAGGTAAGGAAGGCAAGGGAAAGCAAGGAAACGAAAGTGTAACGGAAGGAACCGCACGGCAAGGGGAAACAAGGCTAAGGCACGACAACGCACGCTAGGCAATGCACGGCAAGGCAAGGAAAGGGTAACGCATGGGAAAGCACGGTCAGGCGAGGCAAGGCTAAGGCATGACAACGCAAGGCTAGGCAATGCACGGAAAGCAAGCAAAGAGTAACGGAACGCAAGGAAGCCAAGGGAAAGCAACGGAAGGCAAGGGTAACGGAAGGAATTGCACGGCAAGGGGTAACAAGGCTAAGGCACGACAACGCAGGGCTAGGCAATGCACGGCAAGGCAAGGAAAGGGTAACGCAAGGGAAGGCACGGTCAGGCGAGGCAAGGCTAAGGCACGACAACGCAAGGCTAGGCAATGCACGGAAGGCAAGCAAAGAGTAACGGAAGGTAAGGAAGGCAAGGGAAAGCCAGGCAAGGCAAGTGTAACAAAAGCCACGGCACCGCAAGGGGAAACAAGGCTAAGGCACGACAACGCACGGCTAGGCAATGCACGGCAAGGCAAGGAAAGGGTAACGCAAGGCAAGGCACGGTGAGGCTAGGCAAGGCTAATGCACGAAAACGCAAGGCTAGGCAGTGCACGACAATGCAAAGAAAGCTTAAAGCAAAGGAAGGCATGGTCAGGCGAGATAAGGCTAAGGCACGACAACGCAAGGCTAGGCAATGCAAGGAAAGCAAGCAAAGAGTAACGGAACGCAAGGAAGGCAAGAGAAAGCAAGGGAAGGCAAGGGTAACGGAAGGAATGGCAGGGCAAGGGGTAACAAGGCTAAGGCACGACAACGCAGGGCTAGGCAATGCACCGCAAGGCAAGGAAAGGGTAACGCAAGGGAAGGCACGGTCAGGTGAGGCAAGGCTAATGCACGACAACGCAAGGCTAGGCAGTGCACGGCAAGGCAAAGAAAGAGTAACCGAAGGAAAGGAAGGCAAGGCAAAGCCAGGGAAGGCAAGTATAACAAAAGACACGGCACGGCAAGGATAAACAAGGCTAAGGCACGACAACGCACGGCTAGGCAATGCACGGCAAGGCAAGGAAAGGGTAACGCAAGGCAAGGCACGGTCAGGCGAGGTAAGGCTAAGGCACGACAACGCAAAGCTAGGCAATGAACGGAAGGGAAGCAAAGACTAACGGAAGGCTTCGAAGGCAAGGGAAAGCAAGGCAAGGCAAGGGTAACGGAAGGAACGGCACGGCAAGGGGAAACAAGGCTAAGGCACGACAACGCACGCTAGGCAATGCACGGCAAGGCAAGGAAAGGGTAACGCATGGGAAAGCACGGTCAGGCGAGGCAAGGCTAAGGCATGACAACGCAAGGCTAGGCAATGCACGGACAGCAAGCAAAGAGTAACGGAACGCAAGGAAGGCAAGGGAAAGCAAGGGAAGGCAAGGGTAACGGAAGGAATTGCACGGCAAGGGGTAACAAGGCTAAGGCACGACAACGCAGGGCTAGGCAATGCACGGCAAGGCAAGGAAAGGGTAACGCAAGGGAAGGCACGGTCAGGTGAGGCAAGGATAAGGCACGACAACGCAAGGCTAGGCAATGCACGGAAGGCAAGCAAAGAGTAACGGAAGGTAAGGAAGGCAAGGGAAAGCCAGGCAAGGCAAGTGTAACAAAAGGCACGCCACGGCAAGGGGAAACAAGGCTAAGGCACGACAACGCAAGGCTAGGCAATGCACGACAATGCAAGGAAAGCTTAAAGTAAAGGAAGGCACGGTCAGGCGAGATAAGGCTAAGGCACGACAACGCAAGGCTAGGCAACGCAGGGAAGGCAAGCAAAGAGTAACGCATGGGAAAGCACGTTCAGGCGAGGCAAGGCTAAGGCACGACAACGCAAGGCTAGGCAATGCACGGAAGGCAAGCAAAGAGTAACGGAAGGTAAGGAAGGCAAGGGAAAGCAAGGAAAGGCAAGTGTAACGGAAGGAACCGCACGGCAAGGGGAAACAAGGCTAAGGCACGACAACGCACGCTAGGCAATGCACGGCAAGGCAAGGAAAGGGTAACGCATGGGAAAGCACGGTAAGGCAAGGAGGGGTAACAAGGCTAAGGCACGACAACGCAAGGCTAGGCAATGCACGGAAAGCAAGCAAAGAGTAACGGAACGCAAGGAAGGCAAGGGAAAGCAAGGGAAGGCAAGCGTAACGGAAGGAACGGCACGGCAAGGGGTAACAAGGCTAAGGCACGACAACGCAGGGCTAGGCAATGCACGGCAAGGCAAGGAAAGCTTAAAGCAAAGGAAGGCACGGTCAGGCGAGATAAGGCTAAGGCACGACAACGCAAGGCTAGGCAATGCACGGAAGGCAAGCAAAGAGTAACGGAAGGTAAGGAAGGCAAGGGAAAGCAAGGAAAGGAAAGTGTAACGGAAGGAACCGCACGGCAAGAGGAAACAAGGCTAAGGCACGACAACGCACGCTAGGCAATGCAAGGGAAGGCAAGGAAAGGGTAACGCAAGGCAAGGCACGGTGAGCTTAGGCAAGGCTAATGCACGAAAACGCAAGGCTTGGCAATGCACGACAATGCAAGGAAAGCTTAAAGCAAAGGAAGGCACGGTCAGGTGAGGCAAGGATAAGGCACGACAACACAAGGCTAGGCAATGCAGGGAAGGCAAGGAAAGAGTAACGGAAGGTAAGCAAGTCAAGGAAAAGCAAGGAAAGGCAAGGGTAACGTAAGGAACGGCACGGCAAGGGGAAACAAGTCTAAGGCACGACAACGCACGCTAGGCAATGCACGGCAAGGCAAGGAAAGCTTAAAGCAAAGGAAGGCACGGTCAGGCGAGATAAGGCTAAGGCACGACAACGCAAGGCTAGGCAATGCACGGAAGGCAAGCAAAGAGTAACGGAAGGTAAGGAAGGCAAGGGAAAGCAAGGAAAGGAAAGTGTAACGGAAGGAACCGCACGGCAAGAGGAAACAAGGCTAAGGCACGACAACGCACGGCTAGGCAATGCAAGGGAAGGCAAGGAAAGGGTAACGCAAGGCAAGGCACGGCAAGGGGAAACAAGGCTAAGGCACGACAACGCAAGGCTAGGCAATGCACGGAAGGCAAGCAAAGAGTAACGGAAGGTAAGGAAGGCAAGGGAAAGCCAGGCAAGGCAAGTGTAACAAAAGGCACGGCACCGCAAGGGGAAAGAAGGCTAAGGCACGACAACGCACGGCTAGGCAATGCATGGTAAGGCAAGGAAAGGGTAACGCAAGGCAAGGCACGGTGAGGCTAGGCAAGGCTAATGCACGAAAACGCAAGGCTAGGTAGTGCACGACAATGCAAGGAAAGCTTAAAGCAAAGGAAGGCATGGTCAGGCGAGATAAGGCTAAGGCACGACAACGCAAGGCTAGGCAATGCAAGGAAAGCAAGCAAAGAGTAACGGAACGCAAGGAAGGCAAGGGAAAGCAAGGGAAGGCAAGGGTAACGGAAGGAATGGCAGGGCAAGGGGTAACAAGGCTAAGGCACGACAACGCAGGGCTAGGCAATGCACCGCAATGCAAGGAAAGGGTAACGCAAGGGAAGGCACGGTCAGGTGAGGCAAGGCTAATGCACGACAACGCAAGGCTAGGCAGTGCACGGCAAGGCAAAGAAAGAGTAACGGAAGGAAAGGAAGGCAAGGCAAAGCCAGGCAAGGCAAGTGTAACAAAAGACACGGCACGGCAAGGATAAACAAGGCTAAGGCACGACAACGCACGGCTAGGCAATGCACGGCAAGGCAAGGAAAGGGTACGCAAGGCAAGGCACGGTCAGGCGAGGTAAGGCTAAGGCACGACAACGCAAAGCTAGGCAATGAACGGAAGGGAAGCAAAGACTAACGGAAGGCTTCGAAGGCAAGGGAAAGCAAGGAAAGGCAAGGGTAACGGAAGGAACGGCACGGCAAGGGGAAACAAGGCTAAGGCACGACAACGCACGCTAGGCAATGCACGGCAAGGCAAAGAAAGGGTAACGCATGGGAAAGCACGGTCAGGCGAGGCAAGGCTAAGGCACGACAACGCAAGGCTAGGCAATGCACGGAAGGCAAGCAAAGAGTAACGGAAGGTAAGGAAGGCAAGGGAAAGCAAAGGAAGGCAAGGGTAACGGAAGGAATTGCACGGCAAGGGGTAACAAGGCTAAGGCACGACAACGCAGGGCTAGGCAATGCACGGCAAGGCAAGGAAAGGGTAACGCAAGGGAAGGCACGGTCAGGTGAGGCAAGGATAAGGCACGACAACGCAAGGTTAGGCAATGCACGGCAAGGCAAGGAAAGAGTAACGGAAGGAAAGGAAGGCAAGGCAAAGCCAGGCAAGGCAAGTGTAACAAAAGGCACGGCACGGCAAGGGGAAACAAGGCTAAGGCACGACAACGCACGGCTAGGCAATGCAAGGGAAGGCAAGGAAAGGGTAACGCAAGGCAAGGCACGGTGAGCTTAGGCAAGGCTAATGCACGAAAACGCAAGGCTTGGCAATGCACGACAATGCAAGGAAAGCTTAAAGCAAAGGAAGGCACGGTCAGGCGAGATAAGGCTAAGGCACGACAACGCAAGGGTAGGCATTGCAGGGAAGGCAAGCAAAGAGTAACGGAAGGTAAGCAAGGCAAGGAAAAGCAAGGAAAGGCAAGTGTAACGGAAGGAACCGCACGGCAAGGGGAAACAAGGCTATGGCACGACAACGCACGCTAGGCAATGCACGGCAAGGCAAGGAAAGCTTAAAGCAAAGGAAGGCACGGTCAGGCGAGATAAGGCTAAGGTACGAGAACGCAAGGCTAGGCAATGGACGGAAGGCAAGCAAAGAGTAACGGAAGGTAAGGAAGGCAAGGGAAAGCAAGGAAACGAAAGTGTAACGGAAGGAACCGCACGGCAAGGGGAAACAAGGCTAAGGCACGACAACGCACGCTAGGCAATGCGCGGCAAGGCAAGGAAAGGGTAACGCATGGGAAAGCACGGTCAGGCGAGGCAAGGCTAAGGCATGACAACGCAAGGCTAGGCAATGCACGAAAAGCAAGCAAAGAGTAACGGAACGCAAGGAAGGCAAGGGAAAGCAACGGAAGGCAAGGGTAACGGAAGGAATTGCACTGCAAGGGGTAACAAGGCTAAGGCACGACAACGCAGGGCTAGGCAATGCACGGCAAGGCAAGGAAAGGGTAACGCAAGGGAAGGCACGGTCAGGTGAGGCAAGGATAAGGCACGACAACGCAAGGCTAGGCAATGCCCGGAAGGCAAGCAAAGAGTAACGGAAGGTAAGGAAGGCAAGGGAAAGCCAGGCAAGGCAAGTGTAACAAAAGGCACGGCACCGCAAGGGGAAACAAGGCTAAGGCACGACAAAGCAGGGCTAGGCAATGCACGGCAAGGCAAGGAAAGCTTAAAGCAAAGGAAGGCCCGGTCAGGCGAGATAAGGCTAAGGCACGACAACGCAAGGCTAGGCAATGGACGGAAGGCAAGCAAAGAGTAACGGAAGGTAAGGAAGGCAAGGGAAAGCAAGGAAAGGAAAGTGTAACGGAAGGAACCGCACGGCAGGAGGAAACAAGGCTAAGGCACGACAACGCACGCTAGGCAATGCACGGCAAGGCAGGAAAGGGTAACGCATGGGAAAGCACGGTCAGGCGAGGCAAGGCTAAGGCATGACAACGAAAGGCTAGGCCATGTACGGGAAGCAAGCAAAGAGTAACGGAACGCAAGGAAGGCAAGGGAATGCAACGGAAGGCAAGGGTAACGGAAGTAACTGCACGGCAAGGGGTAACAAGGCTAAGGCACGACAACGCACGGCTAGGCAATGCACCGCAAGGCAAGGAAAGGGTAACGCAAGGGAAGGCACGGTCAGGCGAGGCAAGGCTAAGGCATGAGAACGCAAGGCTAGGCAATGTACGGAAAGCAAGCAAAGAGTAACGGAACGCAAGGAAGGCAAGGGAAAGCAAGGGAAGGCAAGGGTAACGGAAGGAACGGCAGGGCAAGGGGTAACAAGGCTAAGGCACGACAACGCAGGGCTAGGCAATGCACCGCAAGGCAAGGAAAGGGTAACGCAAGGAAAGGCACGGTCAGGTGAGGCAAGGATAAGGCACGACAACGCAAGGCTAGGCAATGCACGACAATGCAAGGAAAGCTTAAAGCAAAGGAAGGCATGGTCAGGCGAGATAAGGCTAAGGCACGACAACGCAAGGCTAGGCAATGCAGGGAAGGCAAGCAAAGAGTAACGGAAGGTAAGGAAGGCAAGGGAAAGCAAGGAAAGGCAAGTGTAACGGAAGGAACGGCACGGCAAGGGGAAACAAGGCTAAGGCACGACAACGCACGCTAGGCAATGCACGGCAAGGCAAGGAAAGGGTAACGCAGGGAAAGCACGGTCAGGCGGGGCAAGGCTAAGGTATGACAACGGAAGGCTAGGCAATGCACGGAAAGCAAGCAAAGAGTAACGGAACGCAAGGAAGGCAAGGGAAAGCAAGGGAAGGCAAGGGTAACGGAAGGAAGGGCAGGGCAAGGGGTAACAAGGCTAAGGCACGACAACGCAGGGCTAGGCAATGCACCGCAAGGCAAGGAAAGGGTAACGCAAGGGAAGGCACGGTCAGGTGAGGCAAGGCTAATGCACGACAACGCAAGGCTAGGCAGTGCACGGCAAGGCAAGGAAAGAGTAACGGAAGGAAAGGAAGGCAAGGCAAAGCCAGGCAAGGCAAGTGTAACAAAAGACACGGCACGGCAACGATAAACAAGGCTAAGGCACGACAACGCACGGCTAGGCAATGCACGGCAATGCAAGGAAAGGGTAACGCAAGGCAAGGCACGGTCAGGCGAGGTAAGGCTAAGGCACGACAACGCAAAGCTAGGCAATGAACGGAAGGGAAGCAAAGACTAACGGAAGGCTTCGAAGGCAAGGGAAAGCAAGGCAAGGCAAGGGTAACGGAAGGAACGGCACGGCAAGGGGAAACAAGGCTAAGGCACGACAACGCACGCTACGCAATGCACGGCAAGGGAAAGAAAGGGTAACGCATGGGAAAGCACGGTCAGGCGAGGCAAGGCTAAGGCATGACAACGCAAGGCTAGGCAATGCACGAAAAGCAAGCAAAGAGTAACGGAACGCAAGGAAGGCAAGGGAAAGCAACGGAAGGCAAGGGTAACGGAAGGAATTGCACGGCAAGGGGTAACAAGGCTAAGGCACGACAACGCAGGGCTAGGCAATGCACGGCAAGGCAAGGAAAGCTTAAAGCAAAGGAAGGCACGGCCAGGCGAGATAAGGCTAAGGTACGACAACGCAAGGCTAGGCAATGGACGGAAGGCAAGCAAAGAGTAACGGAAGGTAAGGAAGGCAAGGGAAAGCAAGGAAACGAAAGTGTAACGGAAGGAACCGCACGGCAAGGGGAAACAAGGCTAAGGCACGACAACGCACGCTAGGCAATGCACGGCAAGGCAAGGAAAGGGTAACGCATGGGAAAGCACGGTCAGGCGAGGCAAGGCTAAGGCATGACAACGCAAGGCTAGGCAATGCACGGAAAGCAAGCAAAGAGTAACGGAACGCAAGGAAGGCAAGGGAAAGCAACGGAAGGCAAGGGTAACGGAAGGAATTGCACGGCAAGGGGTAACAAGGCTAAGGCACGACAACGCAGGGCTAGGCAATGCACGGCAAGGCAAGGAAAGGGTAACGCAAGGGAAGGCACGGTCAGGTGAGGCAAGGATAAGGCACGACAACGCAAGGCTAGGCAATGCCCGGAAGGCATTGAAAGAGTAACGGAAGGTAAGGAAGGCAAGGGAAAGCCAGGCAAGGCAAGTGTAACAAAAGGCACGGCACCGCAAGGGGAAACAAGGCTAAGGCACGACAACGCAGGGCTAGGCAATGCACGGCAAGGCAAGGAAAGCTTAAAGCAAAGGAAGGCACGGCCAGGCGAGATAAGGCTAAGGTACGACAACGCAAGGCTAGGCAATGGACGGAAGGCAAGCAAAGAGTAACGGAACACAAGGAAGGCAAGGGAAAGCAAGGGAAGGCAAGGGTAACGGAAGGAACGGCAGGGCAAGGGGTAACAAGGCTAAGGCACGACAACGCAGGGCTAGGCAATGCACGGCAAGGCAAGGAAAGGGTAACGCAAGGGAAGGCACGGTCAGGTGAGGCAAGGCTAATGCACGACAACGCAAGGCTAGGCAGTGCACGGCAAGGCAAGGAAAGAGTAACGGAAGGAAAGGAAGGCAAGGCAAAGCCAGGCAAGGCAAGTGTAACAAAAGGCACGGCACGGCAAGGGGAAACAAGGCTAAGGCACGACAACGCACGGCTAGGCAATGCAAGGGAAGGCAAGGAAAGGGTAACGCAAGGCAAGGCACGGTGAGCTTAGGCAAGGCTAATGCACGAAAACGCAAGGCTTGGCAATGCACGACAATGCAAGGAAAGCTTAAAGCAAAGGAAGGCACGGTCAGGCGAGATAAGGCTAAGGCACGACAACGCAAGGCTAGGCATTGCAGGGAAGGCAAGCAAAGAGTAACGGAAGGTAAGCAAGGCAAGGAAAAGCAAGGAAAGGCAAGTGTAACGGAAGGAACCGCACGGCAAGGGGAAACAAGGCTAAGGCACGACAACGCACGCTAGGCAATGCACGGCAAGGCAAGGAAAGGGTAACGCATGGGAAAGCACGGTCAGGCGAGGCAAGGCTAAGGCATGACAACGCAAGGCTACGCAATGCACGGGAAGGAAGCAAAGAGTAACGGAACGCAAGGAAGGCAAGGGAATGCAACGGAAGGCAAGGGTAACGGAAGGAACTGCACGGCAAGGGGTAACAAGGCTAAGGCACGACAACGCAGGGCTAGGCAATGCACCGCAAGGCAAGGAAAGGGTAACGCAAGGGAAGGCACGGTCAGGTGAGGCAAGGCTAAGGCATGAGAACGCAAGGCTAGGCAATGTACGGAAAGCAAGCAAAGAGTAACGGAACGCAAGGAAGGCAAGGGAAAGCAAGGGAAGGCAAGTGTAACGGAAGGAACGGCAGGGCAAGGGGTAACAAGGCTAAGGCACGACAACGCAGGGCTAGGCAATGCACCGCAGGGCAAGGAAAGGGTAACGCAAGGGAAGGCACGGTCAGGTTAGGCAAGGCTAATGCACGACAACGCAAGGCTAGGCAGTGCACGGCAAGGCAAGGAAAGAGTAACGGAAGGAAAGGAAGGCAAGGCAAAGCCAGGCAAGGCAAGTGTAACAAAAGGCACGGCACGGCAAGGGGAAACAAGGCTAAGGCACGACAACGCACGGCTAGGCAATGCAAGGGAAGGCAAGGAAAGGGTAACGCAAGGCAAGGCACGGTGAGCTTAGGCAAGGCTAATGCACGAAAACGCAAGGCTAGGCAATGCACGACAATGCAAGGAAAGCTTAAAGCAAAGGAAGGTACGGTCAGGCGAGATAAGGCTAAGGCACGACAACGCAAGGCTAGGCATTGCAGGGAAGGCAAGCAAAGAGTAACGGAAGGTAAGCAAGGCAAGGAAAAGCAAGGAAAGGCAAGTGTAACAAAAGGCACGGCACGGCAAGGGGAAACAAGGCTAAGGCACGACAACGCACGGCTAGGCAATGCACGGCAAGGCAAGGAAAGGGTAACGCAAGGGAAGGCACGGTCAGGCGAGGTAAGGCTAAGGCACGACAACGCAAGGCTAGGCAATGAACGGAAGGGAAGCAAAGACTAACGGAAGGCTTCGAAGGCAAGGGAAAGCAAGGCAAGGCAAGGGTAACGGAAGGAACGGCACGGCAAGGGGAAACAAGGCTAAGGCACGACAACGCACGCTAGGCAATGCACGGCAAGGCAAAGAAAGGGTAACGCATGGGAAAGCACGGTCAGGCGAGGCAAGGCTAAGGCATGACAACGCAAGGCTAGGCAATGCACGGAAAGCAAGCAAAGAGTAACGGAACGCAAGGAAGGCAAGGGAAAGCAAAGGAAGGCAAGGGTAACGGAAGGAATTGCACGGCAAGGGGTAACAAGGCTAAGGCACGACAACGCAGGGCTAGGCAATGCACGGCAAGGCAAGGAAAGGGTAACGCAAGGGAAGGCACGGTCAGGTGAGGCAAGGATAAGGCACGACAACGCAAGGCTAGGCAATGCACGGCAAGGCAAGGAAAGAGTAACGGAAGGAAAGGAAGGCAAGGCAAAGCCAGGCAAGGCAAGTGTAACAAAAGGCACGCCACGGCAAGGGGAAAGAAGGCTAAGGCACGACAACGCAAGGCTAGGCAATGCACGACAATGCAAGGAAAGCTTAAAGCAAAGGAAGGCACGGTCAGGCGAGATAAGGCTAAGGCACGACAACGCAAGGCTAGGCAATGCAGGGAAGGCAAGTAAAGGGTAACGCATGGGAAAGCACGTTCCGGCGAGGCAAGGCTAAGGCACGACAACGCAAGGCTAGGCAATGCACGGAAGGCAAGCAAAGAGTAACGGAAGGTAAGGAAGGCAAGGGAAAGCAAGGAAAGGCAAGTGTAACGGAAGGAACCGCACGGCAAGGGGAAACAAGGCTAAGGCACGACAACGCACGGTAGGCAATGCACGGCAAGGCAAGGAAAGGGTAACGCATGGGACAGCACGGTCAGGCGAGGCAAGGCTAAGGCATGACAACGCAAGGCTAGGCAATGGACGGAAAGCAAGCAAAGAGTAACGGAACGCAAGGAAGGCAAGGGAAAGCAAGGGAAGGCAAGCGTAACGGAAGGAACGGCACGGCAAGGGGTAACAAGGCTAAGGCACGACAACGCAGGGCTAGGCAATGCACGGCAAGGCAAGGAAAGCTTAAAGCAAAGGAAGGCACGGTCAGGCGAGATAAGGCTAAGGCACGACAACGCAAGGCTAGGCAATGGACGGAAGGCAAGCAAAAAGTAACGGAAGGTAAGGAAGGCAAGGGAAAGCAAGGAAAGGAAAGTGTAACGGAAGGAACCGCACGGCAAGAGGAAACAAGGCTAAGGCACGACAAGGCACGCTAGGCAATGTACGGCAAGGCAAGGAAAGGGTAACGCATGGGAAAGCACGGTCAGGCGAGGCAAGGCTAAGGCACGACAACGCAAGGCTACGCCATGCACAGGAAGCAAGCAAAGAGTAACGGAACGCAAGGAAGGCAAGGGAATGCAACGGAAGGCAAGGGTAACGGAAGGAACTGCACGGCAAAGGGTAACAAGGCTAAGGCACGACAACGCAGGGCTAGGCAATGCACCGCAAGGCAAGGAAAGGGTAACGCAAGGGAAGGCACGGTCAGGTGAGGCAAGGCTAAGGCATGAGAACGCAAGGCTAGGCAATGTACGGAAAGCAAGCAAAGAGTAACGGAACGCAAGGAAGGCAAGGGAAAGCAAGGGAAGGCAAGGGTAACGGAAGGAACGGCAGGGCAAAGGGTAACAAGGCTAAGGCACGACCACGCAGGGCTAGGCAATGCACGGCAAGGCAAGGAAAGGGTAACGCAAGGGAAGGCACGGTCAGGTGAGGCAAGGCTAATGCACGACAACGCAAGGCTTGGCAGTGCACGGCAAGGCAAGGAAAGAGTAACGGAAGGAAAGGAAGGCAAGGCAAAGCCAGGCAAGGCAAGTGTAACAAAAGGCACGGCACGGCAAGGGGAAACAAGGCTAAGGCACGACAACGCACGGCTAGGCAATGCAAGGGAAGGCAAGGAAAGGGTAACGCAAGGCAAGGCACGGTGAGCTTAGGCAAGGCTAATGCACGAAAACGCAAGGCTAGGCAATGCACGACAATGCAAGGAAAGCTTAAAGCAAAGGAAGGCACGGTCAGGCGAGATAAGGCTAAGGCACGACAACGCAAGGCTAGGCAATGCAGGGAAGGCAAGCAAAGAGTAACGGAAGGTAAGCAAGGCAAGGAAAAGCAAGGAAAGGCAAGGGTAACGTAAGGAACGGCACGGCAAGGGGAAACAAGTCTAAGGCACGACAACGCACGCTAGGCAATGCACGGCAAGGCAAGTAAAGGGTAACGCATGGGAAAGCACGTTCCGGCGAGGCAAGGCTAAGGCACGACAACGCAAGGCTAGGCAATGCACGGAAGGCAAGCAAAGAGTAACGGAAGGTAAGGAAGGGAAGGGAAAGCAAGGAAAGGCAAGTGTAACGGAAGGAACCGCACGGCAAGGGGAAACAAGGCTAAGGCACGACAACGCACGCTAGGCAATGCACGGCAAGGCAAGGAAAGGGTAACGCATGGGACAGCACGGTCAGGCGAGGCAAGGCTAAGGCATGACAACGCAAGGCTAGGCAATGCACGGAAAGCAAGCAAAGAGTAACGGAACGCAAGGAAGGCAAGGGAAAGCAAGGGAAGGCAAGCGTAACGGAAGGAACGGCACGGCAAGGGGTAACAAGGCTAAGGCACGACAACGCAGGGCTAGGCAATGCACGGCAAGGCAAGGAAAGCTTAAAGCAAAGGAAGGCACGGTCAGGCGAGGCAAGGCTAAGGCACGACAACGCAAGGCTAGGCAATGCACGGAAGGCAAGCAAAGAGTAACGGAAGGTAAGGAAGGCAAGGGAAAGCAAGGAAACGAAAGTGTAACGGAAGGAACCGCACGGCAAGGGGAAACAAGGCTAAGGCACGACAACGCACGCTAGGCAATGCACGGCAAGGCAAGGAAAGGGTAACGCATGGGAAAGCACGGTCAGGCGAGGCAAGGCTAAGGCATGACAACGCAAGGCTAGGCAATGCACGGAAAGCAAGCAAAGAGTAACGGAACGCAAGGAAGCCAAGGGAAAGCAACGGAAGGCAAGGGTAACGGAAGGAATTGCACGGCAAGGGGTAACAAGGCTAAGGCACGACAACGCAGGGCTAGGCAATGCACGGCAAGGCAAGGAAAGGGTAACGCAAGGGAAGGCACGGTCAGGTGAGGCAAGGATAAGGCACGACAACGCAAGGCTAGGCAATGCCCGGAAGGCAAGCAAAGAGTAACGGAAGGCAAGGAAGGCAAGGGAAAGCAAGGCAAGGCAAGTGTAACAAAAGGCACGGCACGGCAAGGGGAAACAAATCTAAGGCACGACAACGCACGGCTAGGCAATGCATGGTAAGGCAAGGAAAGGGTAACGCAAGGCAAGGCACGGTGAGGCTAGGCAAGGCTAATGCACGAAAACGCAAGGCTAGGCAGTGCACGACAATGCAAGGAAAGCTTAAAGCAAAGGAAGGCATGGTCAGGCGAGATAAGGCTAAGGCACGACAACGCAAGGCTAGGCAATGCAGGGAAGGCAAGCAAAGAGTAACGGAAGGTAAGGAAGGCAAGGGAAAGCAAGGAAAGGCAAGGGTAACGGAAGGAACGGCAGGGCAAGGGGTAACAAGGCTAAGGCACGACAACGCAGGGCTAGGCAATGCACCGCAAGGCAAGGAAAGGGTAACGCAAGGGAAGGCACGGTCAGGTGAGGCAAGGCTAATGCACGACAACGCAAGGCTAGGCAGTGCACGGCAAGGCAAAGAAAGAGTAACGGAAGGAAAGGAAGGCAAGGCAAAGCCAGGCAAGGCAAGTGTAACAAAAGACACGGCACGGCAAGGATAAACAAGGCTAAGGCACGACAACGCACGGCTAGGCAATGCACGGCAAGGCAAGGAAAGGGTACGGAAGGCAAGGCACGGTCAGGCGAGGTAAGGCTAAGGCACGACAACGCAAAGCTAGGCAATGAACGGAAGGGAAGCAAAGACTAACGGAAGGCTTCGAAGGCAAGGGAAAGCAAGGCAAGGCAAGGGTAACGGAAGGAACGGCACGGCAAGAGGAAACAAGGCTAAGGCACGACAACGCACGCTAGGCAATGCACGGCAAGGCAAGGAAAGGGTAACGCATGGGAAAGCACGGTCAGGCGAGGCAAGGCTAAGGCATGATAACGCAAGGCTAGGCAATGCACGGAAAGCAAGCAAAGAGTAACGGAACGCAAGGAAGGCAAGGGAAAGCAAGGGAAGGCAAGGGTAACGGAAGGAACGGCACGGTAAGGGGAAACAAAGCTAAGGCAATGCACGGCAAGGCAAGGAAAGGGTAACGCAAGGGAAGGCACGGTCAGGTGAGGCAAGGATAAGGCACGACAACGCAAGGTTAGGCAATGCACGGCAAGGCAAGGAAAGAGTAACGGAAGGAAAGGAAGGCAAGGCAAAGCCAGGCAAGGCAAGTGTAACAAAAGGCACGCCACGGCAAGGGGAAACAAGGCTAAGGCACGACAACGCAAGGCTAGGCAATGCACGACAATGCAAGGAAAGCTTAAAGTAAAGGAAGGCACGGTCAGGCGAGATAAGGCTAAGGCACGACAACGCAAGGCTAGGCAATGCAGGGAAGGCAAGCAAAGAGTAACGGAAGGTAAGCAAGGCAAGGAAAAGCAAGGAAAGGCAAGGGTAACGTAAGGAACGGCACGGCAAGGGGAAACAAGTCTAAGGCACGACAACGCACGCTAGGCAATGCACGGCAAGGCAAGGAAAGGGTAACGCAAGGCAAGGCACGGTGAGGCTAGGCAAGGCTAATGCACGAAAACGCAAGGCTAGGCAATGCACGACAATGCAAGGAAAGCTTAAAGCAAAGGAAGGCACGGTCAGGCGAGGCAAGGCTAAGGTATGACAACGCAAGGCTAGGCAATGCACGGAAAGCAAGCAAAGACAAACGGAACGCAAGGAAGGCAAGGGAAAGCAAGGGAAGGCAAGGGTAACGGAAGGAACGGCAGGGCAAGGGGTAACAACGCTAAGGCACGACAACGCAGGGCTAGGCAATGCACCGCAAGGCAAGGAAAGGGTAACGCAAGGGAAGGCACGGTCAGGTGAGGCAAGGCTAATGCACGACAACGCAAGGCTAGGCAGTGCACGGCAAGGCAAGGAAAGAGTAACGGAAGGAAAGGAAGGCAAGGCAAAGCCAGGCAAGGCAAGTGTAACAAAAGACACGGCACGGCAAGGATAAACAAGGCTAAGGCACGACAACGCACGGCTAGGCAATGCACGGCAATGCAAGGAAAGGGTAACGCAAGGCAAGGCACGGTCAGGCGAGTTAAGGCTAAGGCACGACAACGCAAAGCTAGGCAATGAACGGAAGGGAAGCAAAGACTAACGGAAGGCTTCGAAGGCAAGGGAAAGCAAGGCAACTCAAGGGTAACGGAAGGAACGGCACGGCAAGGGGAAACAAGGCTAAGGCACGACAACGCACGCTACGCAATGCACGGCAAGGGAAAGAAAGGGTAACGCACGGGAAAGCACGGTCAGGCGAGGCAAGGCTAAGGCATGACAACGCAAGGCTAGGCAATGCACGGAAAGCAAGCAAAGAGTAACGGAACGCAAGGAAGGCAAGGGAAAGCAAGGGAAGGCAAGCGTAACGGAAGGAAAGGCACGGCAAGGGGTAACAAGGCTAAGGCACGACAACGCAGGGCTAGGCAATGCACGGCAAGGCAAGGAAAGCTTAAAGCAAAGGAAGGCACGGTCAGGCGAGATAAGGCTAAGGTACGACAACGCAAGGCTAGGCAATGGACGGAAGGCAAGCAAAGAGTAACGGAAGGTAAGGAAGGCAAGGGAAAGCAAGGAAACGAAAGTGTAACGGAAGGAACCGCACGGCAAGGGGTAACAAGGCTAAGGCACGACAACGCAGGGCTAGGCAATGCACGGCAAGGCAAGGAAAGGGTAACGCAAGGAAAGGCACGGCAAGGGGAAACAAGGCTAAGGCACGACAACGCACGGCTAGGCAATGCACGGAAGGCAAGCAAAGAGTAAAGGAATGTAAGCAAGGCAAGGAAAAGCAAGGAAAGGCAAGGGTAACGGAAGGAACGGCACGGCAAGGGGAAACAAGTCTAAGGCATGACAACGCACGCTAGGCAATGTACGGCAAGGCAAGGAAAGGGTAACGCATGCGAAAGCACGGTCAGGCGAGGCAAGGCTAAGGCACGACAACGCAAGGCTAGGCAATGCACGACAATGCAAGGAAAGCTTAAAGTAAAGGAAGGCACGGTCAGGCGAGATAAGGCTAAGGCACGACAACGCAAGGCTAGGCAATGCAGGGAAGGCAAGCAAAGAGTAACGGAAGGTAAGCAAGGCAAGGAAAAGCAAGGAAAGGCAAGGGTAACGTAAGGAACGGCACGGCAAGGGGAAACAAGTCTAAGGCACGACAACGCACGCTAGGCAATGCACGGCAAGGCAAGTAAAGGGTAACGCATGGGAAAGCACGTTCCGGCGAGGCAAGGCTAAGGCACGACAACGCAAGGCTAGGCAATGCACGGAAGGCAAGCAAAGAGTAACGGAAGGTAAGGAAGGCAAGGAAAAGCAAGGAAAGGCAAGGGTAACGTAAGGAACGGCACTGCAAGGGGAAACAAGGCGAAGGCACGACAAAGCACGCTAGGCAATGCACGGCAAGGCAAGGAAAGGGTAACGCATGGGACAGCACGGTCAGGCGAAGCAAGGCTAAGGCATGACAACGCAAGGCTAGGCAATGCACGGAAAGCAAGCAAAGAGTAACGGAACGCAAGGAAGGCAAGGGAAAGCAAGGGAAGGCAAGCGTAACGGAAGGAACGGCACGGCAAGGGGTAACAAGGCTAAGGCACGACAACGCAGGGCTAGGCAATGCACGGCAAGGCAAGGACAGCTTAAAGCAAAGGAAGGCACGGTCAGGCGAGATAAGGCTAAGGCACGACAACGCAAGGCTAGGCAATGGACGGAAGGCAAGCAAAGAGTAACGGAAGGTAAGGAAGGCAAGGGAAAGCAAGGAAAGGAAAGTGTAACGGAAGGAACCGCACGGCAAGAGGAAACAAGGCTAAGGCACGACAACGCACGCTAGGCAATGTACGGCAAGGCAAGGAAAGGGTAACGCATGGGAAAGCACGGTCAGGCGAGGCAAAGCTAAGGCACGACAACGCAAGCCTAGGCAATGCACGGAAGGCAAGCAAAGAGTAACGGAAGATAAGGAAGGCAAGGGAAAGCAAGGACAGGCAAGTGTAACGGAAGGAACGGCACGTCAAGGGAAAACAAGGCTAAGGCACGACAACGCACGCTAGGCAATGCACGGCAGGGCAAGAAAAGGGAAACGCATGGGAAAGCACAGTCAGGCGAGGCAAGGCTAAGGCATGACAACGCAAGGCTACGCAATGCACGGAAAGCAAGCAAAGAGTAACGGAAAGCAAGGAAGGCAAGGGAATGCAACGGAAGGCAAGGGTAACGGAAGGAATTGCACGCAAGGGGTAACAAGGCTAAGGCACGACAACGCAGGGCTAGGCAATGCACGGCAAGGCAAGGAAAGGGTAACGCAAGGAAAGGCACGGTCAGGCTAGGCAAGGCTAAGGCACGACAACACAAGGCTAGGCAATGCCCGGAAGGCAAGCAAAGAGTAACGGAAGGTAAGGAAGGCAAGGGAAAGCCAGGCAAGGCAAGTGTAACAAAAGCCACGGCACCGCAAGGGGAAACAAGGCTAAGGCACGACAACGCACGGCTAGGCAATGCACGGCAAGGCAAGGAAAGGGTAACGCAAGGGAAGGCACGGTCAGGTTAGGCAAGGCTAATGCACGAAAACGCAAGGCTTGGCAATGCACGACAATGCAAGGAAAGCTTAAAGAAAAGGAAGGCACGGTCAGGCGAGATAAGGCTAAGGCACGACAACCCAAGGCTAGGCAATGCAGGGAAGGCAAGCAAAGAGTACCGGAAGGTAAGCAAGTCAAGGAAAGCAAGGAAAGGCAAGGGTAACGTAAGGAACGGCACGGCAAGGGGAAACAAGTCTAAGGCACGACAACGCACGCTAGGCAATGCACTGCAAGGCAAGTAAAGGGTAACGCATGGGAAAGCACGTTCCGGCGAGGCAAGGCTAAGGCACGACAACGCAAGGCTAGGCAATGCACGGAAGGCAAGCAAAGAGTAACGGAAGGTAAGGAAGGCAAGGGAAAGCAAGGAAAGGCAAGTGTAACGGAAGGAACCGCACGGCAAGGGGAAACAAGGCTAAGGCAGGACAACGCACGCTAGGCAATGCACGGCAAGGCAAGGAAAGGGTAACGCATGGGAAAGCACGGTCAGGCGAGGCAAGGCTAAGGCATGACAACGCAAGGCTAGGCAATGCACGGAAAGCAAGCAAAGAGTAACGGAACGCAAGGAAGGCAAGGGAAAGCAAGGGAAGGCAAGCGTAACGGAAGGAACGGCACGGCAAGGGGTAACAAGGCTAAGGCACGACAACGCAGGGCTAGGCAATGCACGGCAAGGCAAGGAAAGCTTAAAGCAAAGGAAGGCACGGTCAGGCGAGATAAGGCTAAGGCACGACAACGCAGGGCTAGGCAATGCACGGCAAGGCAAGGAAAGGGTAACGCAAGGGAAGGCACGGTCAGGTGAGGCAAGGATAAGGCACGACAACGCAAGGCTAGGCAATGCCCGGAAGGCAAGCAAAGAGTAACGGAAGGTAAGGAAGGCAAGGGAAAGCCAGGCAAGGCAAGTGTAACAAAAGGCACGGCACCGCAAGGGGAAACAAGGCTAAGGCACGACAACGCACGGCTAGGCAATGCATGGTAGGGCAAGGAAAGGGTAACGCAAGGCAAGGCACGGTGAGGCTAGGCAAGGCTAATGCACGAAAACGCAAGGCTAGGCAGTGCACGACAATGCAAGGAAAGCTTAAAGCAAAGGAAGGCATGGTCAGGCGAGATAAGGTTAAGGCACGACAACGCAAGGCTAGGCAATGGAAGGAAAGCAAGCAAAGAGTAACGGAACGCAAGGAAGGCAAGGGAAAGCAAGGGAAGGCAAGGGTAACGGAAGGAACGGCAGGGCAAGGGGTAACAAGGCTAAGGCACGACAACGCAGGGCTAGGCAATGCACCGCAATGCAAGGAAAGGGTAACGCAAGGGAAGGCACGGTCAGGTGAGGCAAGGCTAATGCACGACAACGCAAGGCTAGGCAGTGCACGGCAAGGCAAAGAAAGAGTAACGGAAGGAAAGGAAGGCAAGGCAAAGCCAGGCAAGGCAAGTGTAACAAAAGACACGGCACGGCAAGGATAAACAAGGCTAAGGCACGACAACGCACGGCTAGGCAATGCACGGCAAGGCAAGGAAAGGGTACGCAAGGCAAGGCACGGTCAGGCGAGGTAAGGCTAAGGCACGACAACGCAAAGCTAGGCAATGAACGGAAGGGAAGCAAAGACTAACGGAAGGCTTCGAAGGCAAGGGAAAGCAAGGCAAGGCAAGGGTAACGGAAGGAACGGCACGGCAAGAGGAAACAAGGCTAAGGCACGACAACGCACGCTAGGCAATGCACGGCAAGGCAAAGAAAGGGTAACGCATGGGAAAGCACGGTCAGGCGAGGCAAGGCTAAGGCATGACAACGCAAGGCTAGGCAATGCACGGAAAGCAAGCAAAGAGTAACGGAACGCAAGGAAGGCAAGGGAAAGCAAAGGAAGGCAAGGGTAACGGAAGGAATTGCACGGCAAGGGGTAACAAGGCTAAGGCACGACAACGCAGGGCTAGGCAATGCACGGCAAGGCAAGGAAAGGGTAACGCAAGGGAAGGCACGGTCAGGTGAGGCAAGGATAAGGCACGACAACGCAAGGTTAGGCAATGCACGGCAAGGCAAGGAAAGAGTAACGGAAGGAAAGGAAGGCAAGGCAAAGCCAGGCAAGGCAAGTGTAACAAAAGGCACGCCACGGCAAGGGGAAACAAGGCTAAGGCACGACAACGCAAGGCTAGGCAATGCACGACAATGCAAGGAAAGCTTAAAGTAAAGGAAGGCACGGTCAGGCGAGATAAGGCTAAGGCACGACAACGCAAGGCTAGGCAATGCAGGGAAGGCAAGCAAAGAGTAACGGAAGGTAAGCAAGGCAAGGAAAAGCAAGGAAAGGCAAGGGTAACGTAAGGAACGGCACGGCAAGGGGAAACAAGTCTAAGGCACGACAACGCACGCTAGGCAATGCACGGCAAGGCAAGTAAAGGGTAACGCATGGGAAAGCACGTTCCGGCGAGGCAAGGCTAAGGCACGACTACGCACGCTAGGCAATGCACGGCAAGGCAAGCAAAGAGAAACGGAAGGTAAGGAAGGCAAGGGAAAGCAAGGAAAGGCAAGTGTAACGGAAGGAACCGCACGGCAAGGTGAAACAAGGCTAAGGCACGACAAAGCACGCTAGGCAATGCACGGCAAGGCAAGGAAAGGGTAACGCATGGGAAAGCACGGTCAGGCGAGGCAAGGCTAAGGCATGACAACGCAAGGCTAGGCAATGCACGGAAAGCAAGCAAAGAGTAACGGAACGCAAGGAAGGCAAGGGAAAGCAAGGGAAGGCAAGCGTAACGGAAGGAACTGCACGGCAAGGGGTAACAAGGCTAAGGCACGACAACGCAGGGCTAGGCAATGCACGGCAAGGCAAGGAAAGGGTAACGCAAAGGAAGGCACGGTCAGGCGAGATAAGGCTAAGGCACGACAACGCAAGGCTAGGCAATGCACGGAAGGCAAGCAAAGAGTAACGGAAGGTAAGGAAGGCAAGGGAAAGCAAGGAAAGGAAAGTGTAACGGAAGGAACCGCACGGCAAGAGGAAACAAGGCTAAGGCACGACTACGCACGCTAGGCAATGCACGGCAAGGCAAGGAAAGAGTAACGCATGGGAAAGCACGGTTAGGCGAGGCAAGGCTAAGGCATGACAACGCAAGGCTACGCAATGCACGGGAAGCAAGCAAAGAGTAACGGAACGCAAGGAAGGCAAGGGAATGCAACGGAAGGCAAGGGTAACGGAAGGAACTGCACGGCAAGGGGTAACAAGGCTAAGGCACGACAACGCAGGGCTAGGCAATGCACCGCAAGGCAAGGAAAGGGTAACGCAAGGGAAGGCACGGTCAGGCGAGGCAAGGCTAAGGCATGACAACGCAAGGCTAGGCAATGTACGGAAAGCAAGCAAAGAGTAACGGAACGCAAGGAAGCCAAGGGAAAGCAAGGGAAGGCAAGGGTAACGGAAGGAACGGCAGGGCAAGGGTTAACAAGGCTAAGGCACGACAACGCAGGGCTAGGCAATGCACCGCAAGGCAAGGAAAAGGTAACGCAAGGGAAGGCACGGTCAGGTGAGGCAAGGCTAATGCACGACAACGCAAGGCTAGGCAGTGCACGGCAAGGCAAGGAAAGAGTAACGGAAGGAAAGGAAGGCAAGGCAAAGCCAGGCAAGGCAAGTGTAACAAAAGGCACGGCACGGCAAGGGGAAACAAGGCTAAGGCACGACAACGCACGGCTAGGCAATGCAAGGGAAGGCAAGGAAAGGGTAACGCAAGGCAAGGCACGGTGAGCTTAGGCAAGGCTAATGCACGAAGAACGCAAGGCTAGGCAGTGCACGACAATGCAAGGAAAGCTTAAAGCAAAGGAAGGCACGGTCAGGCGAGATAAGGCTAAGGCACGACAACGCAAGGCTAGGCATTGCAGGGAAGGCAAGCAAAGAGTAACGGAAGGTAAGGAAGGCAAGGAAAAGCAAGGAAAGGCAAGTGTAACGGAAGGAACCGCACGGCAAGGGGAAACAAGGCTAAGGCACGACAACGCACGCTAGGCAATGAACGGCAAGGCAAGGAAAGGGTAACGCATGGGAAAGCACGGTCAGGCGAGGCAAGGCTAAGGCATGACAACGCAAGGCTAGGCAATGCACGGGAAGCAAGCAAAGAGTAACGGAACGCAAGGAAGGCAAGGGAATGCAACGGAAGGCAAGGGTAACGGAAGGAACTGCACGGCAAGGGGTAACAAGGCTAAGGCACGACAACGCAGGGCTAGGCAATGCACCGCAAGGCAAGGAAAGGGTAACGCATGGGAAGGCACGGTCAGGCGAGGCAAGGCTAAGGCATGACAACGCAAGGCTAAGGCACGACAACGCACGCTAGGCAATGCACGGCAAGGCAAGGAAAGGGTAACGCATGGGAAAGCACGGTCAGGCGAGGCAAGGCTAAGGCACGACAACGCAAGGCTAGGCAATGCACGACAATGCAAGGAAAGCTTAAAGTAAAGGAAGGCACGGTCAGGCGAGATAAGGCTAAGGCACGACAACGCAAGGCTAGGCAATGCAGGGAAGGCAAGCAAAGAGTAACGGAAGGTAAGGAAGGCAAGGAAAAGCAAGGAAAGGCAAGGGTAACGTAAGGAACGGCACGGCAAGGGGAAACAAGTCTAAGGCACGACAACGCACGCTAGGCAATGCACGGCAAGGCAAGTAAAGGGTAACGCATGGGAAAGCACGTTCCGGCGAGGCAAGGCTAAGGCACGACAACGCAAGGCTAGGCAATGCACGGAAGGCAAGCAAAGAGTAACGGAAGGTAAGGAAGGCAAGGGAAAGCAAGGAAAGGCAAGTGTAACGGAAGGAACCGCACTGCAAGGGGAAACAAGGCTAAGGCACGACAAAGCACGCTAGGCAATGCACGGCAAGGCAAGGAAAGGGTAACGCATGGGAAAGCACGTTCCGGCGAGGCAAGGCTAAGGCACGACAACGCAAGGCTAGGCAATGCACGGAAGGCAAGCAAAGAGTAACGGAAGGTAAGGAAGGCAAGGGAAAGCAAGGAAAGGCAAGTGTAACGGAAGGAACGGCACGGCAAGGGGAAACAAGGCTAAGGCACGACAACGCAGGGCTAGGCAATGCACGGCAAGGCAAGGAAAGGGTAACGCAAGGAAAGGCACGGCAAGGGGTAACAAGGCTAAGGCACGACAACGCAAGGCTAGGCAATGCAGGGAAGGCAAGCAAAGAGTAAAGGAATGTAAGCAAGGCAAGGAAAAGCAAGGAAAGGCAAGGGTAACGGAAGGAACGGCACGGCAAGGGGAAACAAGTCTAAGGCATGACAACGCACGCTAGGCAATGCACGGCAAGGCAAGGAAAGGGTAACGCATGCGAAAGCACGGTCAGGCGAGGCAAGGCTAAGGCACGACAACGCAAGGCTAGGCAATGCACGACAATGCAAGGAAAGCTTAAAGTAAAGGAAGGCACGGTCAGGCGAGATAAGGCTAAGGCACGACAACGCAAGGCTAGGCAATGCAGGGAAGGCAAGCAAAGAGTAACGGAAGGTAAGCAAGGCAAGGAAAAGCAAGGAAAGGCAAGGGTAACGTAAGGAACGGCACGGCAAGGGGAAACAAGTCTAAGGCACGACAACGCACGCTAGGCAATGCACGGCAAGGCAAGTAAAGGGTAACGCATGGGAAAGCACGTTCCGGCGAGGCAAGGCTAAGGCACGACAACGCAAGGCTAGGCAATGCACGGAAGGCAAGCAAAGAGTAACGGAAGGTAAGGAAGGCAAGGGAAAGCAAGGAAAGGCAAGTGTAACGGAAGGAACGGCACTGCAAGGGGAAACAAGGCTAAGGCACGACAACGCACGCTAGGCAATGCACGGCAAGGCAAGGAAAGGGTAACGCATGGGAAAGCACGGTCAGGCGAGGCAAGGCTAAGGCATGACAACGCAAGGCTAGGCAATGCACGGAAAGCAAGCAAAGAGTAACGGAACGCAAGGAAGGCAAGGGAAAGCAAGGGAAGGCAAGCGTAACGGAAGGAACGGCACGGCAAGGGGTAACAAGGCTAAGGCACGACAACGCAGGGCTAGGCAATGCACGGGAAGGCAAGGAAAGGGTAACGCAAGGGAAGGCACGGTCAGGTGAGGCAAGGATAAGGCACGACAACACAAGGCTAGGCAATGCCCGGAAGGCAAGCAAAGAGTAACGGAAGGTAAGGAAGGCAAGGGAAAGCCAGGCAAGGCAAGTGTAACAAAAGCCACGGCACCGCAAGGGGAAACAAGGCTAAGGCACGACAACGCACGGCTAGGCAATGCACGGCAAGGCAAGGAAAGGGTAACGCAAGGAAAGGCACGGTGAGGCTAGGGAAGGCTAATGCACGAAAACGCAAAGCTAGGCAATGCACGACAATGCAAGGAAAGCTTAAAGCAAAGGAAGGCACGGTCAGGCGAGATAAGGCTAAGGCACGACAACCCAAGGCTAGGCAATGCAGGGAAGGCAAGCAAAGAGTAACGGAAGGTAAGCAAGTCAAGGAAAAGCAAGGAAAGGCAAGGGTAACGTAAGGAACGGCACGGCAAGGGGAAACAAGTCTAAGGCACGACAACGCACGCTAGGCAATGCACTGCAAGGCAAGTAAAGGGTAACGCATGGGAAAGCACGTTCCGGCGAGGCAAGGCTAAGGCACGACAACGCAAGGCTAGGCAATGCACGGAAGGCAAGCAAAGAGTAATGGAAGGTAAGGAAGGCAAGGGAAAGCAAGGAAAGGCAAGTGTAACGGAAGGAACGGCACGGCAAGGGGAAACAAGGCTAAGGCACGACAACGCACGCTAGGCAATGCACGGCAAGGCAAGGAAAGGGTAACGCATGGGACAGCACGGTCAGGCGAGGCAAGGCTAAGGCATGACAACGCAAGGCTAGGCAATGCACGGAAAGCAAGCAAAGAGTAACGGAAGGCAAGGAAGGCAAGGGAAAGCAAGGGAAGGCAAGCGTAACGGAAGGAACGGCACGGCAAGTGGTAACAAGGCTAAGGCACGACAACGCAGGGCTAGGCAATGCACGGCAAGGCAAGGAAAGCTTAAAGCAAAGGAAGGCACGGTCAGGCGAGGCAAGGCTAAGGCACGACAACGCACGGCTAGGCAATGCACGGCAAGACAAGGAAAGGGTAACGCAAGGGAAGGCACGGTCAGGCGAGGCAAGGCTAAGGCACGACAACGCAAGGCTAGGCAATGCACGGAAGGCAAGCAAAGAGTAACGGAAGGTAAGGAAGGCAAGGGAAAGCCAGGCAAGGCAAGTGTAACAAAAGGCACGGCACCGCAAGGGGAAACAAGGCTAAGGCACGACAACGCACGGCTAGGCAATGCATGGTAAGGCAAGGAAAGGGTAACGCAAGGCAAGGCACGGTGAGGCTAGGCAAGGCTAATGCACGAAAACGCAAGGCTAGGCAATGCACGACAATGCAGGGAAAGCTTAAAGCAAAGGAAGGCATGGTCAGGCGAGATAAGGTTAAGGCACGACAACGCAAGGCTAGGCAATGGAAGGAAAGCAAGCAAAGAGTAACGGAACGCAAGGAAGGCAAGGGAAAGCAAGGGAAGGCAAGGGTAACGGAAGGAACGGCAGGGCAAGGGGTAACAAGGCTAAGGCACGACAACGCAGGGCTAGGCAATGCACCGCAATGCAAGGAAAGGGTAACGCAAGGGAAGGCACGGTCAGGTGAGGCAAGGCTAATGCACGACAACGCAAGGCTAGGCAGTGCACGGCAAGGCAAGGAAAGAGTAACGGAAGGAAAGGAAGGCAAGGCAAAGCCAGGCAAGGCAAGTGTAACAAAAGACACGGCACGGCAAGGATAAACAAGGCTAAGGCAGGACAACGCACGGCTAGGCAATGCACGGCAAGGCAAGGAAAGGGTACGCAAGGCAAGGCACGGTCAGGCGAGGTAAGGCTAAGGCACGACAACGCAAAGCTAGGCAATGAACGGAAGGGAAGCAAAGACTAACGGAAGGCTTCGAAGGCAAGGGAAAGCAAGGCAAGGCAAGGGTAACGAGAGGAACGGCACGGCAAGGGGTAACAAGGCTAAGGCACGACAACGCAGGGCTAGGCAATGCACCGCAAGGCAAGGAAAGGGTAACGCAAGGGAAGGCACGGTCAGGCGAGGCAAGGCTAAGGCACGACAACGCAAGGCTAGGCAATGTACGGAAAGCAAGCAAAGAGTAACGGAACGCAAGGAAGGCAAGGGAAAGCAAGGGAAGGCAAGGGTAACGGAAGGAACGGCAGGGCAAGGGGTAACAAGGCTAAGGCACGACAACGCAGGGCTAGGCAATGCACCGCAAGGCAAGGAAAGGGTAACGCAAGGGAAGGCACGGTCAGGTGAGGCAAGGGTAATGCACGACAACGCAAGGCTAGGCAGTGCACGGCAAGGCAAGGAAAGAGTAACGGAAGGAAAGGAATGCAAGGCAAAGCCAGGCAAGGCAAGTGTAACAAAAGGCACGGCACGGCAAGGGGAAACAAGGCTAAGGCACGACAACGCACGGCTAGGCAATGCAAGGGAAGGCAAGGAAAGGGTAACGCAAGGCAAGGCACGGTGAGCTTAGGCAAGGCTAATGCACGAAAACGCAAGGCTTGGCAATGCACGACAATGCAAGGAAAGCTTAAAGCAAAGGAAGGCACGGTCAGGCGAGATAAGGCTAAGGCACGACAACGCAAGGCTAGGCATTGCAGGGAAGGCAAGCAAAGAGTAACGGAAGGTAAGCAAGGCAAGGAAAAGCAAGGAGAGGCAAGTGTAACGGAAGGAACCGTACGGCAAGGGGAAACAAGGCTATGGCACGACAACGCACGCTAGGCAATGCACGGCAAGGCAAGGAAAGGGTAACGCATGGGAAAGCACGGTCAGGCGAGGCAAGGCTAAGGCATGACAACGCAAGGCTAGGCAATGCACGGAAAGCAAGCAAAGAGTAACGGAACGCAAGGAAGGCAAGGGAAAGCAAGGGAAGGCAAGCGTAAGGGAAGGAAAGGCACGGCAAGGAGTAACAAGGCTAAGGCACGACAACGCAGGGCTAGGCAATGCACGGCAAGGCAAGGAAAGCTTAAAGCAAAGGAAGGCACGGTCAGGCGAGATAAGGCTAAGGTACGAGAACGCAAGGCTAGGCAATGGACGGAAGGCAAGCAAAGAGTAACGGAAGGTAAGGAAGGCAAGGGAAAGCAAGGAAACGAAAGTGTAACGGAAGGAACCGCACGGCAAGGGGAAACAAGGCTAAGGCACGACAACGCACGCTAGGCAATGCACGGCAAGGCAAGGAAAGGGTAACGCATGGGAAAGCACGGTCAGGCGAGGCAAGGCTAAGGCATGACAACGCAAGGCTAGGCAATGCACGGAAAGCAAGCAAAGAGTAACGGAACGCAAGGAAGGCAAGGGAAAGCAAAGGAAGGCAAGGGTAACGGAAGGAATTGCACGGCAAGGGGTAACAAGGCTAAGGCACGACAACGCAGGGCTAGGCAATGCACGGCAAGGCAAGGAAAGGGTAACGCAAGGGAAGGCACGGTCAGGTGAGGCAAGGATAAGGCACGACAACGCAAGGTTAGGCAATGCACGGCAAGGCAAGGAAAGAGTAACGGAAGGAAAGGAAGGCAAGGCAAAGCAAGGGAAGGCAAGTGTAACAAAAGGCACGCCACGGCAAGGGGAAACAAGGCTAAGGCACGACAACGCAAGGCTAGGCAATGCACGACAATGCAAGGAAAGCTTAAAGCAAAGGAAGGCACGGTCAGGCGAGATAAGGCTAAGGCACGACAACGCAAGGCTAGGCAATGCAGGGAAGGCAAGCAAAGAGTAACGGAAGGTAAGCAAGGCAAGGAAAAGCAAGGAAAGGCAAGGGTAACGTAAGGAACGGCACGGCAAGGGGAAACAAGTCTAAGGCACGACAACGCACGCTAGGCAATGCACGGCAAGGCAAGGAAAGGGTAACGCATGGGAAAGCACGTTCCGGCGAGGCAAGGCTAAGGCACGACAACGCAAGGCTAGGCAATGCACGGAAGGCAAGCAAAGAGTAACGGAAGGTAAGGAAGGCAAGGGAAAGCAAGGAAAGGCAAGTGTAACGGAAGGAACCGCACGGCAAGGGGAAACAAGGCTAAGGCACGACAAAGCACGCTAGGCAATGCACGGCAAGGCAAGGAAAGGGTAACGCATGGGACAGCACGGTCAGGCGAGGCAAGGCTAAGGCATGACAACGCAAGGCTAGGCAATGGACGGAAAGCAAGCAAAGAGTAACGGAACGCAAGGAAGGCAAGGGAAAGCAAGGGAAGGCAAGCGTAACGGAAGGAACTGCACGGCAAGGGGTAACAAGGCTAAGGCACGACAACGCAGGGCTAGGCAATGCACGGCAAGGCAAGGAAAGCTTAAAGCAAAGGAAGGCACGGTCAGGCGAGATAAGGCTAAGGCACGACAACGCAAGGCTAGGCAATGGACGGAAGGCAAGCAAAGAGTAACGGAAGGTAAGGAAGGCAAGGGAAAGCAAGGAAAGGAAAGTGTAACGGAAGGAACCGCACGGCAAGAGGAAACAAGGCTAAGGCACGACAACGCACGCTAGGCAATGCACGGCAAGGCAAGGAAAGGGTAACGCATGGGAAAGCACGGTCAGGCGAGGCAAGGCTAAGGCATGACAACGCAAGGCTAGGCAATGCACGGGAAGCAAGCAAAGAGTAACGGAACGCAAGGAAGGCAAGGGAATGCAACGGAAGGCAAGGGTAACGGAAGGAACTGCACGGCAAGGGGTAACAAGGCTAAGGCACGACAACGCAGGGCTAGGCAATGCACCGCAAGGCAAGGAAAGGGTAACGCAAGGGAAGGCACGGTCAGGCGAGGCAAGGCTAAGGCATGACAACGCAAGGCTACGCAATGCACGGAAAGCAAGCAAAGAGTAACGGAAAGCAAGGAAGGCAAGGGAAAGCAAGGGAAGGCAAGGGTAACGGAAGGAACGGCAGGGCAAAGGGTAACAAGGCTAAGGCACGACAACGCAGGGCTAGGCAATGCACCGCAAGGCAAGGAAAGGGTAACGCAAGGGAAGGCACGGTCAGGTGAGGCAAGGCTAATGCACGACAACGCAAGGCTAGGCAGTGCACGGCAAGGCAAGGAAAGAGTAACGGAAGGAAAGGAATGCAAGGCAAAGCCAGGCAAGGCAAGTGTAACAAAAGGCACGGCACGGCAAGGGGAAACAAGGCTAAGGCACGACAACGCACGGCTAGGCAATGCAAGGGAAGGCAAGGAAAGGGTAACGCAAGGCAAGGCACGGTGAGCTTAGGCAAGGCTAATGCACGAAAACGCAAGGCTTGGCAATGCACGACAATGCAAGGAAAGCTTAAAGCAAAGGAAGGCACGGTCAGGCGAGATAAGGCTAAGGCACGACAACGCAAGGCTAGGCATTGCAGGGAAGGCAAGCAAAGAGTAACGGAAGGTAAGCAAGGCAAGGAAAAGCAAGGAGAGGCAAGTGTAACGGAAGGAACCGTACGGCAAGGGGAAACAAGGCTATGGCACGACAACGCACGCTAGGCAATGCACGGCAAGGCAAGGAAAGGGTAACGCATGGGAAAGCACGGTCAGGCGAGGCAAGGCTAAGGCATGACAACGCAAGGCTAGGCAATGCACGGAAAGCAAGCAAAGAGTAACGGAACGCAAGGAAGGCAAGGGAAAGCAAGGGAAGGCAAGCGTAAGGGAAGGAAAGGCACGGCAAGGGGTAACAAGGCTAAGGCACGACAACGCAGGGCTAGGCAATGCACGGCAAGGCAAGGAAAGCTTAAAGCAAAGGAAGGCACGGTCAGGCGAGATAAGGCTAAGGTACGAGAACGCAAGGCTAGGCAATGGACGGAAGGCAAGCAAAGAGTAACGGAAGGTAAGGAAGGCAAGGGAAAGCAAGGAAACGAAAGTGTAACGGAAGGAACCGCACGGCAAGGGGAAACAAGGCTAAGGCACGACAACGCACGCTAGGCAATGCACGGCAAGGCAAGGAAAGGGTAACGCATGGGAAAGCACGGTCAGGCGAGGCAAGGCTAAGGCATGACAACGCAAGGCTAGGCAATGCACGGAAAGCAAGCAAAGAGTAACGGAACGCAAGGAAGGCAAGGGAAAGCAAGGGAAGGCAAGGGTAACGGAAGGAACCGCACGGCAAGGGGAAACAAGGCTAAGGCAGGACAACGCACGCTAGGCAATGCACGGCAAGGCAAGGAAAGGGTAACGCATGGGAAAGCACGGTCAGGCGAGGCAAGGCTAAGGCATGACAACGCAAGGCTAGGCAATGCACGGAAAGCAAGCAAAGAGTAACGGAAGGTAAGGAAGGCAAGGGAAAGCAAGGGAAGGCAAGCGTAACGGAAGGAACGGCACGGCAAGGGGTAACAAGGCTAAGGCACGACAACGCAGGGCTAGGCAATGCACGGCAAGGCAAGGAAAGCTTAAAGCAAAGGAAGGCACGGTCAGGCGAGATAAGGCTAAGGCACGACAACGCAGTGCTAGGCAATGCACGGCAAGGCAAGGAAAGGGTAACGCAAGGGAAGGCACGGTCAGGTGAGGCAAGGATAAGGCACGACAACGCAAGGCTAGGCAATGCCCGGAAGGCAAGCAAAGAGTAACGGAAGGTAAGGAAGGCAAGGGAAAGCCAGGCAAGGCAAGTGTAACAAAAGGCACGGCACCGCAAGGGGAAACAAGGCTAAGGCACGACAACGCACGGCTAGGCAATGCATGGTAAGGCAAGGAAAGGGTAACGCAAGGCAAGGCACGGTGAGGCTAGGCAAGGCTAATGCACGAAAACGCAAGGCTAGGCAATGCACGACAATGCAAGGAAAGCTTAAAGCAAAGGAAGGCACGGTCAGGCGAGATAAGGCTAAGGCACGACAACGCAAGGCTAGGCAATGGACGGAAAGCAAGCAAAGAGTAACGGAACGCAAGGAAGGCAAGGGAAAGCAAGGGAAGGCAAGGGTAACGGAAGGAACGGCACGGCAAGGGGTAACAAGGCTAAGGCACGACAACGCAGGGCTAGGCAATGCACCGCAATGCAAGGAAAGGGTAACGCAAGGGAAGGCACGGTCAGGTGAGGCAAGGCTAATGCACGACAACGCAAGGCTAGGCAGTGCACGGCAAGGCAAGGAAAGAGTAACGGAAGGAAAGGAAGGCAAGGCAAAGCCAGGCAAGGCAAGTGTAACAAAAGACACGGCACGGCAAGGGGAAACAAGGCTAAGGCACGACAACGCACGGCTAGGCAATGCACGGCAAGGCAAGGAAAGGGTACGCAAGGCAAGGCACGGTCAGGCGAGGTAAGGCTAAGGCACGACAACGCAAAGCTAGGCAATGAACGGAAGGGAAGCAAAGACTAACGGAAGGCTTCGAAGGCAAGGGAAAGCAAGGCAAGGCAAGGGTAACGGAAGGAACGGCACGGCAAGGGGAAACAAGGCTAAGGCACGACAACGCAGGGCTAGGCAATGCACCGCAAGGCAAGGAAAGGGTAACGCAAGGGAAGGCACGGTCAGGTGAGGCAAGGCTAAGGCATGAGAACGCAAGGCTAGGCAATGTACGGAAAGCAAGCAAAGAGTAACGGAAGGCAAGGAAGGCAAGGGAAAGCAAGGCAAGGCAAGGGTAACGGAAGGAACGGCACGGCAAGGGGAAACAAGGCTAAGGCACGACAACGCAGGGCTAGGCAATGCACCGCAAGGCAAGGAAAGGGTAACGCAAGGGAAGGCACGGTCAGGTGAGGCAAGGCTAATGCACGACAACGCAAGGCTAGGCAGTGCACGGCAAGGCAAGGAAAGAGTAACGGAAGGAAAGGAAGGCAAGGCAAAGCCAGGCAAGGCAAGTGTAACAAAAGGCACGGCACGGCAAGGGGAAACAAGGCTAAGGCACGACAACGCACGGCTAGGCAATGCAAGGGAAGGCAAGGAAAGGGTAACGCAAGGCAAGGCACGGTGAGCTTAGGCAAGGCTAATGCACGAAAACGCAAGGCTTGGCAATGCACGACAATGCAAGGAAAGCTTAAAGCAAAGGAAGGCACGGTCAGGCGAGATAAGGCTAAGGCACGACAACGCAAGGCTAGGCATTGCAGGGAAGGCAAGCAAAGAGTAACGGAAGGTAAGCAAGGCAAGGAAAAGCAAGGAAAGGCAAGTGTAACGGAAGGAACCGCACGGCAAGGGGAAACAAGGCTATGGCACGACAACGCACGCTAGGCAATGCACGGCAAGGCAAGGAAAGGGTAACGCATGGGAAAGCACGGTCAGGCGAGGCAAGGCTAAGGCATGACAACGCAAGGCTAGGCAATGCACGGAAAGCAAGCAAAGAGTAACGGAACGCAAGGAAGGCAAGGGAAAGCAAGGGAAGGCAAGCGTAAGGGAAGGAAAGGCACGGCAAGGGGTAACAAGGCTAAGGCACGACAACGCAGGGCTAGGCAATGCACGGCAAGGCAAGGAAAGCTTAAAGCAAAGGAAGGCACGGTCAGGCGAGATAAGGCTAAGGTACGAGAACGCAAGGCTAGGCAATGGACGGAAGGCAAGCAAAGAGTAACGGAAGGTAAGGAAGGCAAGGGAAAGCAAGGAAACGAAAGTGTAACGGAAGGAACCGCACGGCAAGGGGAAACAAGGCTAAGGCACGACAACGCACGCTAGGCAATGCACGGCAAGGCAAGGAAAGGGTAACGCATGGGAAAGCACGGTCAGGCGAGGCAAGGCTAAGGCATGACAACGCAAGGCTAGGCAATGCACGGAAAGCAAGCAAAGAGTAACGGAACGCAAGGAAGGCAAGGGAAAGCAAAGGAAGGCAAGGGTAACGGAAGGAATTGCACGGCAAGGGGTAACAAGGCTAAGGCACGACAACGCAGGGCTAGGCAATGCACGGCAAGGCAAGGAAAGGGTAACGCAAGGGAAGGCACGGTCAGGTGAGGCAAGGATAAGGCACGACAACGCAAGGTTAGGCAATGCACGGCAAGGCAAGGAAAGAGTAACGGAAGGAAAGGAAGGCAAGGCAAAGCCAGGCAAGGCAAGCTGTAACAAAAGGCACGCCACGGCAAGGGGAAACAAGGCTAAGGCACGACAACGCAAGGCTAGGCAATGCACGACAATGCAAGGAAAGCTTAAAGTAAAGGAAGGCACGGTCAGGCGAGATAAGGCTAAGGCACGACAACGCAAGGCTAGGCAATGCAGGGAAGGCAAGCAAAGAGTAACGGAAGGTAAGCAAGGCAAGGAAAAGCAAGGAAAGGCAAGGGTAACGTAAGGAACGGCACGGCAAGGGGAAACAAGTCTAAGGCACGACAACGCACGCTAGGCAATGCACGGCAAGGCAAGTAAAGGGTAACGCATGGGAAAGCACGTTCCGGCGAGGCAAGGCTAAGGCACGACAACGCAAGGCTAGGCAATGCACGGAAGGCAAGCAAAGAGAAACGGAAGGTAAGGAAGGCAAGGGAAAGCAAGGAAAGGCAAGTGTAACGGAAGGAACCGCACGGCAAGGGGAAACAAGGCTAAGGCACGACAAAGCACGCTAGGCAATGCACGGCAAGGCAAGGAAAGGGTAACGCATGGGACAGCACGGTCAGGCGAGGCAAGGCTAAGGCATGACAACGCAAGGCTACGCAATGGACGGAAAGCAAGCAAAGAGTAACGGAACGCAAGGAAGGCAAGGGAAAGCAAGGGAAGGCAAGCGTAACGGAAGGAACGGCACGGCAAGGGGTAACAAGGGTAAGGCACGACAACGCAGGGCTAGGCAATGCACGGCAAGGCAAGGAAAGCTTAAAGCAAAGGAAGGCACGGTCAGGCGAGATAAGGCTAAGGCACGACAACGCAAGGCTAGGCAATGGACGGAAGGCAAGCAAAGAGTAACGGAAGGTAAGGAAGGCAAGGGAAAGCAAGGAAAGGAAAGTGTAACGGAAGGAACCGCACGGCAAGAGGAAACAAGGCTAAGGCACGACAACGCACGCTAGGCAATGCACGGCAAGGCAAGGAAAGAGTAACGCATGGGAAAGCACGGTTAGGCGAGGCAAGGCTAAGGCATGACAACGCAAGGCTACGCAATGCACGGGAAGCAAGCAAAGAGTAACGGAACGCAAGGAAGGCAAGGGAATGCAACGGAAGGCAAGGGTAACGGAAGGAACTGCACGGCAAGGGGTAACAAGGCTAAGGCACGACAACGCAGGGCTAGGCAATGCACCGCAAGGCAAGGAAAGGGTAACGCAAGGGAAGGCACGGTCAGGTGAGGCAAGGCTAAGGCATGAGAACGCAAGGCTAGGCAATGTACGGAAAGCAAGCAAAGAGTAACGGAACGCAAGGAAGGCAAGGGAAAGCAAGGGAAGGCAAGGGTAACGGAAGGAACGGCAGGGCAAAGGGTAACAAGGCTAAGGCACGACAACGGAGGGCTAGGCAATGCACCGCAAGGCAAGGAAAGGGTAACGCAAGGGAAGGCACGGTCAGGTGAGGCAAGGCTAATGCACGACAACGCAAGGCTAGGCAGTGCACGGCAAGGCAAGGAAAGAGTAACGGAAGGAAAGGAATGCAAGGCAAAGCCAGGCAAGGCAAGTGTAACAAAAGGCACGGCACGGCAAGGGGAAACAAGGCTAAGGCACGACAACGCACGGCTAGGCAATGCAAGGGAAGGCAAGGAAAGGGTAACGCAAGGCAAGGCACGGTGAGCTTAGGCAAGGCTAATGCACGAAAACGCAAGGCTTGGCAATGCACGACAATGCAAGGAAAGTTTAAAGCAAAGGAAGGCACGGTCAGGCGAGATAAGGCTAAGGCACGACAACGCAAGGCTAGGCATTGCAGGGAAGGCAAGCAAAGAGTAACGGAAGGTAAGCAAGGCAAGGAAAAGCAAGGAGAGGCAAGTGTAACGGAAGGAACCGTACGGCAAGGGGAAACAAGGCTATGGCACGACAACGCACGCTAGGCAATGCACGGCAAGGCAAGGAAAGGGTAACGCATGGGAAAGCACGGTCAGGCGAGGCAAGGCTAAGGCATGACAACGCAAGGCTAGGCAATGCACGGAAAGCAAGCAAAGAGTAACGGAACGCAAGGAAGGCAAGGGAAAGCAAGGGAAGGCAAGCGTAAGGGAAGGAAAGGCACGGCAAGGAGTAACAAGGCTAAGGCACGACAACGCAGGGCTAGGCAATGCACGGCAAGGCAAGGAAAGCTTAAAGCAAAGGAAGGCACGGTCAGGCGAGATAAGGCTAAGGTACGAGAACGCAAGGCTAGGCAATGGACGGAAGGCAAGCAAAGAGTAACGGAAGGTAAGGAAGGCAAGGGAAAGCAAGGAAACGAAAGTGTAACGGAAGGAACCGCACGGCAAGGGGAAACAAGGCTAAGGCACGACAACGCACGCTAGGCAATGAACGGCAAGGCAAGGCACGGTCAGGCGAGGCAAGGCTAAGGCATGACAACGCAAGGCTAGGCAATGCACGGAAAGCAAGCAAAGAGTAACGGAACGCAAGGAAGGCAAGGGAAAGCAAAGGAAGGCAAGGGTAACGGAAGGAATTGCACGGCAAGGGGTAACAAGGCTAAGGCACGACAACGCAGGGCTAGGCAATGCACGGCAAGGCAAGGAAAGGGTAACGCAAGGGAAGGCACGGTCAGGTGAGGCAACGATAAGGCACGACAACGCAAGGTTAGGCAATGCACGGCAAGGCAAGGAAAGAGTAACGGAAGGAAAGGAAGGCAAGGCAAAGCCAGGCAAGGCAAGTGTAACAAAAGGCACGGCACGGCAAGGGGAGACAAGGCTAAGGCACGACAACGCAGGCTAGGCAATGCACGGCAATGCAAGGAAAGCTTAAAGCAAAGGAAGGCACGGTCAGGCGAGATAAGGCTAAGGCACGACAACGCAAGGCTAGGCAATGCAGGGAAGGCAAGCAAAGAGTAACGGAAGGTAAGTAAGGCAAGAAAAAGCAAGGAAAGGCAAGGGTAACGGAAGGAACGGCACGGCAAGGGGAAACAAGTCTAAGGCATGACAACGCACGCTAGGCAATGCACGGCAAGGCAAGGAAAGGGTAACGCATGCGAAAGCACGGTCAGGCGAGGCAAGGCTAAGGCACGACAACGCAAGGCTAGGCAATGCACGACAATGCAAGGAAAGAGTAACGGAAGGTAAGGAAGGCAAGGGAAAGCAAGGAGAGGCAAGTGTAACGGAAGGAACCGCACGGCAAGGGGAAACAAGGCTAAGGCACGACAAAGCACGCTAGGCAATGCACGGCAAGGCAAGGAAAGGGTAACGCATGGGAAAGCACGGTCAGGCGAGGCAAGGCTAAGGCATGACAACGCAAGGCTAGGCAATGCACGGAAAGCAAGCAAAGAGTAACGGAACGCAAGGAAGGCAAGGGAAAGCAAAGGAAGGCAAGGGTAACGGAAGGAATTGCACGGCAAGGGGTAACAAGGCTAAGGCACGACAACGCAGGGCTAGGCAATGCACGGCAAGGCAAGGAAAGGGTAACGGAAGGAAGGCACGGTCAGGTGAGGCAAGGCTAAGGCACGACAACGCAAGGCTAGGCAATGCACGGAAGGCAAGCAAAGAGTAACGGAAGGTAAGGAAGGCAAGGGAAAGCCAGGCAAGGCAAGTGTAACAAAAGGCACGGCACGGCAAGGGGAAACAAGGCTAAGGCACGACAACGCAAGGCTAGGCAATGCACGACAATGCAAGGAAAGCTTAAAGTAAAGGAAGGCACGGTCAGGCGAGATAAGGCTAAGGCACGACAACGCAAGGCTAGGCAATGCAGGGAAGGCAAGCAAAGAGTAACGGAAGGTAAGCAAGGCAAGGAAAAGCAAGGAAAGGCAAGGGTAACGTAAGGAACGGCACGGCAAGGGGAAACAAGTCTAAGGCACGACAACGCACGCTAGGCAATGCACGGCAAGGCAAGTAAAGGGTAACGCATGGGAAAGCACGTTCCGGCGAGGCAAGGCTAAGGCACGACAACGCAAGGCTAGGCAATGCACGGAAGGCAAGCAAAGAGAAACGGAAGGTAAGGAAGGCAAGGGAAAGCAAGGAAAGGCAAGTGTAACGGAAGGAACCGCACGGCAAGGGGAAACAAGGCTAAGGCACGACAAAGCACGCTAGGCAATGCACGGCAAGGCAAGGAAAGGGTAACGCATGGGAAAGCACGGTCAGGCGAGGCAAGGCTAAGGCATGACAACGCAAGGCTAGGCAATGGACGGAAAGCAAGCAAAGAGTAACGGAACGCAAGGAAGGCAAGGGAAAGCAAGGGAAGGCAAGCGTAACGGAAGGAACGGCACGGCAAGGGGTAACAAGGGTAAGGAACGACAACGCAGGGCTAGGCAATGCACGGCAAGGCAAGGAAAGCTTAAAGCAAAGGAAGGCACGGTCAGGCGAGATAAGGCTAAGGCACGACAACGCAAGGCTAGGCAATGGACGGAAGGCAAGCAAAGAGTAACGGAACGCAAGGAAGGCAAGGGAATGCAACGGAAGGCAAGGGTAACGGAAGGAACTGCACGGCAAGGGGTAACAAGGCTAAGGCACGACAACGCAGGGCTAGGCAATGCACCGCAAGGCAAGGAAAGGGTAACGCAAGGGAAGGCACGGTCAGGTGAGGCAAGGCTAAGGCATGAGAACGCAAGGCTAGGCAATGTACGGAAAGCAAGCAAAGAGTAACGGAACGCAAGGAAGGCAAGGGAAAGCAAGGGAAGGCAAGGGTAACGGAAGGAACGGCAGGGCAAGGGGTAACAAGGCTAAGGCACGACAACGCAGGGCTAGGCAATGCACCGCAAGGCAAGGAAAGGGTAACGCAAGGGAAGGCACGGTCAGGTGAGGCAAGGCTAATGCACGACAACGCAAGGCTAGGCAGTGCACGGCAAGGCAAGGAAAGAGTAACGGAAGGAAAGGAAGGCAAGGCAAAGCCAGGCAAGGCAAGTGTAACAAAAGGCACGGCACGGCAAGGGGAAACAAGGCTAAGGCACGACAACGCACGGCTAGGCAATGCAAGGGAAGGCAAGGAAAGGGTAACGCAAGGCAAGGCACGGTGAGCTTAGGCAAGGCTAATGCACGAAAACGCAAGGCTTGGCCATGCACGACAATGCAAGGAAAGCTTAAAGCAAAGGAAGGCACGGTCAGGCGAGATAAGGCTAAGGCACGACAACGCAAGGCTAGGCATTGCAGGGAAGGCAAGCAAAGAGTAACGGAAGGTAAGCAAGGCAAGGAAAAGCAAGGAAAGGCAAGTGTAACGGAAGGAACCGCACGGCAAGGGGAAACAAGGCTAAGGCACGACAACGCACGCTACGCAATGCACGGCAAGGCAAGGAAAGGGTAACGCATGGGAAAGCACGGTCAGGCGAGGCAAGGCTAAGGCATGACAACGAAAGGCTAGGCAATGCACGGAAAGCAAGCAAAGAGTAACGGAACGCAAGGAAGGCAAGGGAAAGCAAGGGAAGGCAAGCGTAACGGAAGGAAAGGCACGGCAAGGGGTAACAAGGCTAAGGCACGACAACGCAAGGCTAGGCAATGCAGGGAAGGCAAGCAAAGAGTAAAGGAATGTAAGCAAGGCAAGGAAAAGCAAGGAAAGGCAAGGGTAACGGAAGGAACGGCACGGCAAGGGGAAACAAGTCTAAGGCATGACAACGCACGCTAGGCAATGCACGGCAAGGCAAGGAAAGGGTAACGCATGCGAAAGCACGGTCAGGCGAGGCAAGGCTAAGGCACGACAACGCAAGGCTAGGCAATGCACGACAATGCAAGGAAAGCTTAAAGTAAAGGAAGGCACGGTCAGGCGAGATAAGGCTAAGGCACGACAACGCAAGGCTAGGCAATGCAGGGAAGGCAAGCAAAGAGTAACGGAAGGTAAGCAAGGCAAGGAAAAGCAAGGAAAGGCAAGGGTAACGTAAGGAACGGCACGGCAAGGGGAAACAAGTCTAAGGCACGACAACGCACGCTAGGCAATGCACGGCAAGGCAAGTAAAGGGTAACGCATGGGAAAGCACGTTCCGGCGAGGCAAGGCTAAGGCACGACAACGCAAGGCTAGGCAATGCACGGAAGGCAAGCAAAGAGTAACGGAAGGTAAGGAAGGCAAGGGAAAGCAAAGAAAGGCAAGTGTAACGGAAGGAACCGCACTGCAAGGGGAAACAAGGCTAAGGCACGACAAAGCACGCTAGGCAATGCACGGCAAGGCAAGGAAAGGGTAACGCATGGGACAGCACGGTCAGGCGAGGCAAGGCTAAGGCATGACAACGCAAGGCTAGGCAATGCACGGAAAGCAAGCAAAGAGTAACGGAACGCAAGGAAGGCAAGGGAAAGCAAGGGAAGGCAAGCGTAACGGAAGGAACGGCACGGCAAGGGGTAACAAGGCTAAGGCACGACAACGCAGGGCTAGGCAATGCACGGCAAGGCAAGGAAAGCTTAAAGCAAAGGAAGGCACGGTCAGGCGAGATAAGGCTAAGGCACGACAACGCAAGGCTAGGCAATGGACGGAAGGCAAGCAAAGAGTAACGGAAGGTAAGGAAGGCAAGGGAAAGCAAGGAAAGGAAAGCGTAACGGAAGGAACCGCACGGCAAGAGGAAACAAGGCTAAAGCACGACAACGCACGCTAGGCAATGCACGGCAAGGCAAAGAAAGGGTAACGCATGGGAAAGCACGGTCAGGCGAGGCAAAGCTAAGGCACGACAACGCAAGGCTAGGCAATGCACGGAAGGCAAGCAAAGAGTAACGGAAGATAAGGAAGGCAAGGGAAAGCAAGGACAGGCAAGTGTAACGGAAGGAACGGCACGTCAAGGGAAAACAAGGCTAAGGCACGACAACGCACGCTAGGCAATGCACGGCAGGGCAAGAAAAGGGTAACGCATGGGAAAGCACAGTCAGGCGAGGCAAGGCTAAGGCATGACAACGCAAGGCTACGCAATGCACGGAAAGCAAGCAAAGAGTAACGGAACGCAAGGAAGGCAAGGGAATGCAACGGAAGGCAAGGCTAAGGCACGACAACGCAAGGCTAGGCAATGCACGGCAAGGCAAGGAAAGGGTAACGGAAGGGAAGGCACGGTCAGGTGAGGCAAGGATAAGGCACGACAACGCAAGGCTAGGCAATGCACGGAAGGCAAGCAAAGAGTAACGGAAGGTAAGGAAGGCAAGGGAAAGCCAGGGAAGGCAAGTGTAACAAAAGCCACGGCACCGCAAAGGGGAAACAAGGCTAAGGCACGACAACGCACGGCTAGGCAATGCACGGCAAGGCAAGGAAAGAGTAACGCAAGGAAAGGCACGGTGAGGCTAGGGAAGGCTAATGCACGAATACGCAAAGCTAGGCAATGCACGACAATGCAAGGAAAGCTTAAAGCAAAGGAAGGCACGGTCAGGCGAGATAAGGCTAAGGCACGACAACGCAAGGCTAGGCAATGCAGGGAAGGCAAGCAAAGAGTAACGGAAGGTAAGCAAGTCAAGGAAAAGCAAGGAAAGGCAAGGGTAACGTAAGGAACGGCACGGCAAGGGGAAACAAGTCTAAGGCACGACAACGCACGCTAGGCAATGCACTGCAAGGCAAGTAAAGGGTAACGCATGGGAAAGCACGTTCCGGCGAGGCAAGGCTAAGGCACGACAACGCAAGGCTAGGCAATGCACGGAAGGCAAGCAAAGAGTAACGGAAGGTAAGGAAGGCAAGGGAAAGCAAGGAAAGGCAAGTGTAACGGAAGGAACGGCACGGCAAGGGGAAACAAGGCTAAGGCACGACAACGCACGCTAGGCAATGCACGGCAAGGCAAAGAAAGGGTAACGCATGGGAAAGCACGGTCAGGCGAGGCAAGGCTAAGGCATGACAACGCAAGGCTAGGCAATGCACGGAAAGCAAGGGAAGGCAAGCGTAACGGAAGGAACGGCACGGCAAGGGGTAACAAGGCTAAGGCACGACAACGCAGGGCTAGGCAATGCACGGCAAGGCAAGGAAAGCTTAAAGCAAAGGAAGGCACGGTCAGGCGAGATAAGGCTAAGGTACGAGAACGCAAGGCTAGGCAATGGACGGAAGGCAAGCAAAGAGTAACGGAAGGTAAGGAAGGCAAGGGAAAGCAAGGAAACGAAAGTGTAACGGAAGGAACCGCACGGCAAGGGGAAACAAGGCTAAGGCACGACAACGCACGCTAGGCAATGCACGGAAGGCAAGGAAAGGGTAACGCATGGGAAAGCACGGTCAGGCGAGGCAAGGCTAAGGCATGACAACGCAAGGCTAGGCAATGCACGGAAAGCAAGCAAAGAGTAACGGAACGCAAGGAAGCCAAGGGAAAGCAACGGAAGGCAAGGGTAACGGAAGGAATTGCACGTCAAGGGGTAACAAGGCTAAGGCACGACAACGCAGGGCTAGGCAATGCACGGCAAGGCAAGGAAAGGGTAACGCAAGGGAAGGCACGGTCAGGTGAGGCAAGGATAAGGCACGACAACGCAAGGCTAGGCAATGCCCGGAAGGCAAGCAAAGAGTAACGGAAGGTAAGGAAGGCAAGGGAAAGCCAGGCAAGGCAAGTGTAACAAAAGCACGGCACCGCAAGGGGAAACAAGGCTAAGGCACGACAACGCACGGCTAGGCAATGCATGGTAAGGCAAGGAAAGGGTAACGCAAGGCAAGGCACGGTGAGGCTAGGCAAGGCTAATGCACGAAAACGCAAGGCTAGGCAGTGCACGACAATGCAAGGAAAGCTTAAAGCAAAGGAAGGCATGGTCAGGCGAGATAAGGCTAAGGCACGACAACGCAAGGCTAGGCAATGCAAAGAAAGCAAGCAAAGAGTAACGGAACGCAAGGAAGGCAAGGGAAAGCAAGGGAAGGCAAGGGTAACGGAAGGAACGGCACGGCAAGGGGTAACAAGGCTAAGGCACGACAACGCAGGGCTAGGCAATGCACCGCAATGCAAGGAAAGGGTAACGCAAGGGAAGGCACGGTCAGGTGAGGCAAGGCTAATGCACGACAACGCAAGGCTAGGCAGTGCACGGCAAGGCAAGGAAAGAGTAACGGAAGGAAAGGAAGGCAAGGCAAAGCCAGGCAAGGCAAGTGTAACAAAAGGCACGGCACGGCAAGGGGAAACAAGGCTAAGGCACGACAACGCACGGCTAGGCAATGCACGGCAAGGCAAGGAAAGGGTAACGCAAGGCAAGGCACGGTCAGGCGAGGTAAGGCTAAGGCACGACAACGCAAGGCTAGGCAATGCACGGAAGGGAAGCAAAGATTAACGGAAGGCTTCGAAGGCAAGGGAAAGCAAGGCAAGGCAAGGGTAACGGAAGGAACGGCACGGCAAGGGGAAACAAGGCTAAGGCACGACAACGCACGGCTAGGCAATGCACGGCAAGGCAAAGAAAGGGTAACGCATGGGAAAGCACGGTCAGGCGAGGCAAGGCTAAGGCATGACAACGCAAGGCTAGGCAATGCACGGAAAGCAAGCAAAGAGTAACGGAACGCAAGGAAGGCAAGGGAAAGCAAAGGAAGGCAAGGGTAACGGAAGGAAATGCACGGCAAGGGGAAACAAGGCTAAGGCACGACAACGCAGGGCTAGGCAATGCACGGCAAGGCAAGGAAAGGGTAACGCAAGGGAAGGCACGGTCAGGCGAGGCAAGGCTAAGGCACGACAACGCAAGGCTAGGCAATGCACGGCAAGGCAAGGAAAGAGTAACGGAAGGAAATGAAGGCAAGGCAAAGCCAGGCAAGGCAAGTGTAACAAAAGGCACGCCACGGCAAGGGGAAACAAGGCTAAGGCACGACAACGCAAGGCTAGGCAATGCACGACAATGCAAGGAAAGCTTAAAGTAAAGGAAGGCACGGTCAGGCGAGATAAGGCTAAGGCACGACAACGCAAGGCTAGGCAATGCAGGGAAGGCAAGCAAAGAGTAACGGAAGGTAAGCAAGGCAAGGAAAAGCAAGGAAAGGCAAGGGTAACGTAAGGAACGGCACGGCAAGGGGAAACAAGTCTAAGGCACGACAACGCACGCTAGGCAATGCACGGCAAGGCAAGTAAAGGGTAACGCATGGGAAAGCACGTTCCGGCGAGGCAAGGCTAAGGCACGACAACGCAAGGCTAGGCAATGCACGGAAGGCAAGCAAAGAGAAACGGAAGGTAAGGAAGGCAAGGGAAAGCAAGGAAAGGCAAGTGTAACGGAAGGAACCGCACGGCAAGGGGAAACAAGGCTAAGGCACGACAAAGCACGCTAGGCAATGCACGGCAAGGCAAGGAAAGGGTAACGCATGGGACAGCACGGTCAGGCGAGGCAAGGCTAAGGCATGACAACGCAAGGCTAGGCAATGCACGGAAAGCAAGCAAAGAGTAACGGAACGCAAGGAAGGCAAGGGAAAGCAAGGGAAGGCAAGCGTAACGGAAGGAACGGCACGGCAAGGGGTAAACAAGGCTAAGGCACGACAACGCAGGGCTAGGCAATGCACGGCAAGGCAAGGCAAGCTTAAAGCAAAGGAAGGCACGGTCAGGCGAGATAAGGCTAAGGCACGACAACGCAAGGCTAGGCAATGGACGGAAGGCAAGCAAAGAGTAACGGAAGGTAAGGAAGGCAAGGGAAAGCAAGGAAAGGAAAGTGTAACGGAAGGAACCGCACGGCAAGAGGAAACAAGGCTAAGGCACGACAACGCACGCTAGGCAATGCACGGCAAGGCATGGAAAGAGTAACGCATGGGAAAGCACGGTTAGCGAGGCAAGGCTAAGGCATGACAACGCAAGGCTACGCAATGCACGGGAAGCAAGCAAAGAGTAACGGAACGCAAGGAAGGCAAGGGAATGCAACGGAAGGCAAGGGGAAACAAGGCTAAGGCACGACAACGCAAGGCTAGGCAATGCACGGCAAGGCAAGGAAAGGGTAACGCAAGGGAAAGCACGGTCAGGTGAGGCAAGGCTAAGGCATGACAACGCAAGGCTAGGCAATGCACGGAAAGCAAGCAAAGAGTAACGGAACGCAAGGAAGGCAAGGGAAAGCAAGGGAGGCAAGGGTAACGGAAGGAACGGCACGGCAAGGGGAAACAAGGCTAAGGCACGACAACGCACGGCTAGGCAATGCACGGCAAGGCAAGGAAAGGGTAACGCAAGGGAAGGCACGGTCAGGTGAGGCAAGGCTAATGCACGACAACGCAAGGCTAGGCAGTGCACGGCAAGGCAAGGAAAGAGTAACGGAAGGAAAGGAAGGCAAGGCAAAGCAAGGCAAGGCAAGTGTAACAAAAGGCACGGCACGGCAAGGGGAAACAAGGCTAAGGCACGACAATGCACGGCTAGGCAATGCACGGCAAGGCAAGGAAAGGGTAACGCAAGGCAAGGCACGGTGAGCTTAGGCAAGGCTAATGCACGACAACGCAAGGCTTGGCAATGCACGACAATGCAAGGAAAGCTTAAAGCAAAGGAAGGCACGGTCAGGCGAGATAAGGCTAAGGCACGACAACGCAAGGCTAGGCATTGCAGGGAAGGCAAGCAAAGAGTAACGGAAGGTAAGCAAGGCAAGGAAAAGCAAGGAAAGGCAAGTGTAACGGAAGGAACCGCACGGCAAGGGGAAACAAGGCTATGGCACGACAACGCACGCTAGGCAATGCACGGCAAGGCAAGGAAAGGGTAACGCATGGGAAAGCACGGTCAGGCGAGGCAAGGCTAAGGCACGACAACGCAAGGCTAGGCAATGCACGGAAAGCAAGCAAAGAGTAACGGAACGCAAGGAAGGCAAGGGAAAGCAAGGGAAGGCAAGGGTAACGGAAGGAACGGCACGGCAAGGGGAAACAAGGCTAAGGCACGACAACGCACGCTAGGCAATGCACGGCAAGGCAAGGAAAGGGTAACGCATGGGAAAGCACGGTCAGGCGAGGCAAGGCTAAGGCACGACAACGCAAGGCTAGGCAATGCACGGAAGGTAAGGAAGGCAAGGGAAAGCAAGGAAAGGCAAGTGTAACGGAAGGAACGGCACGGCAAGGGGAAACAAGGCTAAGGCACGACAACGCACGCTAGGCAATGCACGGCAAGGCAAGGAAAGGGTAACGCATGGGAAAGCACGGTCAGGCGAGGCAAGGCTAAGGCACGACAACGCAAGGCTAGGCAATGCACGGAAAGCAAGCAAAGAGTAACGGAACGCAAGGAAGGCAAGGGAAAGCAAAGGAAGGCAAGGGTAACGGAAGGAATTGCACGGCAAGGGGTAACAAGGCTAAGGCACGACAACGCAGGGCTAGGCAATGCACGGCAAGGCAAGGAAAGGGTAACGCAAGAGAAGGCACGGTCAGGCGAGATAAGGCTAAGGCACGACAACGCAAGGCTAGGCAATGCACGGCAAGGCAAGGAAAGAGTAACGGAAGGAAAGGAAGGCAAGGCAAAGCCAGGCAAGGCAAGTGTAACAAAAGGCACGGCACGGCAAGGGGAAACAAGGCTAAGGCACGACAACGCAAGGCTAGGCAATGCACGACAATGCAAGGAAAGCTTAAAGTAAAGGAAGGCACGGTCAGGCGAGATAAGGCTAAGGCACGACAACGCAAGGCTAGGCAATGCAGGGAAGGCAAGCAAAGAGTAAAGGAATGTAAGCAAGGCAAGGAAAAGCAAGGAAAGGCAAGGGTAACGGAAGGAACGGCACGGCAAGGGGAAACAAGTCTAAGGCATGACAACGCACGCTAGGCAATGCACGGCAAGGCAAGGAAAGGGTAACGCATGCGAAAGCACGGTCAGGCGAGGCAAGGCTAAGGCACGACAACGCAAGGCTAGGCAATGCACGACAATGCAAGGAAAGCTTAAAGTAAAGGAAGGCACGGTCAGGCGAGATAAGGCTAAGGCACGAAAACGCAAGGCTAGGCAATGCAGGGAAGGCAAGCAAAGAGTAACGGAAGGTAAGCAAGGCAAGGAAAAGCAAGGAAAGGCAAGGGTAACGTAAGGAACGGCACGGCAAGGGGAAACAAGTCTAAGGCACGACAACGCACGCTAGGCAATGCACGGCAAGGCAAGGAAAGGGTAACGCATGGGAAAGCACGTTCCGGCGAGGCAAGGCTAAGGCACGACAACGCAAGGCTAGGCAATGCACGGAAGGCAAGCAAAGAGTAACGGAAGGTAAGGAAGGCAAGGGAAAGCAAGGAAAGGCAAGTGTAACGGAAGGAACCGCACTGCAAGGGGAAACAAGGCTAAGGCACGACAAAGCACGCTAGGCAATGCACGGCAAGGCAAGGAAAGGGTAACGCATGGGACAGCACGGTCAGGCGAGGCAAGGCTAAGGCATGACAACGCAAGGCTAGGCAATGCACGGAAAGCAAGCAAAGAGTAACGGAACGCAAGGAAGGCAAGGGAAAGCAAGGGAAGGCAAGCGTAACGGAAGGAACGGCACGGCAAGGGGTAACAAGGCTAAGGCACGACAACGCAGGGCTAGGCAATGCACGGCAAGGCAAGGAAAGCTTAAAGCAAAGGAAGGCACGGTCAGGCGAGATAAGGCTAAGGCACGACAACGCAAGGCTAGGAAATGGACGGAAGGCAAGCAAAGAGTAACGGAAGGTAAGGAAGGCAAGGGAAAGCAAGGAAAGGAAAGTGTAACGGAAGGAACCGCATGGCAAGAGGAAACAAGGCTAAGGCACGACAACGCACGCTAGGCAATGTACGGCAAGGCAAGGAAAGGGTAACGCATGGGAAAGCACGGTCAGGCGAGGCAAAGCTAAGGCACGACAACGCAAGGCTAGGCAATGCACGGAAGGCAAGCAAAGAGTAACGGAAGATAAGGAAGGCAAGGGAAAGCAAGGACAGGCAAGTGTAACGGAAGGAACGGCACGGCAAGGGAAAACAAGGCTAAGGCACGACAACGCAAGGCTAGGCAATGCACGGCAGGGCAAGAAAAGGGTAACGCATGGGAAAGCACAGTCAGGCGAGGCAAGGCTAAGGCATGACAACGCAAGGCTACGCAATGCACGGAAAGCAAGCAAAGAGTAACGGAAAGCAAGGAAGGCAAGGGAATGCAACGGAAGGCAAGGGTAACGGAAGGAATTGCACGCAAGGGGTAACAAGGCTAAGGCACGACAACGCAGGGCTAGGCAATGCACGGCAAGGCAAGGGAAGGGTAACGCAAGGGAAGGCACGGTCAGGTGAGGCAAGGATAAGGCACGACAACACAAGGCTAGGCAATGCCCGGAAGGCAAGCAAAGAGTAACGGAAGGTAAGGAAGGCAAGGGAAAGCCAGGCAAGGCAAGTGTAACAAAAGCCACGGCACCGCAAGGGGAAACAAGGCTAAGGCACGACAACGCACGGCTAGGCAATGCACGGCAAGGCAAGGAAAGAGTAACGCAAGGAAAGGCACGGTGAGGCTAGGGAAGGCTAATGCACGAATACGCAAAGCTAGGCAATGCACGACAATGCAAGGAAAGCTTAAAGCAAAGGAAGGCACGGTCAGGCGAGATAAGGCTAAGGCACGACAACGCAAGGCTAGGCAATGCAGGGAAGGCAAGCAAAGAGTAACGGAAGGTAAGCAAGTCAAGGAAAAGCAAGGAAAGGCAAGGGTAACGTAAGGAACGGCACGGCAAGGGGAAACAAGGCTAAGGCACGACAACGCACGCTAGGCAATGCACTGCAAGGCAAGTAAAGGGTAACGCATGGGAAAGCACGTTCCGGCGAGGCAAGGCTAAGGCACGACAACGCAAGGCTAGGCAATGCACGGAAGGCAAGCAAAGAGTAACGGAAGGTAAGGAAGGCAAGGGAAAGCAAGGAAAGGCAAGTGTAACGGAAGGAACCGCACGGCAAGGGGAAACAAGGCTAAGGCAGGACAACGCACGCTAGGCAATGCACGGCAAGGCAAGGAAAGGGTAACGCATGGGACAGCACGGTCAGGCGAGGCAAGGCTAAGGCATGACAACGCAAGGCTAGGCAATGCACGGAAAGCAAGCAAAGAGTAACGGAACGCAAGGAAGGCAAGGGAAAGCAAGGGAAGGCAAGGGTAACAAGGCTAAGGCACGACAACGCAGGGCTAGGCAATGTACGGCAAGGCAAGGAAAGCTTAAAGCAAAGGAAGGCACGGTCAGGCGAGATAAGGCTAAGGTACGAGAACGCAAGGCTAGGCAATGGACGGAAGGCAAGTAAAGAGTAACGGAAGGTAAGGAAGGCAAGGGAAAGCAAGGAAAGGCAAGTGTAACGGAAGGAACGGCACGGCAAGGGGAAACAAGGCTAAGGCACGACAACGCACGCTAGGCAATGCACGGAAGGCAAGGAAAGGGTAACGCATGGGAAAGCACGGTCAGGCGAGGCAAGGCTAAGGCATGACAACGCAAGGCTAGGCAATGCACGGAAAGCAAGCAAAGAGTAACGGAACGCAAGGAAGCCAAGGGAAAGCAACGGAAGGCAAGGGTAACGGAAGGAATTGCACGGCAAGGGGTAACAAGGCTAAGGCACGACAACGCAGGGCTAGGCAATGCACGGCAAGGCAAGGAAAGGGTAACGCAAGGGAAGGCACGGTCAGGTGAGGCAAGGATAAGGCACGACAACGCAAGGCTAGGCAATGCCCGGAAGGCAAGCAAAGAGTAACGGAAGGTAAGGAAGGCAAGGGAAAGCCAGGCAAGGCAAGTGTAACAAATGGCACGGCACCGCAAGGGGAAACAAGGCTAAGGCACGACAACGCACGGCTAGGCAATGCATGGTAAGGCAAGGAAAGGGTAACGCAAGGCAAGGCACGGTGAGGCTAGGCAAGGCTAATGCACGAAAACGCAAGGCTAGGCAGTGCACGACAATGCAAGGAAAGCTTAAAGCAAAGGAAGGCATGGTCAGGCGAGATAAGGCTAAGGCACGACAACGCAAGGCTAGGCAATGCACGGAAGGCAAGCAAAGAGTAACGGAAGGCAAGGAAGGCAAGGGAAAGCTAGGGAAGGCAAGGGTAACGGAAGGAACGGCACGGCAAGGGGAAACAAGGCTAAGGCACGACAACGCAGGGCTAGGCAATGCACGGCAAGGCAAGGAAAGGGTAACGCAAGGGAAAGCACGGTCAGGTGAGGCAAGGCTAATGCACGACAACGCAAGGCTAGGCAGTGCACGGCAAGGCAAGGAAAGAGTAACGGAAGGAAAGGAAGGCAAGGCAAAGCCAGGCAAGGCAAGTGTAACAAAAGACACGGCACGGCAAGGATAAACAAGGCTAAGGCACGACAACGCAAGGCTAGGCAATGCACGGCAAGGCAAGGAAAGGGTAACGCAAGGCAAGGCACGGTCAGGCGAGGTAAGGTTAAGGCACGACAACGCAAAGCTAGGCAATGAACGGAAGGGAAGCAAAGACTAACGGAAGGCTTCGAAGGCAAGGGAAAGCAAGGCAAGGCAAGGGTAACGGAAGGAAGACACGGCAAGAGGAAACAAGGCTAAGGCACGACAACGCACGGCTAGGCAAGGCACGGCAAGGCAAGGAAAGGGTAACGCAAGGGAAGGCACGGTCAGGCGAGGCAAGGCTAAGGCACGACAACGCAAGGCTAGGCAATGCACGGAAAGCAAGCAAAGAGTAACGGAACGCAAGGAAGGCAAGGGAAAGCAAAGGAAGGCAAGGGTAACGGAAGGAATTGCACGGCAAGGGGTAACAAGGCTAAGGCACGACAACGCAGGGCTAGGCAATGCACGGCAAGGCAAGGAAAGGGTAACGCAAGGGAAGGCACGGTCAGGTGAGGCAAGGATAAGGCACGACAACGCAAGGCTAGGCAATGCAGGGAAGGCAAGCAAAGAGTAACGGAAGGTAAGCAAGGCAAGGAAAAGCAAGGAAAGGCAAGGGTAACGTAAGGAACGGCACGGCAAGGGGAAACAAGTCTAAGGCACGACAACGCACGCTAGGCAATGCACGGCAAGGCAAGTAAAGGGTAACGCATGGGAAAGCACGTTCCGGCGAGGCAAGGCTAAGGCACGACAACGCAAGGCTAGGCAATGCACGGAAGGCAAGCAAAGAGAAACGGAAGGTAAGGAAGGCAAGGGAAAGCAAGGAAAGGCAAGTGTAACGGAAGGAACCGCACGGCAAGGGGAAACAAGGCTAAGGCACGACAAAGCACGCTAGGCAATGCACGGCAAGGCAAGGAAAGGGTAACGCATGGGACAGCACGGTCAGGCGAGGCAAGGCTAAGGCATGACAACGCAAGGCTAGGCAATGCACGGAAAGCAAGCAAAGAGTAACGGAACGCAAGGAAGGCAAGGGAAATCAAGGGAAGGCAAGCGTAACGAAAGGAACGGCACGGCAAGGGGTAACAAGGCTAAGGCACGACAACGCAGGGCTAGGCAATGCACGGCAAGGCAAGGAAAGCTTAAAGCAAAGGAAGGCACGGTCAGGCGAGATAAGGCTAAGGCACGACAACGCAAGGCTAGGCAATGGACGGAAGGCAAGCAAAGAATAACGGAAGGTAAGGAAGGCAAGGGAAAGCAAGGAAAGGAAAGTGTAACGGAAGGAACCGCACGGCAAGAGGAAACAAGGCTAAGGCACGACAACGCACGCTAGGCAATGCACGGCAAGGCAAGGAAAGGGTAACGCATGGGAAAGCACGGTTAGGGGAGGCAAGGCTAAGGCATGACAACGCAAGGCTACGCAATGCACGGGAAGCAAGCAAAGAGTAACGGAACGCAAGGAAGGCAAGGGAATGCAACGGAAGGCAAGGGGTAACAAGGCTAAGGCACGACAACGCAGGGCTAGGCAATGCACCGCAAGGCAAGCAAAGGGTAACGCAAGGGAAGGCACGGTCAGGTGAGGCAAGGATAAGGCATGAGAACGCAAGGCTAGGCAATGCACGGAAAGCAAGCAAAGAGTAACGGAACGCAAGGAAGGCAAGGGAAAGCAAGGGAAGGCAAGGGTAACGGAAGGAACGGCACGGCAAGGGGTAACAAGGCTAAGGCACGACAACGCAGGGCTAGGCAATGCACGGCAAGGCAAGGAAAGGGTAACGCAAGGGAAGGCACGGTCAGGTGAGGCAAGGCTAATGCACGACAACGCAAGGCTAGGCAGTGCACGGCAAGGCAAGGAAAGAGTAACGGAAGGAAAGGAAGGCAAGGCAAAGCCAGGCAAGGCAAGTGTAACAAAAGGCACGGCACGGCAAGGGGAAACAAGGCTAAGGCACGACAACGCACGGCTAGGCAATGCACGGGAAGGCAAGGAAAGGGTAACGCAAGGCAAGGCACGGTGAGCTTAGGCAAGGCTAATGCACGAAAACGCAAGGCTTGGCAATGCACGACAATGCAAGGAAAGCTTAAAGCAAAGGAAGGCACGGTCAGGCGAGATAAGGCTAAGGCACGACAACGCAAGGCTAGGCAATGCAGGGAAGGCAAGCAAAGAGTAACGGAAGGTAAGCAAGGCAAGGAAAAGCAAGGAGAGGCAAGTGTAACGGAAGGAACCGTACGGCAAGGGGAAACAAGGCTATGGCACGACAACGCACGCTAGGCAATGCACGGCAAGGCAAGGAAAGGGTAACGCATGGGAAAGCACGGTCAGGCGAGGCAAGGCTAAGGCATGACAACGCAAGGCTAGGCAATGCACGGAAAGCAAGCAAAGAGTAACTGAACGCAAGGAAGGCAAGGGAAAGCAAGGGAAGGCAAGCGTAACGGAAGGAAAGGCACGGCAAGGGGTAACAAGGCTAAGGCACGACAACGCAGGGCTAGGCAATGCACGGCAAGGCAAGGAAAGCTTAAAGCAAAGGAAGGCACGGTCAGGCGAGATAAGGCTAAGGTACGAGAACGCAAGGCTAGGCAATGGACGGAAGGCAAGCAAAGAGTAACGGAAGGTAAGGAAGGCAAGGGAAAGCAAGGAAACGAAAGTGTAACGGAAGGAACCGCACGGCAAGGGGAAACAAGGCTAAGGCACGACAACGCACGCTAGGCAATGCACGGCAAGGCAAAGAAAGGGTAACGCATGGGAAAGCACGGTCAGGCGAGGCAAGGCTAAGGCATGACAACGCAAGGCTAGGCAATGCACGAAAAGCAAGCAAAGAGTAACGGAACGCAAGGAAGGCAAGGGAAAGCAAGGGAAGGCAAGGGTAACGGAAGGAACGGCACGGCAAGGGGTAACAAGGCCAAGGCACGACAACGCAGGGCTAGGCAATGCACGGCAAGGCAAGGAAAGGGTAACGCAGGGGAAGGCACGGTCAGGTGGGCAATGACAACGCACGACAAGGCAAGGCTAGGCAATGCCCGGAAGGCAAGCAAAGAGTAACGGAAGGTAAGGAAGGCAAGGGAAAGCCAGGCAAGGCAAGTGTAACAAAAGGCACGGCACCGCAAGGGGAAACAAGGCTAAGGCACGACAACGCAGGGCTAGGCAATGCACGGCAAGGCAAGGAAAGCTTAAAGCAAAGGAAGGCACGGTCAGGCGAGATAAGGCTAAGGCACGACAACGCAAGGCTAGGCAATGGACGGAAGGCAAGCAAAGAGTAACGGAAGGTAAGGAAGGCAAGGGAAAGCAAGGAAAGGAAAGTGTAACGGAAGGAACCGCACGGCAAGGGGAAACAAGGCTAAGGCACGACAACGCACGCTAGGCAATGCACGGCAAGGCAAGGAAAGGGTAACGCATGGGAAAGCACGGTCAGGCGAGGCAAGGCTAAGGCATGACAACGCAAGGCTACGCAATGCACGGGAAGCAAGCAAAGAGTAACGGACCGCAAGGAAGGCAAGGGAATGCAACGGAAGGCAAGGGTAACGGAAGGAACTGCACGGCAAGGGGTAACAAGGCTAAGGCACGACAACGCAGGGCTAGGCAATGCACCGCACGGCAAGGAAAGGGTAACGCAAGGGAAGGCACGGTCAGGCGAGGCAAGGCTAAGGCACGACAACGCAAGGCTAGGCAATGCACGGAAAGGAAGCAAAGAGTAACGGAACGCAAGGAAGGCAAGGGAAAGCAAGGGAAGGCAAGGGTAATGGAAGGAACGGCAGGGCAAGGGGTAACAAGGCTAAGGCACGACAACGCAAGGCTAGGCAATGCACCGCAAGGCAAGGAAAGGGTAACGCAAGGAAAGGCACGGTCAGGTGAGGCAAGGATAAGGCACGACAACGCAAGGCTAGGCAATGCACGGAAGGCAAGCAAAGAGTAACGGAAGGCAAGGAAGGCAAGGCAAAGCTGTCAGGCAAGGCAAGTGTAACAAAAGGCACGGCACGGCAAGGGGAAACAAGGCTAAGGCACGACAACGCAAGGCTAGGCAATGCACGGGAAGGCAAGGAATGGGTAACGGAAGGCAAGGCACGGTGAGGCTAGGCAAGGCTAATGCACGAAAACGCAAGGCTAGGCAATGCACGACAATGCAAGGAAAGCTTAAAGCAAAGGAAGGCCTGGTCAGGCGAGATAAGGCTAAGGCACGACAACGCAAGGCTAGGCAATGCACGGAAGGCAAGCAAAGAGTAACGGAAGGTAAGGAAGGCAAGGGAAAGCAAGGAAAGGCAAGTGTAACGGAAGGAACGGCACGGCAAGGGGAAACAAGGCTATGGCACGAGAACGCACGCTAGGCAATGCACGGCAAGGCAAGGAAAGGGTAACGCAGGGAAAGCACGGTCAGGCGGGGCAAGGCTAAGGTATGACAACGGAAGGCTAGGCAATGCACGGAAAGCAAGCAAAGACAAACGGAACGCAAGGAAGGCAAGGGAAAGCAAGGGAAGGCAAGGGTAACGGAAGGAACGGCAGGGCAAGGGGTAACAAGGCTAAGGCACGACAACGCAGGGCTAGGCAATGCACCGCAAGGCAAGGAAAGGGTAACGCAAGGGAAGGCACGGTCAGGTGAGGCAAGGCTAATGCACGACAACGCAAGGCTAGGCAGTGCACGGCAAGGCAAGGAAAGAGTAACGGAAGGAAAGGAAGGCAAGGCAAAGCCAGGCAAGGCAAGTGTAACAAAAGACACGGCACGGCAAGGATAAACAAGGCTAAGGCACGACAACGCACGGCTAGGCAATGCACGGCAATGCAAGGAAAGGGTAACGCAAGGCAAGGCACGGTCAGGCGAGGTAAGGCTAAGGCATGACAACGCAAGGCTAGGCAATGCACGGAAAGCAAGCAAAGAGTAACGGAACGCAAGGAAGGCAAGGGAAAGCAAGGGAAGGCAAGCGTAACGGAAGGAAAGGCACGGCAAGGGGTAACAAGGCTAAGGCACGACAACGCAGGGCTAGGCAATGCACGGCAAGGCAAGGAAAGCTTAAAGCAAAGGAAGGCACGGTCAGGCGAGATAAGGCTAAGGTACGACAACGCAAGGCTAGGCAATGCACGGAAGGCAAGCAAAGAGTAACGGAAGGTAAGGAAGGCAAGGGAAAGCAAGGAAACGAAAGTGTAACGGAAGGAACCGCACGGCAAGGGGAAACAAGGCTAAGGCACGACAACGCACGCTAGGCAATGCACGGCAAAGCAAGGAAAGGGTAACGCAAGGGAAAGCACGGTCAGGCGAGGCAAGGCTAAGGCACGACAACGCAAGGCTAGGCAATGCACGGAAAGCAAGCAAAGAGTAACGGAACGCAAGGAAGGCAAGGGAAAGCAACGGAAGGAATTGCACGGCAAGGGGTAACAAGGCTAAGGCACGACAACGCAGGGCTAGGCAATGCACGGCAAGGCAAGGAAAGGGTAACGCAAGGGAAGGCACGGTCAGGTGAGGCAAGGATAAGGCACGACAACGCAAGGCTAGGCAATGCCCGGAAGGCATTGAAAGAGTAACGGAAGGTAAGGAAGGCAAGGGAAAGCCAGGCAAGGCAAGTGTAACAAAAGGCACGGCACCGCAAGGGGAAACAAGGCTAAGGCACGACAACGCACGGCTAGGCAATGCACGGCAAGGCAAGGAAATGGTAACGCAAGGAAAGGCACGGTCAGGCTAGGCAAGGCTAATGCACGAAAACGCAAAGCTAGGCAATGCACGACAATGCAAGGAAAGCTTAAAGCAAAGGAAGGCACGGTCAGGAGAGATAAGGCTAAGGCACGACAACGCAAGGCTAGGCAATGCAGGGAAGGCAAGCAAAGAGTAACGGAAGGTAAGCAAGGCAAGGAAAAGCAAGGAAAGGCAAGGGTAACGTAAGGAACGGCACGGCAAGGGGTAACAAGTCTAAGGCACGACAACGCACGCTAGGCAATGCACTGCAAGGCAAGTAAAGGGTAACGCATGGGAAACCACGTTCCGGCGAGGCAAGGCTAAGGCACGACAACGCAAGGCTAGGCAATGGACGGAAGGCAAGCAAAGAGTATCGGAAGGTAAGGAAGGCAAGGGAAAGCAAGGAAACGAAAGTGTAACGGAAGGAACCGCACGGCAAGGGGAAACAAGGCTATGGCACGACAACACACGCTAGGCAATGCACGGCAAGGCAAGGAAAGGGTAACGCATGGGAAAGCACGGTCAGGCGAGGCAAGGCTAAGGCATGAGAACGCAAGGCTAGGCAATGTACGGAAAGCAAGCAAAGAGTAACGGAACTCAAGGAAGGCAAGGGAAAGCAAGGAAAGGCAAGGGTAACGGAAGGAACGGCAGGGCAAGGGGTAACAAGGCTAAGGCACAACAACGCAGGGCTAGGCAATGCACCGCAATGCAAGGAAAGGGTAACGCAAGGGAAGGCACGGTCAGGTGAGGCAAGGCTAATGCACGACAACGCAAGGCTTGGCAGTGCACGGCAAGGCAAGGAAAGAGTAACGGAAGGAAAGGAAGGCAAGGCAAAGCCAGGCAAGGCAAGTGTAACAAAAGGCACGGCACGGGAAGGGGAAACAAGGCTAAGGCACGACAACGCACGGCTAGGCAATGCAAGGGAAGGCAAGGAAAGGGTAACGCAAGGCAAGGCACGGTGAGGCTAGGCAAGTCTAATGCACGAAAACGCAAGGCTAGGCAATGCACGACAATGCAAGGAAACCTTAAAGCAAAGGAAGGCACGGTCAGGCGAGATAAGGCTAAGGCACGACAACGCAAGGCTAGGTAATGCAGGGAAGGCAAGCAAAGAGTAAAGGAATGTAAGCAAGGCAAGGAAAAGCAAGGAAAGGCAAGGGTAACGAAAGGAACGGCACGGCAAGGGGAAACAAGTCTAAGGCATGACAACGCACGCTAGGCAATGCACGGCAAGGCAAGGAAAGGGTAACGCATGCGAAAGCACGGTCAGGCGAGGCAAGGCTAAGGCACGACAACGCAAGGCTAGGCAATGCACGGAAGGCAAGCAAAGAGTAACGGAAGGCAAGGAAGGCAAGGCAAAGCAAGGCAAGGCAAGTGTAACAAAAGGCACGGCACGGCAAGGGGAACCAAGGCTAAGGCACGAGAACGCAGGACTAGGCAATGCACGGGAAGGCAAGGAAAGGGTAACGCAAGGCAAGGCACGGTGAGGCAAGGCAAGGCTAATGCACGACAACGCACGGCTAGGCAATGCACAAGGCAAGGGAAGGCAAGGAAGGCAAGGCAAAGCATGGCAACGCAAGCAATGCTAAGGCAAGGTGAAACAAGGCTAAGGCACGAGAACGCACGGTTAGGCAATGCACGGCAAGGCAAGGAAGGGGTAACGCAAGGCAAGGCACTGAAAGGCGAGGCAAGGCTAAGGCACGACAACGCACGGCTAGGCAATGCACGGCAAGGCAAGGAAAGGGTAACGCAAGGCAAGGCACCGTCAGGCGAGGCAAGGCTAAGAAATGACAACGCAAGGCTAGGCAATGCATGGAAGGCAAGCAAAGAGTAACGGAAAGCAAGGGAACGCAAGCAAGGCTACGGCAAGGTGAAAAAAGGCTAAGGCACGACAACGCAAGGCTAGGCAATCCACGGAAGGCAAGCAAAGAGTAACGGAAGGCAAGGAAGGCAAGGGAAAGCAAGGCAACGCAAGCAAGTCTATAGCAAGGTGAAACAAAGCTAAGGCACGACAACGCACGGCTAGGCAATGCACGGCAAGGCAAGGAAAGGGTAACGCAAGGCAAGGCACGGTGCGGCAAGGCAAGGCTAATGCACGACAACGCACGGCTAGGCAATGCACAGCAAGGCAAGGAAAGGGTAACGCAAGTCAAGGCACGGTCAGGCGAGGCAAGGCTAAGGAACGACAACGCAAGGCTAGACAATGCACGGAAGGCAAGCAAAGAGTAACGGAAGGCAAGGAATGCAAGGCAAAGCAAGGCAACGCAAGCAAGTCTATGGCAAGGTGAAAAAAGGCTAAAGCACGGCAACGCAAGGCTACGCAATGCACGGAAAGCAAGCAAAGAGTAACGGAAGGCAAGGAAGGCAAGGCAAAGCAAGGCAACGCAAGCAAGGCTATAGCAAGGTGAAACAAGGCTATGGCACCACAACGCACGGCTAGGCAATGAACGGCAAGGCAAGGAAAGGGTAACGCAATGCAAGGCACGGTCAGGCTTGGCAAGGCTAAGGAACGACAACGCAAGGCTAGACAATGCACGGAAGGCAAGCAAAGAGTAACGGAAGGCAAGGAATGCAAGGCAAAGCAAGGCAACGCAAGCAAGGCTATGGCAAGGTGAAAAAAGGCTAAAGCACGACAACGCAAGGCTAGGCAATGCACGGAAGGCAAGCAAAGAGTAACGGAAGGCAAGGAAGGCAAGGCAAAGCAAGGCAAGGCAAGGGTAACGGAAGGAACGGCACGGCAAGGGGAAACAAGGCTAAGGCACGACAACGCAGGACTAGGCAATGCACGGCAAGGCAAGGAAAGGGTAACGCAAGGCAAGGCACTGTCAGGCGAGGGAAGGCTAATGCACGACAACGCAAGGCTAGGCAGTGCACGGCTAGGCAGGGAAAGAGTAAAGGAAGGAAAGGAAGGCAAGGCAAAGCAAGGCAAGGCAAGTGTAACAAAAGGCACGGCACGGCAAGGGGAAACAAGGCGAAGGGACGGTAACGCACGGCTAGGCAATGCACGGCCAGGCAAGGAAAGGGTAACGCAAGGCAAGGCACGGTGAGGCAAGCCAAGGCTAATGCACGAAAACGCAAGGCTAGGCAATGCACGACAATGCAAGGAAAGCTTAAAGCAAAGGAAGGCATTTTCAGGCGAGATAAGGCTAAGGCACGACAACGCAAGGCTAGGCAATGCAGGGAAGGCAAGCAAAGAGTAACGGAAGGTAAGGAAGGCAAGGGAAAGAAAGGAAAGGCAAGTGTAACGGAAGGAACGGCACGGCAAGGGGAAACAAGGCTAAGGCACGAGAACGCACGCTAGGCAATGCACGGCAAGGCAAGGAAAGGGTAACGCAGGGAAAGCACAGTCAGGCGGGGCAAGGCTAAGGTATGACAACGGAAGGCTAGGCAATGCACGGAAAGCAAGCAAAGACAAACGGAACGCAAGGAAGGCAAGGGAAAGCAAGGGAAGGCAAGGGTAACGGAAGGAACGGCAGGGCAAGGGGTAACAACGCTAAGGCACGACAACGCAGGGCTAGGCAATGCACCGCAAGGCAAGGAAAGGGTAACGCAAGGGAAGGCACGGTCATGTGAGGCAAGGCTAATGCACGACAACGCAAGGCTAGGCAGTGCACGGCAAGGCAAGGAAAGAGTAACGGAAGGAAAGGAAGGCAAGGCAAAGCCAGGCAAGGCAAGTGTAACAAAAGACACGGCACGGCAAGGATAAACAAGGCTAAGGCACGACAACGCACGGCTAGGCAATGCACGGCAATGCAAGGAAAGGGTAACGCAAGGCAAGGCACGGTCAGGCGAGTTAAGGCTAAGGCACGACAACGCAAAGCTAGGCAATGAACGGAAGGGAAGCAAAGACTAACGGAAGGCTTCGAAGGCAAGGGAAAGCAAGGCAACTCAAGGGTAACGGAAGGAACGGCACGGCAAGGGGAAACAAGGCTAAGGCACGACAACGCACGCTAGGCAATGCACGGCAAGGCAAGGAAAGGGTAACGCATGGGAAAGCACGGTCAGGCGAGGCAAGGCTAAGGCATGACAACGCAAGGCTAGGCAATGCACGAAAAGCAAGCAAAGAGTAACGGAACGCAAGGAAGGCAAGGGAAAGCAAGGGAAGGCAAGCGTAACGGAAGGAAAGGCACGGCAGGGGGTAACAAGGCTAAGGCACGACAACGCAGGGCTAGGCAATGCACGGCAAGGCAAGGAAAGCTTAAAGCAAAGGAAGGCACGGCCAGGCGAGATAAGGCTAAGGTACGACAACGCAAGGCTAGGCAATGGACGGAAGGCAAGCAAAGAGTAACGGAAGGTAAGGAAGGCAAGGGAAAGCAAGGAAACGAAAGTGTAACGGAAGGAACCGCACGGCAAGGGGAAACAAGGCTAAGGCACGACAACGCACGCTAGGCAATGCACGGCAAGGCAAGGAAAGTGTAACGCATGGGAAAGCACGGTCAGGCGAGGCAAGGCTAAGGCATGACAACGCAAGGCTAGGCAATGCACGGAAAGCAAGCAAATAGTAACGGAACGCAAGGAAGGCAAGGGAAACCAACGGAAGGCAAGGGTAACGGAAGGAATTGCACGGCAAGGGGTAACAAGGCTAAGGCACGACAACGCAGGGCTAGGCAATGCACGGCAAGGCAAGGAAAGGGTAACGCATGGGAAAGCACGTTCCGGCGAGGCCAGGCTAAGGCACGACAACGCAAGGCTAGGCAATGCACGGAAGGGAAGCAAAGAGTAACGGAAGGTAAGGAAGGCAAGGGAAAGCAAGGAAAGGCAAGTGTAACGGAAGGAACCGCACGGCAAGGGGAAACAAGGCTATGGCACGACAACGCACGCTAGGCAATGCACGGCAAGGCAAGGAAAGGGTAACGCATGGGAAAGCACGGTCAGGCGAGGCAAGGCTAAGGCATGACAACGCAAGGCTAGGCAATGCACGGAAAGCAAGCAGAGAGTAACGGAACGCAAGGAAGGCAAGGGAAAGCAAGGGAAGGCAAGCGTAACGGAAGGAAAGGCACGGCAAGGGGTAACAAGGCTAAGGCACGACAACGCAGGGCTAGGCAATGCACGGCAAGGCAAGGAAAGCTTAAAGCAAAGGAAGGCACGGTCAGGCGAGATAAGGCTAAGGTACGAGAACGCAAGGCTAGGCAATGGACGGAAGGCAAGCAAAGAGTAACGGAAGGTAAGGAAGGCAAGGGAAAGCAAGGAAACGAAAGTGTAACGGAAGGAACGGCACGGCAAGGGGAAACAAGGCTAAGGCACGACAACGCACGCTAGGCAATGCACGGCAAGGCAAGGAAAGGGTAACGCATGGGAAAGCACGGTCAGGCGAGGCAAGGCTAAGGCACGACAACGCAAGGCTAGGCAATGCACGGAAGGCAAGCAAAGAGTAACGGAAGACAAGGAAGGCAAGGGAAAGCAAGGGAAGGCAAGGGTAACGGAAGGAACGGCAGGGCAAGGGGTAACAAGGCTAAGGCACGACAACGCAGGGCTAGGCAATGCACCGCAAGGCAAGGAAAGGGTAACGCAAGGGAAGGCACGGTCAGGTGAGGCAAGGCTAAGGCACGACAACGCAAGGCTAGGCAATGCACGGGAAGGCAAGGAAAGAGTAACGGAAGGAAAGGAAGGCAAGGCAAAGCCAGGCAAGGCAAGTGTAACAAAAGGCACGGCACGGCAAGGGGAAACAAGGCTAAGGCACGACAACGCACGGCTAGGCAATGCAAGGGAAGGCAAGGAAAGGGTAACGCAAGGCAAGGCACGGTGAGCTTAGGCAAGGCTAATGCACGAAAACGCAAGGCTTGGCAATGCACGACAATGCAAGGAAAGCTTAAAGCAAAGGAAGGCACGGTCAGGCGAGATAAGGCTAAGGCACGACAACGCAAGGCTAGGCATTGCAGGGAAGGCAAGCAAAGAGTAACGGAAGGTAAGCAAGGCAAGGAAAAGCAAGGAAAGGCAAGGGTAACGGAAGGAACGGCACGGCAAGGGGAAACAAGGCTAAGGCACGACAACGCACGCTAGGCAATGCACGGCAAGGCAAGGAAAGGGTAACGCATGGGAAAGCACGGTCAGGCGAGGCAAGGCTAAGGCATGACAACGCAAGGCTAGGCAATGCACGGAAAGCAAGCAAAGAGTAACGGAACGCAAGGCAGGCAAGGGAAAGCAAGGGAAGGCAAGCGTAACGGAAGGAACGGCACGGCAAGGGGTAACAAGGCTAAGGCACGACAACGCAGGGCTAGGCAATGCACGGCAAGGCAAGGAAAGCTTAAAGCAAAGGAAGGCACGGTCAGGCGAGATAAGGCTAAGGCACGACAACGCAAGGCTAGGCAATGGACGGAAGGCAAGCAAAGAGTAACGGAAGGTAAGGAAGGCAAGGGAAAGCAAGGACACGAAAGTGTAACGGAAGGAACCGCACGGCAAGGGGAAACAAGGCTAAGGCACGACAACGCACGCTAGGCAATGCACGGCAAGGCAAGGAAAGGGTAACGCATGGGAAAGCACGGTCAGGCGAGGAAAGGCTACGGCATGACAACGCAAGGCTAGGCAATGCACGGAAAGCAAGCAAAGAGTAACGGAACGCAAGGAAGGCAAGGGAAAGCAACGGAAGGCAAGGGTAACGGAAGGAATTGCACGGCAAGGGGTAACAAGGCTAAGGCACTACAACGCAGGGCTAGGCAATGCACGGCAAGGCAAGGAAATGGTAACGCAAGGGAAGGCACGGTCAGGTGAGGCAAGGATAAGGCACGACAACGCAAGGCTAGGCAATGCAGGGAAGGCAAGGAAAGAGTAACGGAACGCAAGGAAGGCAAGGGAAAGCAAGGGAAGGCAAGCGTAACGGAAGGAAAGGCACGGCAAGGGGAAACAAGGCTAAGGCACGACAACGCAGGGCTAGGCAATGCACGGCAAGGCAAGGAAAGGGTAACGCAAGGGAAGGCACGGCCAGGCGAGATAAGGCTAAGGCACGACAACGCAAGGCTAGGCAATGGACGGAAGGCAAGCAAAGAGTAACGGAAGGTAAGGAAGGCAAGGGAAAGCAAGGAAAGGAAAGTGTAACGGAAGGAACCGCACGGCAAGAGGAAACAAGGCTAAGGCACGACAACGCACGCTAGGCAATGCACGGCAAGGCAGGAAAGGGTAACGCATGGGAAAGCACCGTCAGGCGAGGCAAGGCTAAGGCATGACAACGCAAGGCTACGCAATGCACGGGAAGCAAGCAAAGAGTAACGGAACGCAAGGAAGGCAAGGGAATGCAACGGAAGGCAAGGGTAACGGAAGGAACTGCACGGCAAGGGGTAACAAGGTTAAGGCACGACAACGGAGGGCTAGGCAATGCACCGCAAGGCAAGGAAAGGGTAACGCAAGGGAAGGCACGGTCAGGTGAGGCAAGGCTAAGGCATGACAACGCAAGGCTAGGCAATGTACGGAAAGCAAGCAAAGAGTAACGGAACGCAAGGAAGGCAAGGGAAAGCAAGGGAAGGCAAGGGTAACGGAAGGAACGGCAGGGCAAGGGGTAACAAGGCTAAGGCACGACAACGCAGGGCTAGGCAATGCACCGCAAGGCAAGGAAAGGGTAACGCAAGGGAAGGCACGGTCAGGTGAGGCAAGGATAAGGCACGACAACGCAAGGCTAGGCAATGCCCGGAAGGCAAGCAAAGAGTAACGGAAGGTAAGGAAGGCAAGGGAAAGCCAGGCAAGGCAAGTGTAACAAAAGGCACGGCACCGCAAGGGGAAACAAGGCTAAGGCACGACAACGCACGTCTAGGCAATGCACGCGAAGGCAAGGAAAGGGTAACGCAAGGCAAGGCACGGTGAGGCTAGGCAAGGCTAATGCACGAAAACGCAAGGCTAGGCAATGCACGACAATGCAAGGAAAGCTTAAAGCAAAGGAAGGCATGGTCAGGCGAGATAAGGCTAAGGCACGACAACGCAAGGCTAGGCAATGCAGGGAAGGCAAGCAAAGAGTAACGGAAGGTAAGGAAGGCAAGGAAAAGCAAGGAAAGGCAAGTGTAACGGAAGGAACGGCACGGCAAGGGGAAACAAGGCTAAGGCACGAGAACGCACGCTAGGCAATGCACGGCAAGGCAAGGAAAGGGTAACGCAGGGAAAGCACGGTCAGGCGGGGCAAGGCTAAGGTATGACAACGGAAGGCTAGGCAATGCACGGAAAGCAAGCAAAGACAAACGGAACGCAAGGAAGGCAAGGGAAAGCAAGGGAAGGCAAGGGCAACGGAAGGAACGGCAGGGCAAGGGGTAACAACGCTAAGGCACGACAACGCAGGGCTAGGCAATGCACCGCAAGGCAAGGAAAGGGTAACGCAAGGGAAGGCACGGTCATGTGAGGCAAGGCTAATGCACGACAACGCAAGGCTAGGCAGTGCACGGCAAGGCAAGGAAAGAGTAACGGAAGGAAAGGAAGGCAAGGCAAAGCCAGGCAAGGCAAGTGTAACAAAAGACACGGCACGGCAAGGATAAACAAGGATAAGGCACGACAACGCACGGCTAGGCAATGCACGGCAATGCAAGGAAAGGGTAACGCAAGGCAAGGCACGGTCAGGCGAGGTAAGGCTAAGGCACGACATCGCAAAGCTAGGCAATGAACGGAAGGGAAGCAAAGACTAACGGAAGGCTTCGAAGGCAAGGGAAAGCAAGGCAAGGCAAGGGTAACGGAAGGAACGGCACGGCAAGGGGAAACAAGGCTAAGGCACGACAACGCACGCTAGGCAATGCACGGCAAGGCAAAGAAAGGGTACCGCTTGGGAAAGCACGGTCAGGCGATGCAAGGCTAAGGCATGACAACGCAAGGCTAGGCAATGCACGAAAAGCAAGCAAAGAGTAACGGAACGCAAGGAAGGCAAGGGAAAGCAAGGGAAGGCAAGCGTAACGGAAGGAAAGGCACGGCAAGGGGTAACAAGGCTAAGGCACGACAACGCAGGGCTAGGCAATGCACGGCAAGGCAAGGAAAGCTTAAAGCAAAGGAAGGCACGGTCAGGCGAGATAAGGCTAAGGTACGACAACGCAAGGCTAGGCAATGCACGGAAGGCAAGCAAAGAGTAACGGAAGGTAAGGAAGGCAAGGGAAAGCAAGGAAACGAAAGTGTAACGGAAGGAACCCCACGGCAAGGGGAAACAAGGCTAAGGCACGACAACGCACGGCTAGGCAATGCACGGCAAGGCAAGGAAAGGGTAACGCATGGGAAAGCACGGTCAGGCGAGGCAAGGCTAAGGAATGACAACGCAAGGCTAGGCAATGCACGGAAAGCAAGCAAAGAGTAACGGAACGCAAGGAAGGCAAGGGAAAGCAAGGGAAGGCAAGCGTAACGGAAGGAAAGGCACGGCAAGGGGTAACAAGGCTAAGGCACGACAACGCAGGGCTAGGCAATGCACGGCAAGGCAAGGAAAGGGTAACGCAAGGGAAGGCACGGTCAGGTGAGGCAAGGATAAGGCACGACAACGCAAGGCTAGGCAATGCCCGCAAGGCAAGCAAAGAGTAACGGAAGGTAAGGAAGGCAAGGGAAAGCCAGGCAAGGCAAGGGTAACAAAAGGCACGGCACCGCAAGGGGAAACAAGGCTAAGGCACGACAACGCACGGCTAGGCAATGCACGGCAAGGCAAGGAAAGGGTAACGCAAGGCAAGGCACGGTGAGGCTAGGCAAGGCTAATGCACGAAAACGCAAGGCTAGGCAATGCACGACAATGCAAGGAAAGCTTAAAGCAAAGGAAGGCATGGTCAGGCGAGATAAGGCTAAGGCACGACAACGCAAGGCTAGGCAATGCAGGGAAGGCAAGCAAAGAGTAACGGAAGGTAAGGAAGGCAAGGGAAAGCAAGGAAAGGCAAGTGTAACGGAAGGAACGGCACGGCAAGGGGAAACAAGGCTAAGGCACGAGAACGCACGCTAGGCAATGCACGGCAAGGCAAGGAAAGCTTAAAGCAAAGGAAGGCACGGCCAGGCGAGATAAGGCTAAGGCACGACAACGCAAGGCTAGGCAATGCACGGAAGGCAAGCAAAGAGTAACGGAAGGTAAGGAAGGCAAGGGAAAGCAAGGAAAGGCAAGTGTAACGGAAGGAACGGCACGGCAAGGGGAAACAAGGCTAAGGCACGACAACGCACGCTAGGCAATGCACGGCAAGGCAAGGAAAGGGTAACGCATGGGAAAGCACGGTCAGGCGAGGCAAGGCTAAGGAATGACAACGCAAGGCTAGGCAATGCACGGCAAGGCAAGGAAAGCTTAAAGAAAAGGAAGGCACGGTCAGGCGAGATAAGGCTAAGGTACGAGAACGCAAGGCTAGGCAATGCACGGAAAGCAAGCAAAGAGTAACGGAACGCAAGGAAGGCAAGGGAAAGCAAAGGAAGGCAAGGGTAACGGAAGGAATTGCACGGCAAGGGGTAACAAGGCTAAGGCACGACAACGCAAGGCTAGGCAATGCACGACAATGCAAGGAAAGCTTAAAGCAAAGGAAGGCACGGTCCGGCGAGATAAGCCTAAGGCACGACAACGCAAGGCTAGGCAAGGCAGGGAAGGCAAGCAAAGAGTAACGGAAGGTAAGGAAGGCAAGTGAAAGCAAGGAAAGGCAAGTGTAACGGAAGGAACGGCACGGCAAGGGGAAACAAGGCTAAGGCACGACAACGCACGCTAGGCAATGCACGGCAAGGCAAGGAAAGGGTAACGCATGGGAAAGCACGGTCAGGCGGGGCAAGGCTAAGGCATGAGAACGCAAGGCTAGGCAATGTACGGAAAGCAAGCAAAGAGTAACGGAACGCAAGGAAGGCAAGGGAAAGCAGCGGAAGGCAAGGGTAACGGAAGGAACGGCAGGGCAAGGGGTAACAAGGCTAAGGCACGACAACGCAAGGCTAGGCAATACACCGCAAGGCAAGGAAAGGGTAACGCAAGGGAAGGCACGGTCAGGTGAGGCAAGGCTAATGCACGACAACGCAAGGCTAGGCAGTGCACGGCAAGGCATTAAAGAGTAACGGAAGGAAAGGAAGGCAAGGCAAAGCCAGGCAAGGCAAGTGTAACAAAAGGCACGGCACGGCAAGGGGAAACAAGGCTAAGGCACGACAACGCACGGCTAGGCAATGCAAGGGAAGGCAAGGAAAGGGTAACGCAACGCAAGGCACGGTGAGGCTAGGCAAGGCTAATGCACGAAACGCAAGGCTAGGCAATGCACGACAATGCAAGGAAAGCTTAAAGCAAAGGAAGGTACGGTCCGGCGAGATAAGGCTAAGGCACGACAACGCAAGGCTAGGCAATGCAGGGAAGGCAAGCAAAGAGTAAAGGAATGTAAGCAAGGCAAGGAAAAGCAAGGAAAGGCAAGGGTAACGGAAGGAACGGCACGGCAAGGGGAAACAAGTCTAAGGCATGACAACGCACGCTAGGCAATGCACGGCAAGGCAAGGAAAGGGTAACGCATGCGAAAGCACGGTCAGGCGAGGCAAGGCTAAGGCACGACAACGCAAGGCTAGGCAATGCACGGAAGGCAAGCAAAGAGTAACGGAAGGTAAGGAAGGCAAGGGAAAGCAAGGAAAGGCAAGTGTAACGGAAGGAACCGCACGGCAAGGGGAAACAAGGCTAAGGCACGACAACGCACGCTAGGCAATGCACGGCAAGGCAAGGAAAGCTTAAAGCAAAGGAAGGCACGGTCAGGCGAGATAAGGCTAAGGTACGAGAACGCAAGGCTAGGCAATGGACGGAAGGCAAGCAAAGAGTAACGGAAGGTAAGGAAGGCAAGGGAAAGCAAGGAAACGAAAGTGTAACGGAAGGAACCGCACGGCAAGGGGAAACAAGGCTAAGGCACGACAACGCACGCTAGGCAATGCACGGCAAGGCAAGGAAAGGGTAACGCATGGGAAAGCACGGTCAGGCGAGATAAGGCTAAGGTACGACAACGCAAGGCTAGGCAATGGACGGAAGGCAAGCAAAGAGTAACGGAACACAAGGAAGGCAAGGGAAAGCAAGGGAAGGCAAGGGTAACGGAAGGAACGGCAGGGCAAGGGGTAACAAGGCTAAGGCACGACAACGCAGGGCTAGGCAATGCACCGCAAGGCAAGGAAAGGGTAACGCAAGGGAAGGCACGGTCAGGTGAGGCAAGGCTAATGCACGACAACGCAAGGCTAGGCAGTGCACGGCAAGGCAAGGAAAGAGTAACGGAAGGAAAGGAAGGCAAGGCAAAGCCAGGCAAGGCAAGTGTAACAAAAGGCACGGCACGGCAAGGGGAAACAAGGCTAAGGCACGACAACGCACGGCTAGGCAATGCAAGGGAAGGCAAGGAAAGGGTAACGCAAGGCAAGGCACGGTGAGCTTAGGCAAGGCTAATGCACGAAAACGCAAGGCTTGGCAATGCACGACAATGCAAGGAAAGCTTAAAGCAAAGGAAGGCACGGTCAGGCGAGATAAGGCTAAGGCACGACAACGCAAGGCTAGGCATTGCAGGGAAGGCAAGCAAAGAGTAACGGAAGGTAAGCAAGGCAAGGAAAAGCAAGGAAAGGCAAGTGTAACGGAAGGAACCGCACGGCAAGGGGAAACAAGGCTATGGCACGACAACGCACGCTAGGCAATGCACGGCAAGGCAAGGAAAGGGTAACGCATGGGAAAGCACGGTCAGGCGAGGCAAGGCTAAGGCATGACAACGCAAGGCTAGGCAATGCACGGAAAGCAAGCAAAGAGTAACGGAACGCAAGGAAGGCAAGGGAAAGCAAGGGAAGGCAAGCGTAAGGGAAGGAAAGGCACGGCAAGGGGTAACAAGGCTAAGGCACGACAACGCAGGGCTAGGCAATGCACGGCAAGGCAAGGAAAGCTTAAAGCAAAGGAAGGCACGGTCAGGCGAGATAAGGCTAAGGTACGAGAACGCAAGGCTAGGCAATGGACGGAAGGCAAGCAAAGAGTAACGGAAGGTAAGGAAGGCAAGGGAAAGCAAGGACACGAAAGTGTAACGGAAGGAACCGCACGGCAAGGGGAAACAAGGCTAAGGCACGACAACGGACGCTAGGCAATGCACGGCAAGGCAAGGAAAGGGTAACGCATGGGAAAGCACGGTCAGGCGAGGCAAGGCTAAGGCATGACAACGCAAGGCTAGGCAATGCACGGAAAGCAAGCAAAGAGTAACGGAACGCAAGGAAGGCAAGGGAAAGCAACGGAAGGCAAGGGTAACGGAAGGAATTGCACGGCAAGGGGTAACAAGGCTAAGGCACGACAACGCAGGGCTAGGCAATGCACGGCAAGGCAAGGAAAGGGTAACGCAAGGGAAGGCACGGTCAGGCGAGGCAAGGCTAAGGCACGACAACGCAAGGCTAGGCAATGCACGGAAGGCAAGGAAAGAGTAACGGAACGCAAGGAAGGCAAGGGAAAGCAAGGGAAGGCAAGGGTAACGGAAGGAAAGGCACGGCAAGGGGAAACAAGGCTAAGGCACGACAACGCAGGGCTAGGCAATGCACGGCAAGGCAAGGAAAGCTTAAAGCAAAGGAAGGCACGGCCAGGCGAGATAAGGCTAAGGCACGACAACGCAAGGCTAGGCAATGGAGGGAAGGCAAGCAAAGAGTAACGGAAGGTAAGGAAGGCAAGGGAAAGCAAGGAAAGGAAAGTGTAACGGAAGGAACCGCACGGCAAGAGGAAACAAGGCTAAGGCACGACAACGCACGCTAGGCAATGCACGGCAAGGCAAGGAAAGGGTAACGCATGGGAAAGCACGGTCAGGCGAGGCAAGGCTAAGGCATGACAACGCAAGGCTACGCAATGCACGGGAAGCAAGCAAACAGTAACGGAACGCAAGGAAGGCAAGGGAATGCAACGGAAGGCAAGGGTAACGGAAGGAACTGCACGGCAAGGGGTAACAAGGTTAAGGCACGACAACGGAGGGCTAGGCAATGCACCGCAAGGCAAGGAAAGGGTAACGCAAGGGAAGGCACGGTCAGGCGAGGCAAGGCTAAGGCATGAGAACGCAAGGCTAGGCAATGTACGGAAAGCAAGCAAAGAGTAACGGAACGCAAGGAAGGCAAGGGAAAGCAAGGGAAGGCAAGGGTAACGGAAGGAACGGCAGGGCAAGGGGTAACAAGGCTAAGGCACGACAACGCAGGGCTAGGCAATGCACCGCAAGGCAAGGAAAGGGTAACGCAAGGGAAGGCACGGTCAGGTGAGGCAAGGATAAGGCACGACAACGCAAGGCTAGGCAATGCCCGGAAGGCAAGCAAAGAGTAACGGAAGGTAAGGAAGGCAAGGGAAAGCCAGGCAAGGCAAGTGTAACAAAAGGCACGGCACCGCAAGGGGAAACAAGGCTAAGGCACGACAACGCACGTCTAGGCAATGCACGCGAAGGCAAGGAAAGGGTAACGCAAGGCAAGGCACGGTGAGGCTAGGCAAGGCTAATGCACGAAAACGCAAGGCTAGGCAATGCACGACAATGCAAGGAAAGCTTAAAGCAAAGGAAGGCATGGTCAGGCGAGATAAGGCTAAGGCACGACAACGCAAGGCTAGGCAATGCAGGGAAGGCAAGCAAAGAGTAACGGAAGGTAAGGAAGGCAAGGAAAAGCAAGGAAAGGCAAGTGTAACGGAAGGAACGGCACGGCAAGGGGAAACAAGGCTAAGGCACGAGAACGCACGCTAGGCAATGCACGGCAAGGCAAGGAAAGGGTAACGCAGGGAAAGCACGGTCAGGCGGGGCAAGGCTAAGGTATGACAACGGAAGGCTAGGCAATGCACGGAAAGCAAGCAAAGACAAACGGAACGCAAGGAAGGCAAGGGAAAGCAAGGGAAGGCAAGGGCAACGGAAGGAACGGCAGGGCAAGGGGTAACAACGCTAAGGCACGACAACGCAGGGCTAGGCAATGCACCGCAAGGCAAGGAAAGGGTAACGCAAGGGAAGGCACGGTCATGTGAGGCAAGGCTAATGCACGACAACGCAAGGCTAGGCAGTGCACGGCAAGGCAAGGAAAGAGTAACGGAAGGAAAGGAAGGCAAGGCAAAGCCAGGCAAGGCAAGTGTAACAAAAGACACGGCACGGCAAGGATAAACAAGGATAAGGCACGACAACGCACGGCTAGGCAATGCACGGCAATGCAAGGAAAGGGTAACGCAAGGCAAGGCACGGTCAGGCGAGGTAAGGCTAAGGCACGACATCGCAAAGCTAGGCAATGAACGGAAGGGAAGCAAAGACTAACGGAAGGCTTCGAAGGCAAGGGAAAGCAAGGCAAGGCAAGGGTAACGGAAGGAACGGCACGGCAAGGGGAAACAAGGCTAAGGCACGACAACGCACGCTAGGCAATGCACGGCAAGGCAAAGAAAGGGTAACGCATGGGAAAGCACGGTCAGGCGATGCAAGGCTAAGGCATGACAACGCAACGCTAGGCAATGCACGGAAAGCAAGCAAAGAGTAACGGAACGCAAGGAAGGCAAGGGAAAGCAAGGGAAGGCAAGCGTAACGGAAGGAAAGGCACGGCAAGGGGTAACAAGGCTAAGGCACGACAACGCAGGGCTATGCAATGCACGGCAAGGCAAGGAAAGCTTAAAGCAAAGGAAGGCACGGCCAGGCGAGATAAGGCTAAGGTACGACAACGCAAGGCTAGGCAATGCACAGAAGGCAAGCAAAGAGTAACGGAAGGTAAGGAAGGCAAGGGAAAGCAAGGAAACGAAAGTGTAACGGAAGGAACCGCACGGCAAGGGGAAACAAGGCTATGGCACGACAACGCACGCTAGGCAATGCACGGCAAGGCAAGGAAAGGGTAACGCATGGGAAAGCACGGTCAGGCGAGGCAAGGCTAAGGAATGACAACGCAAGGCTAGGCAATGCACGGAAAGCAAGCAAAGAGTAACGGAACGCAAGGAAGGCAAGGGAAAGCAAGGGAAGGCAAGCGTAACGGAAGGAAAGGCACGGCAAGGGGTAACAAGGCTAAGGCACGACAACGCAGGGCTAGGCAATGCACGGCAAGGCAAGGAAAGGGTAACGCAAGGGAAGGCACGGTCAGGTGAGGCAAGGATAAGGCACGACAACGCAAGGCTAGGCAATGCACGGAAGGCAAGCAAAGAGTAACGGAAGGCAAGGAAGGCAAGGGAAAGCAAGGCAAGGCAAGGGTAACAAAAGGCACGGCACCGCAAGGGGAAACAAGGCTAAGGCACGACAACGCACGGCTAGGCAATGCACGGCAAGGCAAGGAAAGGGTAACGCAAGGCAAGGCACGGTGAGGCTAGGCAAGGCTAATGCACGAAAACGCAAGGCTAGGCAATGCACGACAATGCAAGGAAAGCTTAAAGCAAAGGAAGGCACGGTCAGGCGAGATAAGGCTAAGGCACGACAACGCAAGGCTAGGCAATGCAGGGAAGGCAAGCAAAGAGTAACGGAAGGTAAGGAAGGCAAGGGAAAGCAAGGAAAGGCAAGTGTAACGGAAGGAACGGCACGGCAAGGGGAAACAAGGCTAAGGCACGAGAACGCACGCTAGGCAATGCACGGCAAGGCAAGGAAAGCTTAAAGCAAAGGAAGGCACGGTCAGGCGAGATAAGGCTAAGGCACGACAACGCAAGGCTAGGCAATGCACGGAAGGCAAGCAAAGAGTAACGGAAGGTAAGGAAGGCAAGGGAAAGCAAGGAAACGAAAGTGTAACGGAAGGAACCGCACGGCAAGGGGAAACAAGGCTAAGGCACGACAACGCACGCTAGGCAATGCACGGCAAGGCAAGGAAAGGGTAACGCATGGGAAAGCACGGTCAGGCGAGGCAAGGCTAAGGCATGACAACGCAAGGCTAGGCAATGCACGGCAAGGCAAGGAAAGCTTAAAGCAAAGGAAGGCACGGTCAGGCGAGATAAGGCTAAGGTACGAGAACGCAAGGCTAGGCAATGCACGGAAAGCAAGCAAAGAGTAACGGAACGCAAGGAAGGCAAGGGAAAGCAAGGAAAGGCAAGGGTAACGGAAGGAACGGCACGGCAAGGGGTAACAAGGCTAAGGCACGACAACGCAGGGCTAGGCAATGCACGGCAAGGCAAGGAAAGGGTAACGCAAGGGAAGGCACGGTCCGGCGAGATAAGCCTAAGGCACGACAACGCAAGGCTAGGCAAGGCAGGGAAGGCAAGCAAAGAGTAACGGAAGGTAAGGAAGGCAAGTGAAAGCAAGGAAAGGCAAGTGTAACGGAAGGAACGGCACGGCAAGGGGAAACAAGGCTAAGGCACGACAACGCACGCTAGGCAATGCACGGCAAGGCAAGGAAAGGGTAACGCATGGGAAAGCACGGTCAGGCGGGGCAAGGCTAAGGCATGAGAACGCAAGGCTAGGCAATGTACGGAAAGCAAGCAAAGAGTAACGGAACGCAAGGAAGGCAAGGGAAAGCAGCGGAAGGCAAGGGTAACGGAAGGAACGGCAGGGCAAGGGGTAACAAGGCTAAGGCACGACAACGCAAGGCTAGGCAATACACCGCAAGGCAAGGAAAGGGTAACGCAAGGGAAGGCACGGTCAGGTGAGGCAAGGCTAATGCACGACAACGCAAGGCTAGGCAGTGCACGGCAAGGCAAGGAAAGAGTAACGGAAGGAAAGGAAGGCAAGGCAAAGCCAGGCAAGGCAAGTGTAACAAAAGGCACGGCACGGCAAGGGGAAACAAGGCTAAGGCACGACAACGCACGGCTAGGCAATGCAAGGGAAGGCAAGGAAAGGGTAACGCAAGGCAAGGCACGGTGAGGCTAGGCAAGGCTAATGCACGAAACGCAAGGCTAGGCAATGCACGACAATGCAAGGAAAGCTTAAAGCAAAGGAAGGTACGGTCAGGCGAGATAAGGCTAAGGCACGACAACGCAAGGCTAGGCAATGCAGGAAAGGCAAGCAAAGAGTAAAGGAATGTAAGCAAGGCAAGGAAAAGCAAGGAAAGGCAAGGGTAACGGAAGGAACGGCACGGCAAGGGGAAACAAGTCTAAGGCATGACAACGCACGCTAGGCAATGCACGGCAAGGCAAGGAAAGGGTAACGCATGCGAAAGCACGGTCAGGCGAGGCAAGGCTAAGGCACGACAACGCAAGGCTAGGCAATGCACGACAATGCAAGGAAAGAGTAACGGAAGGTAAGGAAGGCAAGGGAAAGCAAGGAAAGGCAAGTGTAACGGAAGGAACCGCACGGCAAGGGGAAACAAGGCTAAGGCACGACAAAGCACGCTAGGCAATGCACGGCAAGGCAAGGAAAGGGTAACGCATGGGAAAGCACGGTCAGGCGAGGCAAGGCTAAGGCATGACAACGCAAGGCTAGGCAATGCACGGAAAGCAAGCAAAGAGTAACGGAACGCAAGGAAGGCAAGGGAAAGCAAGGGAAGGCAAGCGTAACGGAAGGAACGGCACGGCAAGGGGTAACAAGGCTAAGGCACGACAACGAAGGGTTAGGCAATGCACGGCAAGGCAAGGAAAGCTTAAAGCAAAGGAAGGCACGGTCAGGCGAGATAAGGCTAAGGCACGACAACGCAAGGCTAGGCAATGGACGGAAGGCAAGCAAAGAGTAACGGAAGGTAAGGAAGGCAAGGGAAAGCAAGGAAAGGAAAGTGTAACGGAAGGAACCGCACGGCAAGAGGAAACAAGGCTAAGGCACGACAACGCACGCTAGGCAATGCACGGCAAGGCAAGGAAAGGGTAACGCATGGGAAAGCACGGTCAGGCGAGGCAAGGCTAAGGCCTGACAACGCAAGGCTACGCAATGCACGGGAAGCAAGCATAGAGTAACGGAACGCAAGGAAGGCAAGGGAATGCAACGGAAGGCAAGGGTAACGGAAGGAACTGCACGGCAAGGGGTAACAAGGCTAAGGCACGACAACGCAGGGCTAGGCAATGCACCGGAAGGCAAGGAAAGGGTAACGCAAGGGAAGGCACGGTCACGTGAGTCAAGGCTAAGGCATGACAACGCAAGGCTAGGCAATGCACGGAAAGCAAGCAAAGGGTAACGGAACGCAAGGGAGGCAAGGGAAAGCAAGGGAAGGCAAGGGTAACGGAAGGAACGGCAGGGCAAGGGGTAACAAGGCTAAGGCACGACAACGCAGGGCTAGGCAATGCACCGCAAGGCAAGGAAAGGGTAACGCAAGGGAAGGCACGGTCAGGTGAGGCAAGGCTAATGCACGACAACGCAAGGCTAGGCAGTGCACGGCAAGGCAAGGAAAGAGTAACGGAAGGAAAGGAAGGCAAGGCAAAGCCAGGCAAGGCAAGTGTAACAAAAGGCACGGCACGGCAAGGGGAAACAAGGCTAAGGCACGACAACGCACGGCTAGGCAATGCACGGCAAGGCAAGGAAAGGGTAACGCATGCGAAAGCACGGTCAGGCGAGGCAAGGCTAAGGCACGACAACGCAAGGCTAGGCAATGCACGACAATGCAAGGAAAGCTTAAAGTAAAGGAAGGCACGGTCAGGCGAGATAAGGCTAAGGCACGACAACGCAAGGCTAGGCAATGCAGGGAAGGCAAGCAAAGAGTAACGGAAGGTAAGCAAGGCAAGGAAAAGCAAGGAAAGGCAAGGGTAACGTAAGGAACGGCACGGCAAGGGGAAACAATTCTAAGGCACGACAACGCACGCTAGGCAATGCACGGCAAGGCAAGTAAAGGGTAACGCATGGGAAAGCACGTTCCGGCGAGGCAAGGCTAAGGCACGACGACGCAAGGCTAGGCAATGCACGGAAGGCAAGCAAAGAGTAACGGAAGGTAAGGAAGGCAAGGGAAAGCAAGGAAAGGCAAGTGTAACGGAAGGAACCGCACGGCAAGGGGATACAAGGCTAAGGCACGACAAAGCACGCTAGGCAATGCACGGCAGGGCAAGAAAAGGGTAACGCATGGGAAAGCACAGTCAGGCGAGGCAAGGCTAAGGCATGACAACGCAAGGCTACGCAATGCACGGAAAGCAAGCAAAGAGTAACGGAACGCAAGGAAGGCAAGGGAATGCAACGGAAGGCAAGGGTAACGGAAGGAATTGCACGCAAGGGGTAACAAGGCTAAGGCACGACAACGCAGGGCTAGGCAATGCACGGCAAGGCAAGGAAAGGGTAACGCAACGGAAGGCACGGTCAGGTGAGGCAAGGATAAGGCACGACAACACAAGGCTAGGCAATGCCCGGAAGGCAAGCAAAGAGTAACGGAAGGTAAGGAAGGCAAGGGAAAGCCAGGCAAGGCAAGTGTAACAAAAGCCACGGCACCGCAAGGGGAAACAAGGCTAAGGCACGACAACGCACGGCTAGGCAATGCACGGCAAGGCAAGGAAAGAGTAACGCAAGGAAAGGCACGGTGAGGCTAGGGAAGGCTAATGCACGACAACGCAAGGCTAGGCAATGCACGGAAGGCAAGCAAAGAGTAACGGAAGGTAAGGAAGGCAAGGGAAAGCAAGGAAAGGCAAGTGTAACGGAAGGAACCGCACGGCAAGGGGAAACAAGGCTAAGGCAGGACAACGCACGCTAGGCAATGCACGGCAAGGCAAGGAAAGGGTAACGCATGGGACAGCACGGTCAGGCGAGGCAAGGCTAAGGCATGACAACGCAAGGCTAGGCAATGCACGGAAAGCAAGCAAAGAGTAACGGAACGCAAGGAAGGCAAGGGAAAGCAAGGGAAGGCAAGCGTAACGGAAGGAACGGCACGGCAAGGGGTAACAAGGCTAAGGCACGACAACGCAGGGCTAGGCAATGCACGGCAAGGCAAGGAAAGCTTAAAGCAAAGGAAGGCACGGTCAGGCGAGATAAGGCTAAGGTACGAGAACGCAAGGCTAGGCAATGGACGGAAGGCAAGCAAAGAGTAACGGAAGGTAAGGAAGGCAAGGGAAAGCAAGGAAAGGCAAGTGTAACGGAAGGAACGGCACGGCAAGGGGAAACAAGGCTAAGGCACGACAACGCAAGGCTAGGCAATGCACGGCAAGGCAAGGAAAGCTTAAAGCAAAGGAAGGCACGGTCCGGCGAGATAAGCCTAAGGCACGACAACGCAAGGCTAGGCAATGCAGGGAAGGCAAGCAAAGAGTAACGGAAGGTAAGGAAGGCAAGTGAAAGCAAGGAAAGGCAAGTGTAACGGAAGGAACGGCACGGCAAGGGGAAACAAGGCTAAGGCACGACAACGCACGCTAGGCAATGCACGGCAAGGCAAGGAAAGGGTAACGCATGGGAAAGCACGGTCAGGCGGGGCAAGGCTAAGGCATGAGAACGCAAGGCTAGGCAATGTACGGAAAGCAAGCAAAGAGTAACGGAACGCAAGGAAGGCAAGGGAAAGCAGCGGAAGGCAAGGGTAACGGAAGGAACGGCAGGGCAAGGGGTAACAAGGCTAAGGCACGACAACGCAAGGCTAGGCAATACACCGCAAGGCAAGGAAAGGGTAACGCAAGGGAAGGCACGGTCAGGTGAGGCAAGGCTAATGCACGACAACGCAAGGCTAGGCAGTGCACGGCAAGGCAAGGAAAGAGTAACGGAAGGAAAGGAAGGCAAGGCAAAGCCAGGCAAGGCAAGTGTAACAAAAGGCACGGCACGGCAAGGGGAAACAAGGCTAAGGCACGACAACGCACGGCTAGGCAATGCAAGGGAAGGCAAGGAAAGGGTAACGCAAGGCAAGGCACGGTGAGGCTAGGCAAGGCTAATGCACGAAAACGCAAGGCTAGGCAATGCACGACAATGCAAGGAAAGCTTAAAGCAAAGGAAGGTACGGTCAGGCGAGATAAGGCTAAGGCACGACAACGCAAGGCTAGGCAATGCAGGAAAGGCAAGCAAAGAGTAAAGGAATGTAAGCAAGGCAAGGAAAAGCAAGGAAAGGCAAGGGTAACGGAAGGAACGGCACGGCAAGGGGAAACAAGTCTAATGCATGACAACGCACGCTAGGCAATGCACGGCAAGGCAAGGAAAGGGTAACGCATGCGAAAGCACGGTCAGGCGAGGCAAGGCTAAGGCACGACAACGCAAGGCTAGGCAATGCACGGCAAGGCAAGGAAAGAGTAACGGAAGGTAAGGAAGGCAAGGGAAAGCAAGGAAAGGCAAGTGTAACGGAAGGAACCGCACGGCAAGGGGAAACAAGGCTAAGGCACGACAACGCACGCTAGGCAATGCACGGCAAGGCAAGGAAAGGCTAACGCAAGGGAAGGCACGGTCAGGCGAGGCAAGGCTAAGGCACGACAACGCAAGGCTAGGCAATGCACGGAAAGCAAGCAAAGAGTAACGGAACGCAAGGAAGGCAAGGGAAAGCAAGGGAAGGCAAGCGTAACGGAAGGAACGGCACGGCAAGGGGTAACAAGGGTAAGGCACGACAACGAAGGGTTAGGCAATGCACGGCAAGGCAAGGAAAGCTTAAAGCAAAGGAAGGCACGGTCAGGCGAGATAAGGCTAAGGCACGACAACGCAAGGCTAGGCAATGGACGGAAGGCAAGCAAAGAGTAACGGAAGGTAAGGAAGGCAAGGGAAAGCAAGGAAAGGAAAGTGTAACGGAAGGAACCGCACGGCAAGAGGAAACAAGGCTAAGGCACGACAACGCACGCTAGGCAATGCACGGCAAGGCAAGGAAAGGGTAACGCATGGGAAAGCACGGTCAGGCGAGGCAAGGCTAAGGCCTGACAACGCAAGGCTACGCAATGCACGGGAAGCAAGCAAAGAGTAACGGAACGCAAGGAAGGCAAGGGAATGCAACGGAAGGCAAGGGTAACGGAAGGAACTGCACGGCAAGGGGTAACAAGGCTAAGGCACGACAACGCAGGGCTAGGCAATGCACCGGAAGGCAAGGAAAGGGTAACGCAAGGGAAGGCACGGTCAGGTGAGTCAAGGCTAAGGCATGAGAACGCAAGGCTAGGCAATGTACGGAAAGCAAGCAAAGAGTAACGGAACGCAAGGAAGGGAAGGGAAATCAAGGGAAGGCAAGTGTAACGGAAGGAACGGCAGGGCAAGGGGTAACAAGGCTAAGGCACGACAACGCAGGGCTAGGCAATGCACCGCAAGGCAAGGAAAGGGTAACGCAAGGGAAGGCACGGTCAGGTGAGGCAAGGCTAATGCACGACAACGCAAGGCTAGGCAGTGCACGGCAAGGCAAGGAAAGAGTAACGGAAGGAAAGGAAGGCAAGGCAAAGCCAGGCAATGCAAGTGTAACAAAAGGCACGGCACGGCAAGGGGAAACAAGGCTAAGGCACGACAACGCACGGCTAGGCAATGCAAGGGAAGGCAAGGAAAGGGTAACGCAAGGCAAGGCACGGTGAGCTTAGGCAAGGCTAATGCACGAAAACGCAAGGCTTGGCAATGCACGACAATGCAAGGAAAGCTTAAAGCAAAGGAAGGCACGGTCAGGCGAGATAAGGCTAAGGCACGACAACGCAAGGCTAGGCAATGCAGGGAAGGCAAGCAAAGAGTAAAGGAATGTAAGCAAGGCAAGGAAAAGGAAGGAAAGGCAAGGGTAACGGAAGGAACGGCACGGCAAGGGGAAACAAGTCTAAGGCATGACAACGCACGCTAGGCAATGCACGGCAAGGCAAGGAAAGGGTAACGCATGCGAAAGCACGGTCAGGCGAGGCAAGGCTAAGGCACGACAACGCAAGTCTAGGCAATGCACGACAATGCAAGGAAAGCTTAAAGTAAAGGAAGGCACGGTCAGGCGAGATAAGGCTAAGGCACGACAACGCAAGGCTAGGCAATGCAGGGAAGGCAAGCAAAGAGTAACGGAAGGTAAGCAAGGCAAGGAAAAGCAAGGAAAGGCAAGGGTAACGTAAGGAACGGCACGGCAAGGGGAAACAAGTCTAAGGCACGACAACGCACGCTAGGCAATGCACTGCAAGGCAAGTAAAGGGTAACGCATGGGAAAGCACGTTCCGGCGAGGCAAGGCTAAGGCACGATAACGCAAGGCTAGGCAATGCACGGAAGGCAAGCAAAGAGTAACGGAAGGTAAGGAAGGCAAGGGAAAGCAAGGAAAGGCAAGTGTAACGGAAGGAACCGCACGGCAAGGGGAAACAAGGCTAAGGCAGGACAAAGCACGCTAGGCAATGCACGGCAAGGCAAGGAAATGGTAACGCATGGGACAGCACGGTCAGGCGAGGCAAGGCTAAGGCATGACAACGCAAGGCTAGGCAATGCACGGAAAGCAAGCAAAGAGTAACGGAACGCAAGGAAGGCAAGGGAAAGCAAGGGAAGGCAAGCGTAACGGAAGGAATGGCACGGCAAGGGGTAACAAGGCTAAGGCACGACAACGCAGGGCTAGGCAATGCACGGCAAGGCAAGGAAAGCTTAAAGCAAAGGAAGGCACGGTCAGGCGAGATAAGGCTAAGGTACGAGAACGCAAGGCTAGGCAATGGACGGAAGGCAAGCAAAGAGTAACGGGAGGTAAGGAAGGCAAGGGAAAGCAAGGAAACGAAAGTGTAACGGAAGGAACCGCACGGCAAGGGGAAACAAGGCTAAGGCACGACAACGCAACGCTAGGCAATGCACGGCAAGGCAAGGAAAGGGTAACGCATGGGAAAGCACGGTCAGGCGAGGCAAGCCTAAGGCATGACAACGCAAGGCTAGGCAATGCACGGAAAGCAAGCAAAGAGTAACGGAACGCAAGGAAGCCAAGGGAAAGCAACGGAAGGCAAGGGTAACGGAAGGAATTGCACGGCAAGGGGTAACAAGGCTAAGGCACGACAACGCAGGGCTAGGCAATGCACGGCAAGGCAAGGAAAGGGTAACGCAAGGGAAGGCACGGTCAAGTGAGGCAAGGATAATGCACGACAACGCAAGGCTAGGCAGTGCACGGCAAGGCAAGGAAAGAGTAACGGAAGGAAAGGAAGGCAAGGCAAAGCCAGGCAAGGCAAGTGTAACAAAAGGCACGGCACGGCAAGGGGAAACAAGGCTAAGGCACGACAACGCACGGCTAGGCAATGCAAGGGAAGGCAAGGAAAGGGTAACGCAAGGCAAGGCACGGTGAGCTTAGGCAAGGCTAATGCACGAAAACGCAAGGCTTGGCAATGCACGACAATGCAAGGAAAGCTTAAAGCAAAGGAAGGCACGGTTAGGCGAGATAAGGCTAAGGCACGACAACGCAAGGCTAGGCAATGCAGGGAAGGCAAGCAAAGAGTAACGGAAGGTAAGCAAGGCAAGGAAAAGCAAGGAAAGGCAAGTGTAACGGAAGGAACGGCACGGCAAGGGGAAACAAGGCTAAGGCACGACAACGCACGCTAGGCAATGCACGGCAAGGCAAGGAAAGGGTAACGCATGGGAAAGCACGGTCAGGCGAGGCAAGGCTAAGGCATGACAACGCAAGGCTAGGCAATGCACGGAAAGCAAGCAAAGAGTAACGGAAAGCAAGGAAGGCAAGGAAAAGCAAGGCAAGGGTAACGGAAGGAACGGCACGGCAAGGGGAAACAAGTCTAAGGCACGACAACGCAGGGCTAGGCAATGCAGGGAAGGCAAGCAAAGAGTAAAGGAATGTAAGCAAGGCAAGGAAAAGCAAGGAAAGGCAAGGGTAACGGAAGGAACGGCACGGCAAGGGGAAACAAGTCTAAGGCATGACAACGCACGCTAGGCAATGCACGGCAAGGCAAGGAAAGGGTAACGCATGGGAAAGCACGGTCAGGCGAGGCAAGGCTAAGGCACGACAACGCAATGCTAGGCAATGCACGACAATGCAAGGAAAGCTTAAAGCAAAGGAAGGCACGGTCAGGCGAGATAAGGCTAAGGCACGACAACGCAAGGCTAGGCAATGCAGGGAAGGCAAGCAAAGAGTAACGGAAGGTAAGCAAGGCAAGGAAAAGCAAGGAAAGGCAAGGGTAACGTAAGGAACGGCACGGCAAGGGGAAACAAGTCTAAGGCACGACAACGCACGCTAGGCAATGCACTGCAAGGCAAGTAAAGGGTAACGCATGGGAAAGCACGTTCCGGCGAGGCAAGGCTAAGGCACGACAACGCAAGGCTAGGCAATGCACGGAAGGCAAGCAAAGAGTAACGGAAGGTAAGGAAGGCAAGGGAAAGCAAGGAAAGGCAAGTGTAACGGAAGGAACCGCACGGCAAGGGGAAACAAGGCTAAGGCACGACAAAGCACGCTAGGCAACGCACGGCAAGGCAAGGAAAGGGTAACGCATGGGACAGCACGGTCAGGCGAGGCAAGGCTAAGGCATGACAACGCAAGGCTAGGCAATGCACGGAAAGCAAGCAAAGAGTAACGGAACGCAAGGAAGGCAAGGGAAAGCAAGGGAAGGCAAGCGTAACGGAAGGAACGGCACGGCAAGGGGTAACAAGTCTAAGGCACGACAACGCAGGGCTAGGCAATGCACGGCAAGGCAAGGAAAGCTTAAAGCAAAGGAAGGCACGGTCAGGCGAGATAAGGTTAAGGCACGACAACGCAAGGCTAGGCAATGGACGGAAGGCAAGCAAAGAGTAACGGAAGGTAAGGAAGGCAAGGCAAAGCCAGGCAAGGCAAGTGTAACAAAAGGCACGGCACGGCAAGGGGAAACAAGGCTAAGGCACGACAACGCACGGCTAGGCAATGCACGGCAAGGCAAGGAAAGAGTAACGCAAGGAAAGGCACGGTGAGGCTAGGGAAGGCTAATGCACGAAAACGCAAAGCTAGGCAATGCACGACAATGCAAGGAAAGCTTAAAGTAAAGGAAGGCACGGTCAGGCGAGATAAGGCTAAGGCACGACAACGCAAGGCTAGGCAATGCAGGGAAGGCAAGCAAAGAGTAACGGAAGGTAAGCAAGGCAAGGAAAAGCAAGGAAAGGCAAGGGTAACGTAAGGAACGGCACGGCAAGGGGAAACAAGTCTAAGGCACGACAACGCACGCTAGGCAATGCACGGCAAGGCAAGTAAAGGGTAACGCATGGGAAAGCACGTTCCGGCGAGGCAAGGCTAAGGCACGACAACGCAAGGCTAGGCAATGCAGGGAAGGCAAGCAAAGAGTAAAGGAAGGTAAGGAAGGCAAGGAAAAGCAAGGAAAGGCAAGTGTAACGGAAGGAACGGCACGGCAAGGGGAAACAAGGCTAAGGCAGGACAACGCACGCTAGGCAATGCACGGCAAGGCAAGGAAAGGGTAACGCATGGGAAAGAACGGTCAGGCGAGGCAAGGCTAAGGCATGACAACGCAAGGCTAGGCAATGCACGGAAAGCAAGCAAAGAGTAACGGAACGCAAGGAAGGCAAGGGAAAGCAAGGGAAGGCAAGCGTAACGGAAGGAACGGCACGGTAAGGGGTAACAAGGCTAAGGCACGACAACGCAGGGCTAGGCAATGCACGGCAAGGCAAGGAAAGCTTAAAGCAAAGGAAGGCACGGTCAGGCGAGATAAGGCTAAGGTACGAGAACGCAAGGCTAGGCAATGGACAGAAGGCAAGCAAAGAGTAACGGAAGGTAAGGAAGGCAAGGGAAAGCAAGGAAACGAAAGTGTAACGGAAGGAACCGCACGGCAAGGGGAAACAAGGCTAAGGCACGACAAAGCACGCTAGGCAATGCACGGCAAGGCAAGGAAAGGGTAACGCATGGGAAAGCACGGTCAGGCGAGGCAAGGCTAAGGCACGACAACGCAAGGCTAGGCAATGCACGGAAAGCAAGCAAAGAGTAACGGAACGCAAGGAAGGCAAGGGAAAGCAACGGAAGGCAAGGGTAACGGAAGGAACGGCACGGCAAGGGGTAACAAGGCTAAGGCACGACAACGCAGGGCTAGGCAATGCACCGCAAGGCAAGGAAAGGGTAACGCAAGGGAAGGCACGGTCAGGTGAGGCAAGGCTAAGGCACGACAACGCAAGGCTAGGCAATGCACGGAAGGCAAGCAAAGAGTAACGGAAGGAAAGGAAGGCAAGGCAAAGCCAGGCAAGGCAAGTGTAACAAAAGGCACGGCACGGCAAGGGGAAACAAGGCTAAGGCACGACAACGCACGGCTAGGCAATGCAAGGGAAGGCAAGGAAAGGGTAACGCAAGGCAAGGCACGGTGAGGCTAGGCAAGGCTAATGCACGAAAACGCAAGGCTAGGCAATGCACGACAATGCAAGGAAAGCTTAAAGCAAAGGAAGGCACGGTCAGGCGAGATAAGGCTAAGGCACGACAACGCAAGGCTAGGCAATGCAGGGAAGGCAAGCAAAGAGTAACGGAAGGTAAGGAAGGCAAGGGAAAGCAAGGAAAGGCAAGTGTAACGGAAGGAACGGCACGGCAAGGGGAAACAAGGCTAAGGCACGAGAACGCACGCTAGGCAATGCACGGCAAGGCAAGGAAAGGGTAACGCAGGGAAAGCACGGTCAGGCGGGGCAAGGCTAAGGTATGACAACGGAAGGCTAGGCAATGCACGGAAAGCAAGCAAAGACAAACGGAACGCAAGGAAGGCAAGGGAAAGCAAGGGAAGGCAAGGGTAACGGAAGGAACGGCACGGCAAGGGGTAACAAGGCTAAGGCACGACAACGCAGGGCTAGGCAATGCACCGCAAGGCAAGGAAAGGGTAACGCAAGGGAAGGCACGGTCAGGTGAGGCAAGGCTAATGCACGACAACGCAAGGCTAGGCAGTGCACGGCAAGGCAAGGAAAGAGTAACGGAAGGAAAGGAAGGCAAGGCAAAGCCAGGCAAGGCAAGTGTAACAAAAGACACGGCACAGCAAGGATAAACAAGGCTAAGGCACGACAACGCACGCTAGGCAATGCACGGCAAGGCAAGTAAAGGGTAACGCATGGGAAAGCACGTTCCGGCGAGGCAAGGCTAAGGCACGACAACGCAAGGCTAGGCAATGCACGGAAGGCAAGCAAAGAGTATCGGAAGGTAAGGAAGGCAAGGGAAAGCAAGGAAAGGCAAGTGTAACGGAAGGAACCGCACGGCAAGGGGAAACAAGGCTAAGGAACGACAAAGCACGCTAGGCAATGCACGGCAAGGCAAGGAAAGGGTAACGCATGGGAAAGCACGGTCAGGCGAGGCAAGGCTAAGGCATGACAACGCAAGGCTAGGCAATGCACGGAAAGCAAGCAAAGAGTAACGGAACGCAAGGAAGGCAAGGGAAAGCAAGGGAAGGCAAGCGTAACGGAAGGAACGGCACGGCAAGGGGTAACAAGGCTAAGGCACGACAACGCAGGGCTAGGCAATGCACGGCAAGGCAAGGAAAGCTTAAAGCAAAGGAAGGCACGGTCAGGCGAGATAAGGCTAAGGTACGAGAACGCAAGGCTAGGCAATGCACGGAAAGCAAGCAAAGAGTAACGGAACGCAAGGAAGGCAAGGGAAAGCAAGGAAACGAAAGTGTAACGGAAGGAACCGCACGGCAAGGGGAAACAAGGCTAAGGCACGACAACGCACGCTAGGCAATGAACGGCAAGGCAAGGAAAGGGTAACGCATGGGAAAGCACGGTCAGGCGAGGCAAGGCTAAGGCATGACAACGCAAGGCTAGGCAATGCACGGAAAGCAAGCAAAGAGTAACGGAACGCAAGGAAGGCAAGGGAAAGCAGCGGAAGGCAAGGGTAACGGAAGGAACGGCAGGGCAAGGGGTAACAAGGCTAAGGCACGACAACGCAAGGCTAGGCAATACACCGCAAGGCAAGGAAAGGGTAACGCAAGGGAAGGCACGGTCAGGTGAGGCAAGGCTAATGCACGACAACGCAAGGCTAGGCAGTGCACGGCAAGGCAAGGAAAGAGTAACGGAAGGAAAGGAAGGCAAGGCAAAGCCAGGCAAGGCAAGTGTAACAAAAGGCACGGCACGGCAAGGGGAAACAAGGCTAAGGCACGACAACGCACGGCTAGGCAATGCAAGGGAAGGCAAGGAAAGGGTAACGCAAGGCAAGGCACGGTGAGGCTAGGCAAGGCTAATGCACGAAAACGCAAGGCTAGGCAATGCACGACAATGCAAGGAAAGCTTAAAGCAAAGGAAGGCACGGTCAGGCGAGGCAAGGCTAAGGCATGACAACGCAAGGCTAGGCAATGCACGGAAAGCAAGCAAAGAGTAACGGAACGCAAGGAAGGCAAGGGAAAGCAACGGAAGGCAAGGGTAACGGAAGGAACGGCAGGGCAAGGGGTAACAAGGCTAAGGCACGACAACGCAAGGCTAGGCAATACACCGCAAGGCAAGGAAAGGGTAACGCAAGGGAAGGCACGGTCAGGTGAGGCAAGGCTAATGCACGACAACGCAAGGCTAGGCAGTGCACGGCAAGGCAAGGAAAGAGTAACGGAAGGAAAGGAAGGCAAGGCAAAGCCAGGCAAGGCAAGTGTAACAAAAGGCACGGCACGGCAAGGGGAAACAAGGCTAAGGCACGACAACGCACGGCTAGGCAATGCAAGGGAAGGCAAGGAAAGGGTAACGCAAGGCAAGGCACGGTGAGGCTAGGCAAGGCTAATGCACGAAAACGCAAGGCTAGGCAATGCACGACAATGCAAGGAAAGCTTAAAGCAAAGGAAGGCACGGTCAGGCGAGATAAGGCTAAGGCACGACAACGCAAGGCTAGGCAATGCAGGGAAGGCAAGAAAAGAGTAACGGAAGGTAAGCAAGGCAAGGGAAAGCAAGGAAAGGCAAGGGTAACGGAAGGAACGGCACGGCAAGGGGAAACAAGTCTAAGGCATGACAACGCACGCTAGGCAATGCACGGCAAGGCAAGGAAAGGGTAACGCATGCGAAAGCACGGTCAGGCGAGGCAAGGCTAAGGCACGACAACGCAAGGCTAGGCAATGCACGACAATGCAAGGAAAGCTTAAAGTAAAGGAAGGCACGGTCAGGCGAGATAAGGCTAAGGCACGACAACGCAAGGCTAGGCAATGCAGGGAAGGCAAGCAAAGTGTAACGGAAGGTAAGCAAGGCAAGGAAAAGCAAGGAAAGGCAAGGGTAACGTAAGGAACGGCACGGCAAGGGGAAACAAGTCTAAGGCACGACAACGCACGCTAGGCAATGCACGGCAAGGCAAGTAAAGGGTAACGCATGGGAAAGCACGTTCCGGCGAGGCAAGGCTAAGGCACGACAACGCAAGGCTAGGCAATGAACGGAAGGCAAGCAAAGAGTATCGGAAGGTAAGGAAGGCAAGGGAAAGCAAGAAAGGCAAGTGTAACGGAAGGAACCGCACGGCAAGGGGAAACAAGGCTAAGGAACGACAAAGCACGCTAGGCAATGCACGGCAAGGCAAGGAAAGGGTAACGCATGGGAAAGCACGGTCAGGCGAGGCAAGGCTAAGGCATGACAACGCAAGGCTAGGCAATGCACGGAAAGCAAGCAAAGAGTAACGGAACGCAAGGAAGGCAAGGGAAAGCAAGGGAAGGCAAGCGTAACGGAAGGAACGGCACGGCAAGGGGTAACAAGGCTGAGGCACGACAACGCCGGGCTAGGCAATGCACGGCAAGGCAAGGAAAGCTTAAAGCAAAGGAAGGCACGGTCAGGCGAGATAAGGCTAAGGTACGAGAACGCAAGGCTAGGCAATGGACGGAAGGCAAGCAAAGAGTAACGGAAGGTAAGGAAGGCAAGGGAAAGCAAGGAAACGAAAGTGTAACGGAAGGAACCGCACGGCAAGGGGAAACAAGGCTAAGGCACGACAACGCACGCTAGGCAATGAACGGCAAGGCAAGGAAAGGGTAACGCATGGGAAAGCACGGTCAGGCGAGGCAAGGCTAAGGCATGACAACGCAAGGCTAGGCAATGCACGGAAAGCAAGCAAAGAGTAACGGAACGCAAGGAAGGCAAGGGAAAGCAGCGGAAGGCAAGGGTAACGGAAGGAACGGCAGGGCAAGGGGTAACAAGGCTAAGGCACGACAACGCAAGGCTAGGCAATACACCGCAAGGCAAGGAAAGGGTAACGCAAGGGAAGGCACGGTCAGGTGAGGCAAGGCTAATGCACGACAACGCAAGGCTAGGCAGTGCACGGCAAGGCAAGGAAAGAGTAACGGAAGGAAAGGAAGGCAAGGCAAAGCCAGGCAAGGCAACTGTAACAAAAGGCACGGCACGGCAAGGGGAAACAAGGCTAAGGCACGACAACGCACGGCTAGGCAATGCACGGCAAGGCAAGGAAAGGGTAACGCAAGGCAAGGCACGGTGAGGCTAGGCAAGGCTAATGCACGAAAACGCAAGGCTAGGCAATGCACGACAATGCAAGGAAAGCTTAAAGCAAAGGAAGGCACGGTCAGGCGAGATAAGGCTAAGGCACGACAACGCAAGGCTAGGCAATGCAGGGAAGGCAAGCAAAGAGTAACGGAAGGTAAGCAAGGCAAGGAAAAGCAAGGAAAGGCAAGGGTAACGTAAGGAACGGCACGGCAAGGGGAAACAAGTCTAAGGCACGACAACGCACGCTAGGCAATGCACGGCAAGGCAAGTAAAGGTTAACGCATGGGAAAGCACGTTCCGGCGAGGCAAGGCTAAGGCACGACAACGCAAGGCTAGGCAATGCACGGAAGGCAAGCAAAGAGTAACGGAAGGTAAGGAAGGCAAGGGAAAGCAAGGAAAGGCAAGTGTAACGGAAGGAACCGCACGGCAAGGGGAAACAAGGCTAAGGCACGACAAAGCACGCTAGGCAATGCACGGCAAGGCAAGGAAAGGGTAACGCATGGGACAGCACGGTCAGGCGAGGCAAGGCTAAGGCATGACAACGCAAGGCTAGGCAATGCACGGAAAGCAAGCAAAGAGTAACGGAACGCAAGGCAGGCAAGGGAAAGCAAGGGAAGGCAAGCGTAACGGAAGGAACGGCACGGCAAGGGGTAACAAGGCTAAGGCACGACAACGCAGGGCTAGGCAATGCACGGCAAGGCAAGGAAAGCTTAAAGCAAAGGAAGGCACGGTCAGTCGAGATAAGGCTAAGGCACGACAACGCAAGGCTAGGCAATGGACGGAAGGCAAGCAAAGAGTAACGGAAGGAAAGGAAGGCAAGGCAAAGCCAGGCAAGGCAGGTGTAACAAAAGGCACGGCACGGCAAGGGGAAACAAGGCTAAGGCACGACAGCGCACGGCTAGGCAATGCAAGGGAAGGCAAGGAAAGGGTAACGCAAGGCAAGGCACGGTGAGCTTAGGCAAGGCTAATGCAGGAAAACGCAAGGCTTGGCAATGCACGACAATGCAAGGAAAGCTTAAAGCAAAGGAAGGCACGGTCAGGCGAGATAAGGCTAAGGCACGACAATGCAAGGCTAGGCATTGCAGGGAAGGCAAGCAAAGAGTAACGGAAGGTAAGCAAGGCAAGGAAAAGCAAGGAAAGGCAAGTGTAACGGAAGGAACCGCACGGCAAGGGGAAACAAGGCTATGGCACGACAACGCACGCTAGGCAATGCACGGCAAGGCAAGGAAAGGGTAACGCATGGGACAGCACGGTCAGGCGAGGCAAGGCTAAGGCATGACAACGCAAGGCTAGGCAATGCACGGAAAGCAAGCAAAGAGTAACGGAACGCAAGGAAGGCAAGGGAAAGCAAGGGAAGGCAAGCGTAACGGAAGGAACGGCACGGCAAGGGGTAACAAGGCTAAGGCACGACAACGCAGGGCTAGGCAATGCACGGCAAGGCAAGGAAAGCTTAAAGCAAAGGAAGGCACGGTCAGGCGAGATAAGGCTAAGGCACGACAACGCAAGGCTAGGCAATGGACGGAAGGCAAGCAAAGAGTAACGGAAGGTAAGGAAGGCAAGGGAAAGCAAGGAAAGGAAAGTGTAACGGAAGGAACCGCACGGCAAGGGGAAACAAGGCTAAGGCACGACAACGCACGCTAGGCAATGCACGGCAAGGCAAGGAAAGGGTAACGCATGGGAAAGAACGGTCAGGCGAGGCAAGGCTAAGGCACGACAAGGCAAGGCTAGGCAATGCACGGAAAGCAAGCAAAGAGTAACGGAACGCAAGGAAGGCAAGGGAATGCAACGGAAGGCAAGGGTAACGGAAGGAATTGCACGGCAAGGGGTAACAAGGCTAAGGCACGACAACGCAGGGCTAGGCAATGCACGGCAAGGCAAGGAAAGGGTAACGCATGGGAAAGCACGTTCCGGCGAGGCAAGGCTAAGGCACGACAACGCAAGGCTAGGCAATGCACGGAAGGCAAGCAAAGAGTAACGGAAGGTAAGGAAGGCAAGGGAAAGCAAGGAAAGGCAAGTGTAACGGAAGGAACCGCACGGCAAGGGGAAACAAGGCTATGGCACGACAACGCACGCTAGGCAATGCACGGCAAGGCAAGGAAAGGGTAACGCATGGGAAAGCACGGTCAGGCGAGCAAGGCTAAGGCATGACAACGCAAGGCTAGGCAATGCACGGAAAGCAAGCAAAGAGTAACGGAACGCAAGGAAGGCAAGGGAAAGCAAGGGAAGGCAAGCGTAACGGAAGGAAAGGCACGGCAAGGGGTAACAAGGCTAAGGCACGACAACGCAGGGCCAGGCAATGCACGGCAAGGCAAGGAAAGCTTAAAGCAAAGGAAGGCACGGTCAGGCGAGATAAGGCTAAGGTACGAGAACGCAAGGCTAGGCAATGGACGGAAGGCAAGCAAAGAGTAACGGAAGGTAAGGAAGGCAAGGGAAAGCAAGGAAACGAAAGTGTAACGGAAGGAACCGCACGGCAAGGGGAAACAAGGCTAAGGCACGACAACGCACGCTAGGCAATGCACGGCAAGGCAAGGAAAGGGTAACGCATGGGAAGGCACGGTCAGGCGAGATAAGGCTAAGGCACGACAACGCAAGGCTAGGCAATGCACGGAAGGCAAGCAAAGAGTAACGGAACGCAAGGAAGGCAAGGGAAAGCAAGGGGGAAAGGCAAGGGTAACGGAAGGAACGGCACGGCAAGGGGTAACAAGGCTAAGGCACGACAACGCAGGGCTAGGCAATGCACCGCAAGGCAAGGAAAGGGTAACGCAAGGGAAGGCACGGTCAGGTGAGGCAAGGCTAATGCACGACAACGCAAGGCTAGGCAGTGCACGGCAAGGCAAGGAAAGAGTAACGGAAGGAAAGGAAGGCAAGGCAAAGCCAGGCAAGGCAAGTGTAACAAAAGGCACGGCACGGCAAGGGGAAACAAGGCTAAGGCACGACAACGCACGGCTAGGCAATGCAAGGGAAGGCAAGGAAAGGGTAACGCAAGGCAAGGCACGGTGAGCTTAGGCAAGGCTAATGCACGAAAACGCAAGGCTAGGCAATGCACGACAATGCAAGGAAAGCTTAAAGCAAAGGAAGGCACGGTCAGGCGAGATAAGTCTAAGGCACGACAACGCAAGGCTAGGCATTGCAGGGAAGGCAAGCAAAGAGTAACGGAAGGTAAGCAAGGCAAGGAAAAGCAAGGAAAGGCAAGTGTAACGGAAGGAACCGCACGGCAAGGGGAAACAAGGCTATGGCACGACAACGCACGCTAGGCAATGCACGGCCAGGCAAGGAAACGGTAACGCATGGGAAAGCACGGTCAGGCGAGGCAAGGCTAAGGCATGACAACGCAAGGCTAGGCAATGCACGGAAAGCAAGCAAAGAGTAACGGAACGCAAGGAAGGCAAGGGAAAGCAAGGGAAGGCAAGCGTAAGGGAAGGAAAGGCACGGCAAGGGGTAACAAGGCTAAGGCACGACAACGCAGGGCTAGGCAATGCACGGCAAGGCAAGGAAAGGGTAACGCAAGGGAAGGCACGGTCAGGTGAGGCAAGGATAAGGCACGACAACGCAAGGCTAGGCAATGCCCGGAAGGCAAGCAAAGAGTAACGGAAGGTAAGGAAGGCAAGGGAAAGCCAGGCAAGGCAAGTGTAACAAAAGGCACGGCACCGCAAGGGGAAACAAGGCTAAGGCACGACAACGCAGGGCTAGGCAATGCACGGCAAGGCAAGGAAAGCTTAAAGCAAAGGAAGGCCCGGTCAGGCGAGATAAGGCTAAGGCACGACAACGCAAGGCTAGGCAATGGACGGAAGGCAAGCAAAGAGTAACGGAAGGTAAGGAAGGCAAGGGAAAGCAAGGAAAGGAAAGTGTAACGGAAGGAACGGCACGGCAAGAGGAAACAAGGCTAAGGCACGACAACGCACGCTAGGCAATGCACGGCAAGGCAGGAAAGGGTAACGCATGGGAAAGCACGGTCAGGCGAGGCAAGGCTAAGGCATGACAACGCAAGGCTACGCAATGCACGGGAAGCAAGCAAAGAGTAACGGAACGCAAGGAAGGCAAGGGAAAGCAAGGGAAGGCAAGGGTAACGGAAGGAACGGCAGGGCAAGGGGTAACAAGGCTAAGGCACGACAACGCAGGGCTAGGCAATGCACCGCAAGGCAAGGAAAGGGTAACGCAAGGGAAGGCACGGTCAGGTGAGGCAAGGATAAGGCACGACAACGCAAGGCTAGGCAATGCCCGGAAGGCAAGCAAAGAGTAACGGAAGGTAAGGAAGGCAAGGGAAAGCCAGGCAAGGCAAGTGTAACAAAAGGCACGGCACCGCAAGGGGAAACAAGGCTAAGGCATGACAACGCACGTCTAGGCAATGCACGCGAAGGCAAGGAAAGGGTAACGCAAGGCAAGGCACGGTGAGGCTAGCAAGGCTAATGCACGAAAACGCAAGGCTAGGCAATGCACGACAATGCAAGGAAAGCTTAAAGCAAAGGAAGGCATGGTCAGGCGAGATAAGGCTAAGGCACGACAACGCAAGGCTAGGCAATGCAGGGAAGGCAAGCAAAGAGTAACGGAAGGTAAGGAAGGCAAGGAAAAGCAAGGAAAGGCAAGTGTAACGGAAGGAACGGCACGGCAAGGGGAAACAAGGCTAAGGCACGAGAACGCACGCTAGGCAATGCACGGCAAGGCAAGGAAAGGGTAACGCAGGGAAAGCACGGTCAGGCGGGGCAAGGCTAAGGTATGACAACGGAAGGCTAGGCAATGCACGGAAAGCAAGCAAAGACAAACGGAACGCAAGGAAGGCAAGGGAAAGCAAGGGAAGGCAAGGGCAACGGAAGGAACGGCAGGGCAAGGGGTAACAACGCTAAGGCACGACAACGCAGGGCTAGGCAATGCACCGCAAGGCAAGGAAAGGGTAACGCAAGGGAAGGCACGGTCATGTGAGGCAAGGCTAATGCACGACAACGCAAGGCTAGGCAGTGCACGGCAAGGCAAGGAAAGAGTAACGGAAGGAAAGGAAGGCAAGGCAAAGCCAGGCAAGGCAAGTGTAACAAAAGACACGGCACGGCAAGGATAAACAAGGCTAAGGCACGACAACGCACGGCTAGGCAATGCACGGCAATGCAAGGAAAGGGTAACGCAAGGCAAGGCACGGTCAGGCGAGGTAAGGCTAAGGCACGACATCGCAAAGCTAGGCAATGAACGGAAGGGAAGCAAAGACTAACGGAAGGCTTCGAAGGCAAGGGAAAGCAAGGCAAGGCAAGGGTAACGGAAGGAACGGCACGGCAAGGGGAAACAAGGCTAAGGCACGACAACGCACGCTAGGCAATGCACGGCAAGGCAAAGAAAGGGTACCGCTTGGGAAAGCACGGTCAGGCGATGCAAGGCTAAGGCATGACAACGCAAGGCTAGGCAATGCACGAAAAGCAAGCAAAGAGTAACGGAACGCAAGGAAGGCAAGGGAAAGCAAGGGAAGGCAAGCGTAACGGAAGGAAAGGCACGGCAAGGGGTAACAAGGCTAAGGCACGACAACGCAGGGCTAGGCAATGCACGGCAAGGCAAGGAAAGCTTAAAGCAAAGGAAGGCATGGCCAGGCGAGATAAGGCTAAGGTACGACAACGCAAGGCTAGGCAATGCACAGAAGGCAAGCAAAGAGTAACGGAAGGTAAGGAAGGCAAGGGAAAGCAAGGAAACGAAAGTGTAACGGAAGGAACCGCACGGCAAGGGGAAACAAGGCTATGGCACGACAACGCACGCTAGGCAATGCACGGCAAGGCAAGGAAAGGGTAACGCATGGGAAAGCACGGTCAGGCGAGGCAAGGCTAAGGAATGACAACGCAAGGCTAGGCAATGCACGGAAAGCAAGCAAAGAGTAACGGAACGCAAGGAAGGCAAGGGAAAGCAAGGGAAGGCAAGGGTAACGGAAGGAAAGGCACGGCAAGGGGTAACAAGGCTAAGGCACGACAACGCAGGGCTAGGCAATGCACGGCAAGGCAAGGAAAGCTTAAAGCAAAGGAAGGCACGGTCAGGCGAGATAAGGCTAAGGTACGACAACGCAAGGCTAGGCAATGGACGGAAGGCAAGCAAAGAGTAACGGAAGGTAAGGAAGGCAAGGGAAAGCAAGGAAACGAAAGTGTAACGGAAGGAACCGCACGGCAAGGGGAAACAAGGCTAAGGCACGACAACGCACGCTAGGCAATGCACGGCAAGGCAAGGAAAGGGTAACGCATGGGAAAGCACGGTCAGGCGAGGCAAGGCTAAGGCATGACAACGCAAGGCTAGGCAATGCACGGAAAGCAAGCAAAGAGTAACGGAACGCAAGGAAGGCAAGGGAAAGCAACGGAAGGCAAGGGTAACGGAAGGAATTGCACGGCAAGGGGTAACAAGGCTAAGGCACGACAACGCAGGGCTAGGCAATACACGGGAAGGCAAGGAAAGGGTAACGCAAGGCAAGGCACGGTCAGGTGAGGCAAGGATAAGGCACGACAACGCAAGGCTAGGCAATGCCCGGAAGGCAAGCAAAGAGTAACGGAAGGTAAGGAAGGCAAGGGAAAGCCAGGCAAGGCAAGTGTAACAAAAGGCACGGCACCGCAAGGGGAAACAAGGCTAAGGCACGACAACGCACGGCTAGGCAATACACGGGAAGGCAAGGAAAGGGTAACGCAAGGCAAGGCACGGTGAGGCTAGGCAAGGCTAATGCACGAAAACGCAAGGCTAGGCAATGCACGACAATGCAAGGAAAGCTTAAAGCAAAGGAAGGCATGGTCAGGCGAGATAAGGCTAAGGCACGACAACGCAAGGCTAGGCAATGCACGGAAAGCAAGCAAAGAGTAACGGAACGCAAGGAAGGCAAGGGAAAGCAAGGGAAGGCAAGCGTAACGGAAGGAACGGCACGGCAAGGGGTAACAAGGCTAAGGCACGACAACGCAGGGCTAGGCAATGCACGGCAAGGCAAGGAAAGCTTAAAGCAAATGAAGGCACGGTCAGGCGAGATAAGGCTAAGGTACGAGAATGCAAGGCTAGGCAATGGACGGAAGGCAAGCAAAGAGTAACGGAAGGTAAGGAAGGCAAGGGAAAGCAAGGAAACGAAAGTGTAACGGAAGGAACCGCACGGCAAGGGGAAACAAGGCTAAGGCACGACAACGCACGCTAGGCAATGCACGGCAAGGCAAGGAAAGGGTAACGCAAGGCAAGGCACGGTCAGGCGAGATAAGGCTAAGGTACGACAACGCAAGGCTAGGCAATGCACGGAAGGCAAGCAAAGAGTAACGGAACGCAAGGAAGGCAAGGGAAAGCAAGGGAAGGCAAGGGTAAAGGAAGGAACGGCAGGGCAAGGGGTAACAAGGCTAAGGCACGACAACGCAGGGCTAGGCAATGCACGGCAAGGCAAGGAAAGGGTAACGCAAGGGAAGGCACGGTCAGGTGAGGCAAGGCTAATGCACGACAACGCAAGGCTAGGCAGTGCACGGCAAGGCAAGGAAAGAGTAACGGAAGGAAAGGAAGGCAAGGCAAAGCCAGGCAAGGCAAGTGTAACAAAAGGCACGGCACGGCAAGGGGAAACAAGGCTAAGGCACGACAACGCACGGCTAGGCAATGCAAGGGAAGGCAAGGAAAGGGTAACGCAAGGCAAGGCACGGTGAGCTTAGGCAAGGCTAATGCACGAAAACGCAAGGCTTGGCAATGCACGACAATGCAAGGAAAGCTTAAAGCAAAGGAAGGCACGGTTAGGCGAGATAAGGCTAAGGCACGACAACGCAAGGCTAGGCATTGCAGGGAAGGCAAGCAAAGAGTAACGGAAGGTAAGCAAGGCAAGGAAAAGCAAGGAAAGGCAAGTGTAACGGAAGGAACCGCACGGCAAGGGGAAACAAGGCTAAGGCACGACAACGCACGCTAGGCAATGCACGGAAAGCAAGCAAAGAGTAACGGAACGCAAGGAAGGCAAGGGAAAGCAAGGGAAGGCAAGCGTAAGGGAAGGAAAGGCACGGCAAGGGGTAACAAGGCTAAGGCACGACAACGCAGGGCTAGGCAATGCACGGCAAGGCAAGGAAAGCTTAAAGCAAAGGAAGGCACGGTCAGGCGAGATAAGGCTAAGGTACGAGAACGCAAGGCTAGGCAATGGACGGAAGGCAAGCAAAGAGTAACGGAAGGTAAGGAAGGCAAGGGAAAGCAAGGAAACGAAAGTGTAACGGAAGGAACCGCACGGCAAGGGGAAACAAGGCTAAGGCACGACAACGCACGCTAGGCAATGCACGGCAAGGCAAGGAAAGGGTAACGCATGGGAAAGCACGGTCAGGCGAGGCAAGGCTAAGGCATGACAACGCAAGGCTAGGCAATGCACGGAAAGCAAGCAAAGAGTAACGGAACGCAAGGAAGGCAAGGGAAAGCAACGGAAGGCAAGGGTAACGGAAGGAATTGCACGGCAAGGGGTAACAAGGCTAAGGCACGACAACGCAGGGCTAGGCAATGCACGGCAAGGCAAGGAGATGGTAACGCAAGGGAAGGCACGGTCAGGTGAGGCAAGGATAAGGCACGACAACGCAAGGCTAGGCAATGCCCGGAAGGCAAGCAAAGAGTAACGGAAGGTAAGGAAGGCAAGGGAAAGCCAGGCAAGGCAAGTGTAACAAAAGGCACGGCACCGCAAGGGGAAACAAGGCTAAGGCACGACAACGCAGGGCTAGGCAATGCACGGCAAGGCAAGGAAAGCTTAAAGCAAAGGAAGGCCCGGTCAGGCGAGATAAGGCTAAGGCACGACAACGCAAGGCTAGGCAATGGACGGAAGGCAAGCAAAGAGTAACGGAAGGTAAGGAAGGCAAGGGAAAGCAAGGAAAGGAAAGTGTAACGGAAGGAACGGCACGGCAAGAGGAAACAAGGCTAAGGCACGACAACGCACGCTAGGCAATGCACGGCAAGGCAGGAAAGGGTAACGCATGGGAAAGCACGGTCAGGCGAGGCAAGGCTAAGGCATGACAACGCAAGGCTACGCAATGCACGGGAAGCAAGCAAAGAGTAACGGAACGCAAGGAAGGCAAGGGAAAGCAAGGGAAGGCAAGGGTAACGGAAGGAACGGCAGAGCAAGGGTTAACAAGGCTAAGGCACGACAACGCAAGGCTAGGCAATGCACGGCAAGGCAAGGAAAGGGTAACGCAAGGCAAGGCACGGTCAGGTGAGGCAAGGATAAGGCACGACAACGCAAGGCTAGGCAATGCCCGGAAGGCAAGCAAAGAGTAACGGAAGGTAAGGAAGGCAAGGGAAAGCCAGGCAAGGCAAGTGTAACAAAAGGCACGGCACCGCAAGGGGAAACAAGGCTAAGGCATGACAACGCACGTCTAGGCAATGCACGCGAAGGCAAGGAAAGGGTAACGCAAGGCAAGGCACGGTGAGGCTAGGCAAGGCTAATGCACGAAAACGCAAGGCTAGGCAATGCACGACAATGCAAGGAAAGCTTAAAGCAAAGGAAGGCATGGTCAGGCGAGATAAGGCTAAGGCACGACAACGCAAGGCTAGGCAATGCAGGGAAGGCAAGCAAAGAGTAACGGAAGGTAAGGAAGGCAAGGAAAAGCAAGGAAAGGCAAGTGTAACGGAAGGAACGGCACGGCAAGGGGAAACAAGGCTAAGGCACGACAACGCACGCTAGGCAATGCACGGCAAGGCAAGGAAAGGGTAACGCATGGGAAAGCACGGCCAGGCGAGATAAGGCTAAGGTACGACAACGCAAGGCTAGGCAATGGACGGAAGGCAAGCAAAGAGTAACGGAACACAAGGAAGGCAAGGGAAAGCAAGGGAAGGCAAGGGTAACGGAAGGAACGGCAGGGCAAGGGGTAACAAGGCTAAGGCACGACAACGCAGGGCCAGGCAATGCACCGCAAGGCAAGGAAAGGGTAACGCAAGGGAAGGCACGGTCAGGTGAGGCAAGGCTAATGCACGACAACGCAAGGCTAGGCAGTGCACGGCAAGGCAAGGAAAGAGTAACGGAAGGAAAGGAAGGCAAGGCAAAGCCAGGCAAGGCAAGTGTAACAAAAGGCACGGCACGGCAAGGGGAAACAAGGCTAAGGCACGACAACGCACGGCTAGGCAATGCAAGGGAAGGCAAGGAAAGGGTAACGCAAGGCAAGGCACGGTGAGCTTAGGCAAGGCTAATGCACGAAAACGCAAGGCTTGGCAATGCACGACAATGCAAGGAAAGCTTAAAGCAAAGGAAGGCACGGTCAGGCGAGATAAGGCTAAGGCACGACAACGCAAGGCTAGGCATTGCAGGGAAGGCAAGCAAAGAGTAACGGAAGGTAAGCAAGGCAAGGAAAAGCAAGGAAAGGCAAGTGTAACGGAAGGAACCGCACGGCAAGGGGAAACAAGGCTAAGGCACGACAACGCACGCTAGGCAATGCACGGCAAGGCAAGGAAAGGGTAACGCATGGGAAAGCACGGTCAGGCGAGGCAAGGCTAAGGCATGACAACGCAAGGCTAGGCAATGCACGGAAAGCAAGCAAAGAGTAACGGAACGCAAGGAAGGCAAGGGAAAGCAACGGAAGGCAAGGGTAACGGAAGGAATTGCACGGCAAGGGGTAACAAGGCTAAGGCACGACAACGCAGGGCTAGGCAATGCACGGCAAGGCAAGGAGATGGTAACGCAAGGGAAGGCACGGTCAGGTGAGGCAAGGATAAGGCACGACAACGCAAGGCTAGGCAATGCCCGGAAGGCAAGCAAAGAGTAACGGAAGGTAAGGAAGGCAAGGGAAAGCCAGGCAAGGCAAGTGTAACATAAGGCACGGCACCGCAAGGGGAAACAAGGCTAAGGCACGACAACGCAGGGCTAGGCAATGCACGGCAAGGCAAGGAAAGCTTAAAGCAAAGGAAGGCCCGGTCAGGCGAGATAAGGCTAAGGCACGACAACGCAAGGCTAGGCAATGGACGGAAGGCAAGCAAAGAGTAACGGAAGGTAAGGAAGGCAAGGGAAAGCAAGGAAAGGAAAGTGTAACGGAAGGAACGGCACGGCAAGAGGAAACAAGGCTAAGGCACGACAACGCACGCTAGGCAATGCACGGCAAGGCAGGAAAGGGTAACGCATGGGAAAGCACGGTCAGGCGAGGCAAGGCTAAGGCATGACAACGCAAGGCTACGCAATGCACGGGAAGCAAGCAAAGAGTAACGGAACGCAAGGAAGGCAAGGGAAAGCAAGGGAAGGCAAGGGTAACGGAAGGAACGGCAGGGCAAGGGGTAACAAGGCTAAGGCACGACAACGCAGGGCTAGGCAATGCACGGCAAGGCAAGGAAAGGGTAACGCAAGGGAAGGCACGGTCAGGTGAGGCAAGGATAAGGCACGACAACGCAAGGCTAGGCAATGCCCGGAAGGCAAGCAAAGAGTAACGGAAGGTAAGGAAGGCAAGGGAAAGCCAGGCAAGGCAAGTGTAACAAAAGGCACGGCACCGCAAGGGGAAACAAGGCTAAGGCACGACAACGCACGTCTAGGCAATGCACGCGAAGGCAAGGAAAGGGTAACGCAAGGCAAGGCACGGTGAGGCTAGGCAAGGCTAATGCACGAAAACGCAAGGCTAGGCAATGCACGACAATGCAAGGAAAGCTTAAAGCAAAGGAAGGCATGGTCAGGCGAGATAAGGCTAAGGCACGACAACGCAAGGCTAGGCAATGCAGGGAAGGCAAGCAAAGAGTAACGGAAGGTAAGGAAGGCAAGGAAAAGCAAGGAAAGGCAAGTGTAACGGAAGGAACGGCACGGCAAGGGGAAACAAGGCTAAGGCACGAGAACGCACGCTAGGCAATGCACGGCAAGGCAAGGAAAGGGTAACGCAGGGAAAGCACGGTCAGGCGGGGCAAGGCTAAGGTATGACAACGGAAGGCTAGGCAATGCACGGAAAGCAAGCAAAGACAAACGGAACGCAAGGAAGGCAAGGGAAAGCAAGGGAAGGCAAGGGCAACGGAAGGAACGGCAGGGCAAGGGGTAACAACGCTAAGGCACGACAACGCAGGGCTAGGCAATGCACCGCAAGGCAAGGAAAGGGTAACGCAAGGGAAGGCACGGTCATGTGAGGCAAGGCTAATGCACGACAACGCAAGGCTAGGCAGTGCACGGCAAGGCAAGGAAAGAGTAACGGAAGGAAAGGAAGGCAAGGCAAAGCCAGGCAAGGCAAGTGTAACAAAAGACACGGCACGGCAAGGATAAACAAGGCTAAGGCACGACAACGCACGGCTAGGCAATGCACGGCAATGCAAGGAAAGGGTAACGCAAGGCAAGGCACGGTCAGGCGAGGTAAGGCTAAGGCACGACATCGCAAAGCTAGGCAATGAACGGAAGGGAAGCAAAGACTAACGGAAGGCTTCGAAGGCAAGGGAAAGCAAGGCAAGGCAAGGGTAACGGAAGGAACGGCACGGCAAGGGGAAACAAGGCTAAGGCACGACAACGCACGCTAGGCAATGCACGGCAAGGCAAAGAAAGGGTACCGCTTGGGAAAGCACGGTCAGGCGATGCAAGGCTAAGGCATGACAACGCAAGGCTAGGCAATGCACGAAAAGCAAGCAAAGAGTAACGGAACGCAAGGAAGGCAAGGGAAAGCAAGGGAAGGCAAGCGTAACGGAAGGAAAGGCACGGCAAGGGGTAACAAGGCTAAGGCACGACAACGCAGGGCTAGGCAATGCACGGCAAGGCAAGGAAAGCTTAAAGCAAAGGAAGGCACGGTCAGGCGAGATAAGGCTAAGGTACGACAACGCAAGGCTAGGCAATGCACGGAAGGCAAGCAAAGAGTAACGGAAGGTAAGGAAGGCAAGGAAAAGCAAGGAAAGGCAAGTGTAACGGAAGGAACCGCACGGCAAGGGGAAACAAGGCTATGGCACGACAACGCACGCTAGGCAATGCACGGCAAGGCAAGGAAAGGGTAACGCATGGGAAAGCACGGTCAGGCGAGGCAAGGCTAAGGCATGACAACGCAAGGCTAGGCAATGCACGGAAGGCAAGCAAAGAGTAACGGAAGGCAAGGAAGGCAAGGGAAAGCAAGGGAAGGCAAGGGTAACGGAAGGAAAGGCACGGCAAGGGGAAACAAGGCTAAGGCATGACAACGCAAGGCTAGGCAATGCACGGCAAGGCAAGGAAAGCTTAAAGAAAAGGAAGGCACGGTCAGGCGAGATAAGGCTAAGGTACGACAACGAAAGGCTAGGCATTGCAGGGAAGGCAAGCAAAGAGTAACGGAAGGTAAGGAAGGCAAGGGAAAGCAAGGAAACGAAAGTGTAACGGAAGGAACCGCACGGCAAGGGGAAACAAGGCTAAGGCACGACAACGCACGCTAGGCAATGCACGGCAAGGCAAGGAAAGGGTAACGCATGGGAAAGCACGGTCAGGCGAGGCAAGGCTAAGGCATGACAACGCAAGGCTAGGCAATGCACGGAAAGCAAGCAAAGAGTAACGGAACGCAAGGAAGGCAAGGGAAAGCAACGGAAGGCAAGGGTAACGGAAGGAACGGCAGGGCAAGGGGTAACAAGGCTAAGGCACGACAACGCACGCTAGGCAATGCACGGCAAGGCAAGGAAAGGGTAACGCATGGGAAAGCACGGTCAGGCGAGGCAAGGATAAGGCACGACAACGCAAGGCTAGGCAATGCCCGGAAGGCAAGCAAAGAGTAACGGAAGGTAAGGAAGGCAAGGGAAAGCCAGGCAAGGCAAGTGTAACAAAAGGCACGGCACCGCAAGGGGAAACAAGGCTAAGGCACGACAACGCACGGCTAGGCAATACACGGCAAGGCAAGGAAAGGGTAACGCAAGGCAAGGCACGGTCAGGCGAGGCAAGGCTAATGCACGAAAACGCAAGGCTAGGCAATGCACGACAATGCAAGGAAAGCTTAAAGCAAAGGAAGGCACGGTCAGGCGAGGCAAGGCTAAGGCATGACAACGCAAGGCTAGGCAATGCACGGAAAGAAAGCAAAGAGTAACGGAACGCAAGGAAGGCAAGGGAAAGCAAGGGAAGGCAAGCGTAACGGAAGGAAAGGCACGGCAAGGGGTAACAAGGCTAAGGCACGACAACGCAGGGCTAGGCAATGCACGGCAAGGCAAGGAAAGCTTAAAGCAAAGGAAGGCACGGTCAGGCGAGATAAGGCTAAGGTACGACAACGCAAGGCTAGGCAATGCACGGAAGGCAAGCAAAGAGTAACGGAAGGCAAGGAAGGCAAGGGAAAGCAAGGAAACGAAAGTGTAACGGAAGGAACCGCACGGCAAGGGGAAACAAGGCTAAGGCACGACAACGCACGCTAGGCAATGCACGGCAAGGCAAGGAAAGGGTAACGCATGGGAAAGCACGGTCAGGCGAGATAAGGCTAAGGCACGACAACGCAAGGCTAGGCAATGGACGGAAGGCAAGCAAAGAGTAACGGAACACAAGGAAGGCAAGGGAAAGCAAGGGAAGGCAAGGGTAACGGAAGGAACGGCAGGGCAAGGGGTAACAAGGCTAAGGCACGACAACGCAGGGCTAGGCAATGCACCGCAAGGCAAGGAAAGGGTAACGCAAGGGAAGGCACGGTCAGGTGAGGCAAGGCTAATGCACGACAACGCAAGGCTAGGCAGTGCACGGCAAGGCAAGGAAAGAGTAACGGAAGGAAAGGAAGGCAAGGCAAAGCCAGGCAAGGCAAGTGTAACAAAAGGCACGGCACGGCAAGGGGAAACAAGGCTAAGGCACGACAACGCACGGCTAGGCAATGCAAGGGAAGGCAAGGAAAGGGTAACGCAAGGCAAGGCACGGTGAGCTTAGGCAAGGCTAATGCACGAAAACGCAAGGCTTGGCAATGCACGACAATGCAAGGAAAGCTTAAAGCAAAGGAAGGCACGGTCAGGCGAGATAAGGCTAAGGCACGACAACGCAAGGCTAGGCATTGCAGGGAAGGCAAGCAAAGAGTAACGGAAGGTAAGCAAGGCAAGGAAAAGCAAGGAAAGGCAAGTGTAACGGAAGGAACCGCACGGCAAGGGGAAACAAGGCTATGGCACGACAACGCACGCTAGGCAATGCACGGAAAGCAAGCAAAGAGTAACGGAACGCAAGGAAGGCAAGGGAAAGCAAGGGAAGGCAAGCGTAAGGGAAGGAAAGGCACGGCAAGGGGTAACAAGGCTAAGGCACGACAACGCACGGCTAGGCAATGCACGGCAAGGCAAGGAAAGCTTAAAGCAAAGGAAGGCACGGTCAGGCGAGATAAGGCTAAGGTACGAGAACGCAAGGCTAGGCAATGGACGGAAGGCAAGCAAAGAGTAACGGAAGGTAAGGAAGGCAAGGGAAAGCAAGGAAACGAAAGTGTAACGGAAGGAACCGCACGGCAAGGGGAAACAAGGCTAAGGCACGACAACGCACGCTAGGCAATGCACGGCAAGGCAAGGAAAGGGTAACGCATGGGAAAGCACGGTCAGGCGAGGCAAGGCTAAGGCATGACAACGCAAGGCTAGGCAATGCACGGAAAGCAAGCAAAGAGTAACGGAACGCAAGGAAGGCAAGGGAAAGCAACGGAAGGCAAGGGTAACGGAAGGAATTGCACGGCAAGGGGTAACAAGGCTAAGGCACGACAACGCAGGGCTAGGCAATGCACGGCAAGGCAAGGAGATGGTAACGCAAGGGAAGGCACGGTCAGGTGAGGCAAGGATAAGGCACGACAACGCAAGGCTAGGCAATGGACGGAAGGCAAGCAAAGAGTAACGGAAGGCAAGGAAGGCAAGGGAAAGCCAGGCAAGGCAAGTGTAACAAAAGGCACGGCACCGCAAGGGGAAACAAGGCTAAGGCACGACAACGCAGGGCTAAGCAATGCACGGCAAGGCAAGGAAAGCTTAAAGCAAAGGAAGGCCCGGTCAGGCGAGATAAGGCTAAGGCACGACAACGCAAGGCTAGGCAATGGACGGAAGGCAAGCAAAGAGTAACGGAAGGTAAGGAAGGCAAGGGAAAGCAAGGAAAGGAAAGTGTAACGGAAGGAACGGCACGGCAAGAGGAAACAAGGCTAAGGCACGACAACGCACGCTAGGCAATGCACGGCAAGGCAGGAAAGGGTAACGCATGGGAAAGCACGGTCAGGCGAGGCAAGGCTAAGGCATGACAACGCAAGGCTAGGCAATGCACGGAAGGCAAGCAAAGAGTAACGGAAGGAAAGGAAGGCAAGGCAAAGCCAGGCAAGGCAAGGGTAACGGAAGGAACGGCAGAGCAAGGGTTAACAAGGCTAAGGCACGACAACGCAGGGCTAGGCAATGCACCGCAAGGCAAGGAAAGGGTAACGCAAGGGAAGGCACGGTCAGGTGAGGCAAGGATAAGGCACGACAACGCAAGGCTAGGCAATGCCCGGAAGGCAAGCAAAGAGTAACGGAAGGTAAGGAAGGCAAGGGAAAGCCAGGCAAGGCAAGTGTAACAAAAGGCACGGCACCGCAAGGGGAAACAAGGCTAAGGCATGACAACGCACGTCTAGGCAATGCACGCGAAGGCAAGGAAAGGGTAACGCAAGGCAAGGCACGGTGAGGCTAGGCAAGGCTAATGCACGAAAACGCAAGGCTAGGCAATGCACGACAATGCAAGGAAAGCTTAAAGCAAAGGAAGGCATGGTCAGGCGAGATAAGGCTAAGGCACGACAACGCAAGGCTAGGCAATGCAGGGAAGGCAAGCAAAGAGTAACGGAAGGTAAGGAAGGCAAGGAAAAGCAAGGAAAGGCAAGTGTAACGGAAGGAACGGCACGGCAAGGGGAAACAAGGCTAAGGCACGACAACGCACGCTAGGCAATGCACGGCAAGGCAAGGAAAGGGTAACGCATGGGAAAGCACGGCCAGGCGAGATAAGGCTAAGGTACGACAACGCAAGGCTAGGCAATGGACGGAAGGCAAGCAAAGAGTAACGGAACACAAGGAAGGCAAGGGAAAGCAAGGGAAGGCAAGGGTAAAGGAAGGAACGGCAGGGCAAGGGGTAACAAGGCTAAGGCACGACAACGCAGGGCTAGGCAATGCACCGCAAGGCAAGGAAAGCTTAAAGCAAGGGAAGGCGACAACGCAAGGGCTAGGCATGCACGGAACGGTCAGGTGAGGCAAGGCTAATGCACGACAACGCAAGGCTAGGCAGTGCACGGCAAGGCAAGGAAAGAGTAACGGAAGGAAAGGAAGGCAAGGCAAAGCCAGGCAAGGCAAGTGTAACAAAAGGCACGGCACGGCAAGGGGAAACAAGGCTAAGGCACGACAACGCACGGCTAGGCAATGCAAGGGAAGGCAAGGAAAGGGTAACGCAAGGCAAGGCACGGTGAGCTTAGGCAAGGCTAATGCACGAAAACGCAAGGCTTGGCAATGCACGACAATGCAAGGAAAGCTTAAAGCAAAGGAAGGCACGGTCAGGCGAGATAAGGCTAAGGCACGACAACGCAAGGCTAGGCATTGCAGGGAAGGCAAGCAAAGAGTAACGGAAGGTAAGCAAGGCAAGGAAAAGCAAGGAAAGGCAAGTGTAACGGAAGGAACCGCACGGCAAGGGGAAACAAGGCTAAGGCACGACAACGCACGCTAGGCAATGCACGGCAAGGCAAGGAAAGGGTAACGCATGGGAAAGCACGGTCAGGCGAGGCAAGGCTAAGGCATGACAACGCAAGGCTAGGCAATGCACGGAAAGCAAGCAAAGAGTAACGGAACGCATGGAAGGCAAGGGAAAGCAACGGAAGGCAAGGGTAACGGAAGGAATTGCACGGCAAGGGGAAACAAGGCTAAGGCACGACAACGCAAGGCTAGGCAATGCACGGCAAGGCAAGGAGAGGGTAACGCAAGGCAAGGAACGGTCAGGCAAGGCAAGGATAAGGCACGACAACGCAAGGCTAGGCAATGCCCGGAAGGCAAGCAAAGAGTAACGGAAGGTAAGGAAGGCAAGGGAAAGCCAGGCAAGGCAAGTGTAACAAAAGGCACGGCACCGCAAGGGGAAACAAGGCTAAGGCACGACAACGCAGGGCTAGGCAATGCACGGCAAGGCAAGGAAAGGGTAACGCAAGGGAAGGCACGGTCAGGCGAGGCAAGGCTAAGGCACGACAACGCAAGGCTAGGCAATGGACGGAAGGCAAGCAAAGAGTAACGGAAGGTAAGGAAGGCAAGGGAAAGCAAGGAAAGGAAAGTGTAACGGAAGGAACGGCACGGCAAGAGGAAACAAGGCTAAGGCACGACAACGCACGCTAGGCAATGCACGGCAAGGCAGGAAAGGGTAACGCATGGGAAAGCACGGTCAGGCGAGGCAAGGCTAAGGCATGACAACGCAAGGCTACGCAATGCACGGGAAGCAAGCAAAGAGTAACGGAACGCAAGGAAGGCAAGGGAAAGCAAGGGAAGGCAAGGGTAACGGAAGGAACGGCAGGGCAAGGGGTAACAAGGCTAAGGCACGACAACGCAGGGCTAGGCAATGCACGGCAAGGCAAGGAAAGGGTAACGCAAGGGAAGGCACGGTCAGGTGAGGCAAGGATAAGGCACGACAACGCAAGGCTAGGCAATGCCCGGAAGGCAAGCAAAGAGTAACGGAAGGTAAGGAAGGCAAGGGAAAGCCAGGCAAGGCAAGTGTAACAAAAGGCACGGCACGGCAAGGGGAAACAAGGCTAAGGCACGACAACGCACGTCTAGGCAATGCACGCGAAGGCAAGGAAAGGGTAACGCAAGGCAAGGCACGGTGAGGCTAGGCAAGGCTAATGCACGAAAACGCAAGGCTAGGCAATGCACGACAATGCAAGGAAAGCTTAAAGCAAAGGAAGGCATGGTCAGGCGAGATAAGGCTAAGGCACGACAACGCAAGGCTAGGCAATGCAGGGAAGGCAAGCAAAGAGTAACGGAAGGTAAGGAAGGCAAGGGAAAGCAAGGAAAGGCAAGTGTAACGGAAGGAACGGCACGGCAAGGGGAAACAAGGCTAAGGCACGAGAACGCACGCTAGGCAATGCACGGCAAGGCAAGGAAAGCTTAAAGCAAAGGAAGGCACGGTCAGGCGAGATAAGGCTAAGGCACGACAACGCAAGGCTAGGCAATGGACGGAAGGCAAGCAAAGAGTAACGGAAGGTAAGGAAGGCAAGGGAAAGCAAGGAAAGGAAAGTGTAACGGAAGGAACCGCACGGCAAGAGGAAACAAGGCTAAGGCACGACAACGCACGCTAGGCAATGCACGGCAAGGCAAGGAAAGGGTAACGCATGGGAAAGCACGGTCAGGCGAGGCAAGGCTAAGGCATGACAACGCAAGGCTACGCAATGCACGGAAAGCAAGCAAAGAGTAACGGAACGCAAGGAAGGCAAGGGAAAGCAAGGGAAGGCAAGGGTAACGGAAGGAACGGCACGGCAAGGGGTAACAAGGCTAAGGCACGACAACGCAGGGCTAGGCAATGCACCGCAAGGCAAGGAAAGGGTAACGCAAGGGAAGGCACGGTCAGGTGAGGCAAGGATAAGGCACGACAACGCAAGGCTAGGCAATGCCCGGAAGGCAAGCAAAGAGTAACGGAAGGAAAGGAAGGCAAGGCAAAGCCAGGCAAGGCAAGTGTAACAAAAGACACGGCACGGCAAGGATAAACAAGGCTAAGGCACGACAACGCACGGCTAGGCAATGCACGGCAATGCAAGGAAAGGGTAACGCAAGGCAAGGCACGGTCAGGCGAGGTAAGGCTAAGGCACGACAACGCAAAGCTAGGCAATGAACGGAAGGGAAGCAAAGACTAACGGAAGGCTTCGAAGGCAAGGGAAAGCAAGGCAAGGCAAGGGTAACGGAAGGAACGGCACGGCAAGGGGAAACAAGGCTAAGGCACGACAACGCACGCTAGGCAATGCACGGCAAGGCAAAGAAAGGGTAACGCATGGGAAAGCACGGTCAGGCGAGGCAAGGCTAAGGCATGACAACGCAAGGCTAGGCAATGCACGAAAAGCAAGCAAAGAGTAACGGAACGCAAGGAAGGCAAGGGAAAGCAAGGGAAGGCAAGCGTAACGGAAGGAAAGGCACGGCAAGGGGTAACAAGGCTAAGGCACGACAACGCAGGGCTAGGCAATGCACGGCAAGGCAAGGAAAGCTTAAAGCAAAGGAAGGCATGGCCAGGCGAGATAAGGCTAAGGTACGACAACGCAAGGCTAGGCAATGCACAGAAGGCAAGCAAAGAGTAACGGAAGGTAAGGAAGGCAAGGGAAAGCAAGGAAAGGAAAGTGTAACGGAAGGAACCGCACGGCAAGGGGAAACAAGGCTAAGGCACGACAACGCACGGCTAGGCAATGCACGGCAAGGCAAGGAAAGGGTAACGCAAGGCAAGGCACGGTCAGGCGAGGCAAGGCTAAGGAATGACAACGCAAGGCTAGGCAATGCACGGAAAGCAAGCAAAGAGTAACGGAACGCAAGGAAGGCAAGGGAAAGCAAGGGAAGGCAAGGGTAACGGAAGGAATGGCACGGCAAGGGGTAACAAGGCTAAGGCACGACAACGCAGGGCTAGGCAATGCACGGCAAGGCAAGGAAAGCTTAAAGCAAAGGAAGGCACGGTCAGGCGAGATAAGGCTAAGGTACGACAACGCAAGGCTAGGCAATGGACGGAAGGCAAGCAAAGAGTAACGGAAGGTAAGGAAGGCAAGGGAAAGCAAGGAAACGAAAGTGTAACGGAAGGAACCGCACGGCAAGGGGAAACAAGGCTAAGGCACGACAACGCACGCTAGGCAATGCACGGCAAGGCAAGGAAAGGGTAACGCATGGGAAAGCACGGTCAGGCGAGGCAAGGCTAAGGCATGACAACGCAAGGCTAGGCAATGCACGGAAAGCAAGCAAAGAGTAACGGAACGCAAGGAAGGCAAGGGAAAGCAACGGAAGGCAAGGGTAACGGAAGGAACGGCACGGCAAGGGGTAACAAGGCTAAGGCACGACAACGCAGGGCTAGGCAATGCACGGCAAGGCAAGGAAAGGGTAACGCAAGGGAAGGCACGGTCAGGTGAGGCAAGGCTAAGGCACGACAACGCAAGGCTAGGCAATGCACGGAAGGCAAGCAAAGAGTAACGGAAGGTAAGGAAGGCAAGGGAAAGCCAGGCAAGGCAAGTGTAACAAAAGGCACGGCACCGCAAGGGGAAACAAGGCTAAGGCACGACAACGCACGGCTAGGCAATACACGGGAAGGCAAGGAAAGGGTAACGCAAGGCAAGGCACGGTGAGGCTAGGCAAGGCTAATGCACGAAAACGCAAGGCTAGGCAATGCACGACAATGCAAGGAAAGCTTAAAGCAAAGGAAGGCACGGTCAGGCGAGATAAGGCTAAGGCACGACAACGCAAGGCTAGGCAATGCACGGAAAGCAAGCAAAGAGTAACGGAACGCAAGGAAGGCAAGGGAAAGCAAGGGAAGGCAAGCGTAACGGAAGGAAAGGCACGGCAAGGGGTAACAAGGCTAAGGCACGACAACGCAGGGCTAGGCAATGCACGGCAAGGCAAGGAAAGCTTAAAGCAAAGGAAGGCACGGTCAGGCGAGATAAGGCTAAGGTACGAGAACGCAAGGCTAGGCAATGGACGGAAGGCAAGCAAAGAGTAACGGAAGGTAAGGAAGGCAAGGGAAAGCAAGGAAACGAAAGTGTAACGGAAGGAACCGCACGGCAAGGGGAAACAAGGCTAAGGCACGACAACGCACGCTAGGCAATGCACGGCAAGGCAAGGAAAGGGTAACGCATGGGAAAGCACGGTCAGGCGAGGCAAGGCTAAGGCATGACAACGCAAGGCTAGGCAATGCACGGAAAGCAAGCAAAGAGTAACGGAACGCAAGGAAGGCAAGGGAAAGCAAGGGAAGGCAAGGGTAACGGAAGGAACGGCAGGGCAAGGGGTAACAAGGCTAAGGCACGACAACGCAGGGCTAGGCAATGCACCGCAAGGCAAGGAAAGGGTAACGCAAGGGAAGGCACGGTCAGGTGAGGCAAGGCTAATGCACGACAACGCAAGGCTAGGCAGTGCACGGCAAGGCAAGGAAAGAGTAACGGAAGGAAAGGAAGGCAAGGCAAAGCCAGGCAAGGCAAGTGTAACAAAAGGCACGGCACGGCAAGGGGAAACAAGGCTAAGGCACGACAACGCACGGCTAGGCAATGCAAGGGAAGGCAAGGAAAGGGTAACGCAAGGCAAGGCACGGTGAGCTTAGGCAAGGCTAATGCACGAAAACGCAAGGCTAGGCAATGCACGACAATGCAAGGAAAGCTTAAAGCAAAGGAAGGCATGGTCAGGCGAGATAAGGCTAAGGCACGACAACGCAAGGCTAGGCAATGCAGGGAAGGCAAGCAAAGAGTAACGGAAGGTAAGGAAGGCAAGGAAAAGCAAGGAAAGGCAAGTGTAACGGAAGGAACGGCACGGCAAGGGGAAACAAGGCTAAGGCACGAGAACGCACGCTAGGCAATGCACGGCAAGGCAAGGAAAGGGTAACGCAGGGAAAGCACGGTCAGGCGGGGCAAGGCTAAGGTATGACAACGGAAGGCTAGGCAATGCACGGAAAGCAAGCAAAGACAAACGGAACGCAAGGAAGGCAAGGGAAAGCAAGGGAAGGCAAGGGTAACGGAAGGAACGGCAGGGCAAGGGGTAACAACGCTAAGGCACGACAACGCAGGGCTAGGCAATGCACCGCAAGGCAAGGAAAGGGTAACGCAAGGGAAGGCACGGTCATGTGAGGCAAGGCTAATGCACGACAACGCAAGGCTAGGCAGTGCACGGCAAGGCAAGGAAAGAGTAACGGAAGGAAAGGAAGGCAAGGCAAAGCCAGGCAAGGCAAGTGTAACAAAAGACACGGCACGGCAAGGATAAACAAGGCTAAGGCACGACAACGCACGGCTAGGCAATGCACGGCAATGCAAGGAAAGGGTAACGCAAGGCAAGGCACGGTCAGGCGAGGTAAGGCTAAGGCACGACATCGCAAAGCTAGGCAATGAACGGAAGGGAAGCAAAGACTAACGGAAGGCTTCGAAGGCAAGGGAAAGCAAGGCAAGGCAAGGGTAACGGAAGGAACGGCACGGCAAGGGGAAACAAGGCTAAGGCACGACAACGCACGCTAGGCAATGCACGGCAAGGCAAGGAAAGGGTAACGCATGGGAAAGCACGGTCAGGCGAGGCAAGGCTAAGGCATGACAACGCAAGGCTAGGCAATGCACGGAAAGCAAGCAAAGAGTAACGGAACGCAAGGAAGGCAAGGGAAAGCAAGGGAAGGCAAGCGTAACGGAAGGAACGGCACGGCAAGGGGTAACAAGGCTAAGGCACGACAACGCAGGGCTAGGCAATGCACGGCAAGGCAAGGAAAGCTGAAAGCAAAGGAAGGCATGGCCAGGCGAGATAAGGCTAAGGTACGACAACGCAAGGCTAGGCAATGCACAGAAGGCAAGCAAAGAGTAACGGAAGGTAAGGAAGGCAAGGGAAAGCAAGGAAACGAAAGTGTAACGGAAGGAACCGCACGGCAAGGGGAAACAAGGCTATGGCACGACAACGCACGCTAGGCAATGCACGGCAAGGCAAGGAAAGGGTAACGCATGGGAAAGCACGGTCAGGCGAGGCAAGGCTAAGGAATGACAACGCAAGGCTAGGCAATGCACGGAAAGCAAGCAAAGAGTAACGGAACGCAAGGAAGGCAAGGGAAAGCAAGGGAAGGCAAGGGTAACGGAAGGAAAGGCACGGCAAGGGGTAACAAGGCTAAGGCACGACAACGCAGGGCTAGGCAATGCACGGCAAGGCAAGGAAAGCTTAAAGCAAAGGAAGGCACGGTCAGGCGAGATAAGGCTAAGGTACGACAACGCAAGGCTAGGCAATGGACGGAAGGCAAGCAAAGAGTAACGGAAGGTAAGGAAGGCAAGGGAAAGCAAGGAAACGAAAGTGTAACGGAAGGAACCGCACGGCAAGGGGAAACAAGGCTAAGGCACGACAACGCACGCTAGGCAATGCACGGCAAGGCAAGGAAAGGGTAACGCATGGGAAAGCACGGTCAGGCGAGGCAAGGCTAAGGCATGACAACGCAAGGCTAGGCAATGCACGGAAAGCAAGCAAAGAGTAACGGAACGCAAGGAAGGCAAGGGAAAGCAACGGAAGGCAAGGGTAACGGAAGGAATTGCACGGCAAGGGGTAACAAGGCTAAGGCACGACAACGCAGGGCTAGGCAATGCACGGCAAGGCAAGGAAAGGGTAACGCAAGGGAAGGCACGGTCAGGTGAGGCAAGGATAAGGCACGACAACGCAAGGCTAGGCAATGCCCGGAAGGCAAGCAAAGAGTAACGGAAGGTAAGGAAGGCAAGGGAAAGCCAGGCAAGGCAAGTGTAACAAAAGGCACGGCACCGCAAGGGGAAACAAGGCTAAGGCACGACAACGCACGGCTAGGCAATGCACGGGAAGGCAAGGAAAGGGTAACGCAAGGCAAGGCACGGTGAGGCTAGGCAAGGCTAATGCACGAAAACGCAAGGCTAGGCAATGCACGACAATGCAAGGAAAGCTTAAAGCAAAGGAAGGCATGGTCAGGCGAGATAAGGCTAAGGCACGACAACGCAAGGCTAGGCAATGCAGGGAAGGCAAGCAAAGAGTAACGGAAGGTAAGGAAGGCAAGGGAAAGCAAGGAAAGGCAAGTGTAACGGAAGGAACGGCACGGCAAGGGGAAACAAGTCTAAGGCACGAGAACGCACGCTAGGCAATGCACGGCAAGGCAAGGAAAGGGTAACGCAGGGAAAGCACGGTCAGGCGGGGCAAGGCTAAGGTATGACAACGGAAGGCTAGGCAATGCACGGAAAGTAAGCAAAGACAAACGGAACGCAAGGAAGGCAAGGGAAAGCAAGGGAAGGCAAGGGTAACGGAAGGAACGGCAGGGCAAGGGGTAACAAGGCTAAGGCACGACAACGCAGGGCTAGGCAATGCACCGCAAGGCAAGGAAAGGGTAACGCAAGGGAAGGCACGGTCAGGTGAGGCAAGGCTAATGCACGACAACGCAAGGCTAGGCAGTGCACGGCAAGGCAAGGAAAGAGTAACGGAAGGAAAGGAAGGCAAGGCAAAGCCAGGCAAGGCAAGTGTAACAAAAGACACGGCACGGCAAGGATAAACAAGGCTAAGGCACGACAACGCAAGGCTAGGCAATGCACGGCAAGGCAAGGAAAGGGTAACGCAAGGCAAGGCACGGTCAGGCGAGGCAAGGCTAAGGCATGACAACGCAAGGCTAGGCAATGCACGGAAAGCAAGCAAAGAGTAACGGAACGCAAGGAAGGCAAGGGAAAGCAAGGGAAGGCAAGCGTAACGGAAGGAACGGCACGGCAAGGGGTAACAAGGCTAAGGCACGACAACGCAGGGCTAGGCAATGCACGGAAGGCAAGCAAAGAGTAACGGAAGGTAAGGAAGGCAAGGGAAAGCAAGGAAAGGCAAGTGTAACGGAAGGAACCGCACGGCAAGGGGAAACAAGGCTAAGGCACGACAAAGCACGCTAGGCAACGCACGGCAAGGCAAGGAAAGGGTAACGCATGGGAAAGCACGGTCAGGCGAGGCAAGGCTAAGGCATGACAACGCAAGGCTAGGCAATGCACGGAAAGCAAGCAAAGAGTAACGGAACGCAAGGAAGGCAAGGGAAAGCAAGGGAAGGCAAGCGTAACGGAAGGAACGGCACGGCAAGGGGTAACAAGGCTAAGGCACGACAACGCAAGGCTAGGCAATGCACGGCAAGGCAAGGAAAGCTTAAAGCAAAGGAAGGCACGGTCAGGCGAGATAAGGCTAAGGCACGACAACGCAAGGCTAGGCAATGGACGGAAGGCAAGCAAAGAGTAACGGAAGGTAAGGAAGGCAAGGCAAAGCCAGGCAAGGCAAGTGTAACAAAAGGCACGGCACGGCAAGGGGAAACAAGGCTAAGGCACGACAACGCACGGCTAGGCAATGAAGGGAAGGCAAGGAAAGGGTAACGCAAGGCAAGGCACGGTGAGGCTAGGCAAGGCTAATGCACGAAAACGCAAGGCTAGGCAATGCACGACAATGCAAGGAAAGCTTAAAGCAAAGGAAGGCACGGTCAGGCGAGATAAGGCTAAGGTACGAGAACGCAAGGCTAGGCAATGGACGGAAGGCAAGCAAAGAGTAACGGAAGGTAAGGAAGGCAAGGGAAAGCAAGGAAACGAAAGTGTAACGGAAGGAACCGCACGGCAAGGGGAAACAAGGCTAAGGCACGACAACGCACGCTAGGCAATGAACGGCAAGGCAAGGAAAGGGTAACGCATGGGAAAGCACGGTCAGGCGAGGCAAGGCTAAGGCATGACAACGCAAGGCTAGGCAATGCACGGAAAGCAAGCAAAGAGTAACGGAACGCAAGGAAGGCAAGGGAAAGCAGCGGAAGGCAAGGGTAACGGAAGGAACGGCAGGGCAAGGGGTAACAAGGCTAAGGCACGACAACGCAAGGCTAGGCAATGCACGGCAAGGCAAGGAAAGGGTAACGCAAGGGAAGGCACGGTCAGGTGAGGCAAGGATAAGGCACGACAACACAAGGCTAGGCAATGCCCGGAAGGCAAGCAAAGAGTAACGGAAGGTAAGGAAGGCAAGGGAAAGCCAGGCAAGGCAAGTGTAACAAAAGGCACGGCACCGCAAGGGGAAACAAGGCTAAGGCACGACAACGCACGGCTAGGCAATGCACGGGAAGGCAAGGAAAGGGTAACGCAAGGCAAGGCACGGTGAGGCTAGGCAAGGCTAATGCACGAAAACGCAAGGCTAGGCAATGCACGACAATGCAAGGAAAGCTTAAAGCAAAGGAAGGCATGGTCAGGCGAGATAAGGCTAAGGCACGACAACGCAAGGCTAGGCAATGCAGGGAAGGCAAGCAAAGAGTAACGGAAGGTAAGGAAGGCAAGGGAAAGCAAGGAAAGGCAAGTGTAACGGAAGGAACGGCACGGCAAGGGGAAACAAGGCTAAGGCACGAGAACGCACGCTAGGCAATGCACGGCAAGGTAAGGAAAGGGTAACGCAGGGAAAGCACGGTCAGGCGGGGCAAGGCTAAGGTATGACAACGGAAGGCTAGGCAATGCACGGAAAGCAAGCAAAGACAAACGGAACGCAAGGAAGGCAAGGGAAAGCAAGGGAAGGCAAGGGTAACGGAAGGAACGGCAGGGCAAGGGGTAACAACGCTAAGGCACGACAACGCAGGGCTAGGCAATGCACCGCAAGGCAAGGAAAGGGTAACGCAAGGGAAGGCACGGTCAGGTGAGGCAAGGCTAATGCACGACAACGCAAGGCTAGGCAGTGCACGGCAAGGCAAGGAAAGAGTAACGGAAGGAAAGGAAGGCAAGGCAAAGCCAGGCAAGGCAAGTGTAACAAAAGACACGGCACGGCAAGGGGAAACAAGGCTAAGGCACGACAACGCACGGCTAGGCAATGCACGGCAAGGCAAGGAAAGGGTAACGCAAGGCAAGGCACGGTCAGGCGAGGCAAGGATAAGGCATGACAACGCAAGGCTAGGCAATGCACGGAAGGCAAGCAAAGAGTAACGGAACGCAAGGAAGGCAAGGGAAAGCAAGGGAAGGCAAGCGTAACGGAAGGAACGGCACGGCAAGGGGTAACAAGGCTAAGGCACGACAACGCAGGGCTAGGCAATGCACGGCAAGGCAAGGAAAGCTTAAAGCAAAGGAAGGCACGGTCAGGCGAGATAAGGCTAAGGCACGACAACGCAAGGCTAGGCAATGGACGGAAGGCAAGCAAAGAGTAACGGAAGGTAAGGAAGGCAAGGCAAAGCCAGGCAAGGCAAGTGTAACAAAAGGCACGGCACGGCAAGGGGAAACAAGGCTAAGGCACGACAACGCACGGCTAGGCAATGAAGGGAAGGCAAGGAAAGGGTAACGCAAGGCAAGGCACGGTGAGGCTAGGCAAGGCTAATGCACGAAAACGCAAGGCTAGGCAATGCACGACAATGCAAGGAAAGCTTAAAGCAAAGGAAGGCACGGTCAGGCGAGATAAGGCTAAGGCACGACAACGCAAGGCTACGCAATGCCCGGAAAGCAAGCAAAGAGTAACGGAACGCAAGGAAGGCAAGGGAATGCAACGGAAGGCAAGGGTAACGGAACGAATTGCACGCAAGGGGAAACAAGGCTAAGGCACGACAACGCACGGCTAGGCAATGCACGGCAAGGCAAGGAAAGAGTAACGCAAGGAAAGGCACGGTGAGGCTAGGGAAGGCTAATGCACGAAAACGCAAAGCTAGGCAATGCACGACAATGCAAGGAAAGCTTAAAGCAAAGGAAGGCACGGTCAGGCGAGATAAGGCTAAGGCACGACAACGCAAGGCTAGGCAATGGACGGAAGGCAAGCAAAGAGTAACGGAAGGTAAGGAAGGCAAGGGAAAGCAAGGAAAGGAAAGTGTAACGGAAGGAACCGCACGGCAAGAGGAAACAAGGCTAAGGCACGACAACGCACGCTAGGCAATGCACGGCAAGGCAAGGAAAGGGTAACGCATGGGAAAGCACGGTCAGGCGAGGCAAGGCTAAGGCATGACAACGCAAGGCTACGCAATGCACGGGAAGCAAGCAAAGAGTAACGGAACGCAAGGAAGGCAAGGGAAAGCAAGGGAAGGCAAGGGTAACGGAAGGAACGGCAGGGCAAGGGGTAACAAGGCTAAGGCACGACAACGCAGGGCTAGGCAATGCACCGCAAGGCAAGGAAAGGGTAACGCAAGGGAAGGCACGGTCAGGTGAGGCAAGGATAAGGCACGACAACGCAAGGCTAGGCAATGCCCGGAAGGCAAGCAAAGAGTAACGGAAGGTAAGGAAGGCAAGGGAAAGCCAGGCAAGGCAAGTGTAACAAAAGGCACGGCACCGCAAGGGGAAACAAGGCTAAGGCACGACAACGCACGGCTAGGCAATGCACGGGAAGGCAAGGAAAGGGTAACGCAAGGCAAGGCACGGTGAGGCTAGGCAAGGCTAATGCACGAAAACGCAAGGCTAGGCAATGCACGACAATGCAAGGAAAGCTTAAAGCAAAGGAAGGCATGGTCAGGCGAGATAAGGCTAAGGCACGACAACGCAAGGCTAGGCAATGCAGGGAAGGCAAGCAAAGAGTAACGGAAGGTAAGGAAGGCAAGGAAAAGCAAGGAAAGGCAAGTGTAACGGAAGGAACGGCACGGCAAGGGGAAACAAGGCTAAGGCACGAGAACGCACGCTAGGCAATGCACGGCAAGGCAAGGAAAGGGTAACGCAGGGAAAGCACGGTCAGGCGGGGCAAGGCTAAGGCACGACAACGCAAGGCTAGGCAATGCACGGAAAGCAAGCAAAGACAAACGGAACGCAAGGAAGGCAAGGGAAAGCAAGGGAAGGCAAGGGCAACGGAAGGAACGGCAGGGCAAGGGGTAACAACGCTAAGGCACGACAACGCAGGGCTAGGCAATGCACCGCAAGGCAAGGAAAGGGTAACGCAAGGGAAGGCACGGTCAGGTGAGGCAAGGCTAATGCACGACAACGCAAGGCTAGGCAATGCACGGCAAGGCAAGGAAAGAGTAACGGAAGGAAAGGAAGGCAAGGCAAAGCCAGGCAAGGCAAGTGTAACAAAAGACACGGCACGGCAAGGATAAACAAGGCTAAGGCACGACAACGCACGGCTAGGCAATGCACGGCAATGCAAGGAAAGGGTAACGCAAGGCAAGGCACGGTCAGGCGAGGTAAGGCTAAGGCACGACAACGCAAGGCTAGGCAATGCACGGAAGGCAAGCAAAGAGTAACGGAAGGCTTGGAAGGCAAGGCAAAGCAAGGCAAGGCAAGGGGAACGGAAGGAACGGCAAGGCAAGGGGAAACAAGGCTAAGGCACGACAACGCAAGGCTAGGCAATGCACGGCAAGGCAAGGAAAGGGTAACGCATGGGAAAGCACGGTCAGGCGAGGCAAGGCTAAGGCATGACAACGCAAGGCTAGGCAATGCACGAAAAGCAAGCAAAGAGTAACGGAACGCAAGGAAGGCAAGGGAAAGCAAGGGAAGGCAAGCGTAACGGAAGGAAAGGCACGGCAAGGGGTAACAAGGCTAAGGCACGACAACGCAGGGCTAGGCAATGCACGGCAAGGCAAGGAAAGCTTAAAGCAAAGGAAGGCACGGTCAGGCGAGATAAGGCTAAGGTACGACAACGCAAGGCTAGGCAATGGACGGAAGGCAAGCAAAGAGTAACGGAAGGTAAGGAAGGCAAGGGAAAGCAAGGAAAGCAAGTGTAACGGAAGGAACGGCACGGCAAGGGGAAACAAGGCTAAGGCACGACAACGCACGCTAGGCAATGCACGGCAAGGCAAGGAAAGGGTAACGCATGGGAAAGCACGGTCAGGCGAGGCAAGGCTAAGGCATGACAACGCAAGGCTAGGCAATGCACGGAAAGCAAGCAAAGAGTAACGGAACGCAAGGAAGGCAAGGGAAAGCAAGGGAAGGCAAGGGTAACGGAAGGAAGGCACGGCAAGGGGTAACAAGGCTAAGGCACGACAACGCAGGGCTAGGCAATGCACGGCAAGGCAAGGAAAGCTTAAAGCAAAGGAAGGCACGGTCAGGCGAGGCAAGGCTAAGGCATGACAACGCAAGGCTAGGCAATGCACGGAAGGCAAGCAAAGAGTAACGGAAGGTAAGGAAGGCAAGGGAAAGCAAGGCAAGGCAAGTGTAACGGAAGGAACGGCACGGCAAGGGGAAACAAGGCTAAGGCACGACAACGCACGCTAGGCAATGCACGGCAAGGCAAGGAAAGGGTAACGCATGGGAAAGCACGGTCAGGCGAGGCAAGGCTAAGGCATGACAACGCAAGGCTAGGCAATGCACGGAAAGCAAGCAAAGAGTAACGGAACGCAAGGAAGGCAAGGGAAAGCAACGGAAGGCAAGGGTAACGGAAGGAATTGCACGGCAAGGGGTAACAAGGCTAAGGCACGACAACGCAGGGCTAGGCAATGCACGGCAAGGCAAGGAAATGGTAACGCAAGGGAAGTCACGGTCAGGTGAGGCAAGGATAAGGCACGACAACGCAAGGCTAGGCAATGCCCGGAAGGCAAGCAAAGAGTAACGGAAGGTAAGGAAGGCAAGGGAAAGCCAGGCAAGGCAAGTGTAACAAAAGGCACGGCACCGCAAGGGGAAACAAGGCTAAGGCACGACAACGCACGGCTAGGCAATGCACGGGAAGGCAAGGAAAGGGTAACGCAAGGCAAGGCACGGTGAGGCTAGGCAAGGCTAATGCACGAAAACGCAAGGCTAGGCAATGCACGACAATGCAAGGAAAGCTTAAAGCAAAGGAAGGCATGGTCAGGCGAGATAAGGCTAAGGCACGACAACGCAAGGCTAGGCAATGCACGGAAGGCAAGCAAAGAGTAACGGAAGGCAAGGAAGGCAAGGGAAAGCAAGGCAAGGCAAGGGTAACGGAAGGAAAGGCACGGCAAGGGGAAACAAGGCTAAGGCACGACAACGCAGGGCTAGGCAATGCACGGCAAGGCAAGGAAAGCTTAAAGCAAAGGAAGGCACGGTCAGGCGAGATAAGGCTAAGGTACGAGAACGCAAGGCTAGGCAATGGACGGAAGGCAAGCAAAGAGTAACGGAAGGTAAGGAAGGCAAGGGAAAGCAAGGAAACGCAAGTGTAACGGAAGGAACCGCACGGCAAGGGGAAACAAGGCTAAGGCACGACAACGCACGCTAGGCAATGCACGGCAAGGCAAGGAAAGGGTAACGCATGGGAAAGCACGGTCAGGCGAGGCAAGGCTAAGGCACGACAACGCAAGGCTAGGCAATGGACGGAAGGCAAGCAAAGAGTAACGGAAGGCAAGGAAGGCAAGGGAAAGCAAGGGAAGGCAAGGGTAACGGAAGGAACGGCAGGGCAAGGGGTAACAAGGCTAAGGCACGACAACGCAGGGCTAGGCAATGCACCGCAAGGCAAGGAAAGGGTAACGCAAGGGAAGGCACGGTCAGGTGAGGCAAGGCTAATGCACGACAACGCAAGGCTAGGCAGTGCACGGCAAGGCAAGGAAAGAGTAACGGAAGGAAAGGAAGGCAAGGCAAAGCCAGGCAAGGCAAGTGTAACAAAAGGCACGGCACGGCAAGGGGAAACAAGGCTAAGGCACGACAACGCACGGCTAGGCAATGCAAGGGAAGGCAAGGAAAGGGTAACGCAAGGCAAGGCACGGTGAGCTTAGGCAAGGCTAATGCACGAAAACGCAAGGCTTGGCAATGCACGACAATGCAAGGAAAGCTTAAAGCAAAGGAAGGCACGGTCAGGCGAGATAAGGCTAAGGCACGACAACGCAAGGCTAGGCATTGCAGGGAAGGCAAGCAAAGAGTAACGGAAGGTAAGCAAGGCAAGGAAAAGCAAGGAAAGGCAAGTGTAACGGAAGGAACCGCACGGCAAGGGGAAAGAAGGCTATGGCACGACAACGCACGCTAGGCAATGCACGGCCAGGCAAGGAAAGGGTAACGCATGGGAAAGCACGGTCAGGCGAGGCAAGGCTAAGGCATGACAACGCAAGGCTAGGCAATGCACGGAAAGCAAGCAAAGAGTAACGGAACGCAAGGAAGGCAAGGGAAAGCAAGGGAAGGCAAGCGTAAGGGAAGGAAAGGCACGGCAAGGGGTAACAAGGCTAAGGCACGACAACGCAGGGCTAGGCAATGCACGGCAAGGCAAGGAAAGCTTAAAGCAAAGGAAGGCACGGTCAGGCGAGATAAGGCTAAGGCACGACAACGCAAGGCTAGGCAATGGACAGAAGGCAAGCAAAGAGTAACGGAAGGTAAGGAAGGCAAGGGAAAGCAAGGAAACGAAAGTGTAACGGAAGGAACCGCACGGCAAGGGGAAACAAGGCTAAGGCACGACAACGCAAGGCTAGGCAATGCACGGCAAGGCAAGGAAAGGGTAACGCATGGGAAAGCACGGTCAGGCGAGGCAAGGCTAAGGCATGACAACGCAAGGCTAGGCGATGCACGGAAAGCAAGCAAAGAGTAACGGAACGCAAGGAAGGCAAGGGAAAGCAACGGAAGGCAAGGGTAACGGAAGGAATTGCACGGCAAGGGGTAACAAGGCTAAGGCACGACAACGCAGGGCTAGGCAATGCACGGCAAGGCAAGGAGATGGTAACGCAAGGGAAGGCACGGTCAGGTGAGGCAAGGATAAGGCACGACAACGCAAGGCTAGGCAATGCCCGGAAGGCAAGCAAAGAGTAACGGAAGGTAAGGAAGGCAAGGGAAAGCCAGGCAAGGCAAGTGTAACAAAAGGCACGGCACCGCAAGGGGAAACAAGGCTAAGGCACGACAACGCAGGGCTAGTCAATGCACGGCAAGGCAAGGAAAGCTTAAAGCAAAGGAAGGCACGGTCAGGCGAGATAAGGCTAAGGCACGACAACGCAAGGCTAGGCAATGGACGGAAGGCAAGCAAAGAGTAACGGAAGGTAAGGAAGGCAAGGGAAAGCAAGGAAAGGCAAGTGTAACGGAAGGAACGGCACGGCAAGAGGAAACAAGGCTAAGGCACGACAACGCACACTAGGCAATGCACAGCAAGGCAAGGAAAGGGTAACGCATGGGAAAGCACGGTCAGGCGAGGCAAGGCTAAGGCATGACAACGCAAGGCTACGCAATGCACGCGAAGCAAGCAAAGAGTAACGGAACGCAAGGAAGGCAAGGGAAAGCAAGGGAAGGCAAGGGTAACGGAAGGAACGGCAGGGCAAGGGGTAACAAGGCTAAGGCACGACAACGCAGGGCTAGGCAATGCACCGCAAGGCAAGGAAAGGGTAACGCAAGGGAAGGCACGGTCAGGTGAGGCAAGGATAAGGCACGACAACGCAAGGCTAGGCAATGCCCGGAAGGCAAGCAAAGAGTAACGGAAGGTAAGGAAGGCAAGGGAAAGCCAGGCAAGGCAAGTGTAACCAAAGGCACGGCACCGCAAGGGGAAACAAGGCTAAGGCACGACAACGCACGGCTAGGCAATGCACGGGAAGGCAAGGAAAGGGTAACGCAAGGCAAGGCACGGTGAGGCTAGGCAAGGCTAATGCACGAAAACGCAAGGCTAGGCAATGCACGACAATGCAAGGAAAGCTTAAAGCAAAGGAAGGCATGGTCAGGCGAGATAAGGCTAAGGCACGACAACGCAAGGCTAGGCAATGCAGGGAAGGCAAGCAAAGAGTAACGGAAGGTAAGGAAGGCAAGGAAAAGCAAGGAAAGGCAAGTGTAACGGAAGGAACGGCACGGCAAGGGGAAACAAGGCTAAGGCACGAGAACGCACGCTAGGCAATGCACGGCAAGGCAAGGAAAGGGTAACGCAGGGAAAGCACGGTCAGGCGGGGCAAGGCTAAGGTATGACAACGGAAGGCTAGGCAATGCACGGAAAGCAAGCAAAGACAAACGGAACGCAAGGAAGGCAAGGGAAAGCAAGGGAAGGCAAGGGCAACGGAAGGAACGGCAGGGCAAGGGGTAACAACGCTAAGGCACGACAACGCAGGGCTAGGCAATGCACCGCAAGGCAAGGAAAGGGTAACGCAAGGGAAGGCACGGTCATGTGAGGCAAGGCTAATGCACGACAACGCAAGGCTAGGCAGTGCACGGCAAGGCAAGGAAAGAGTAACGGAAGGAAAGGAAGGCAAGGCAAAGCCAGGCAAGGCAAGTGTAACAAAAGACACGGCACGGCAAGGATAAACAAGGCTAAGGCACGACAACGCACGGCTAGGCAATGCACGGCAATGCAAGGAAAGGGTAACGCAAGGCAAGGCACGGTCAGGCGAGGTAAGGCTAAGGCACGACATCGCAAAGCTAGGCAATGAACGGAAGGGAAGCAAAGACTAACGGAAGGCTTCGAAGGCAAGGGAAAGCAAGGCAAGGCAAGGGTAACGGAAGGAACGGCACGGCAAGGGGAAACAAGGCTAAGGCACGACAACGCACGCTAGGCAATGCACGGCAAGGCAAAGAAAGGGTACCGCTTGGGAAAGCACGGTCAGGCGATGCAAGGCTAAGGCATGACAACGCAAGGCTAGGCAATGCACGAAAAGCAAGCAAAGAGTAACGGAACGCAAGGAAGGCAAGGGAAAGCAAGGGAAGGCAAGCGTAACGGAAGGAAAGGCACGGCAAGGGGTAACAAGGCTAAGGCACGACAACGCAGGGCTAGGCAATGCACGGCAAGGCAAGGAAAGCTTAAAGCAAAGGAAGGCACGGCCAGGCGAGATAAGGCTAAGGTACGACAACGCAAGGCTAGGCAATGCACAGAAGGCAAGCAAAGAGTAACGGAAGGTAAGGAAGGCAAGGGAAAGCAAGGAAAGGAAAGTGTAACGGAAGGAACGGCACGGCAAGGGGAAACAAGGCTATGGCACGACAACGCACGCTAGGCAATGCACGGCAAGGCAAGGAAAGGGTAACGCATGGGAAAGCACGGTCAGGCGAGGCAAGGCTAAGGAATGACAACGCAAGGCTAGGCAATGCACGGAAAGCAAGCAAAGAGTAACGGAACGCAAGGAAGGCAAGGGAAAGCAAGGGAAGGCAAGGGTAACGGAAGGAAAGGCACGGCAAGGGGTAACAAGGCTAAGGCACGACAACGCAGGGCTAGGCAATGCACGGCAAGGCAAGGAAAGCTTAAAGCAAAGGAAGGCACGGTCAGGCGAGATAAGGCTAAGGTACGACAACGCAAGGCTAGGCAATGGACGGAAGGCAAGCAAAGAGTAACGGAAGGTAAGGAAGGCAAGGGAAAGCAAGGAAACGAAAGTGTAACGGAAGGAACCGCACGGCAAGGGGAAACAAGGCTAAGGCACGACAACGCACGCTAGGCAATGCACGGCAAGGCAAGGAAAGGGTAACGCATGGGAAAGCACGGTCAGGCGAGGCAAGGCTAAGGCATGACAACGCAAGGCTAGGCAATGCACGGAAAGCAAGCAAAGAGTAACGGAACGCAAGGAAGGCAAGGGAAAGCAACGGAAGGCAAGGGTAACGGAAGGAATTGCACGGCAAGGGGTAACAAGGCTAAGGCACGACAACGCAGGGCTAGGCAATGCACGGCAAGGCAAGGAAAGGGTAACGCAAGGGAAGGCACGGTCAGGTGAGGCAAGGATAAGGCACGACAACGCAAGGCTAGGCAATGCCCGGAAGGCAAGCAAAGAGTAACGGAAGGTAAGGAAGGCAAGGGAAAGCCAGGCAAGGCAAGTGTAACAAAAGGCACGGCACCGCAAGGGGAAACAAGGCTAAGGCACGACAACGCACGGCTAGGCAATGCACGGGAAGGCAAGGAAAGGGTAACGCAAGGCAAGGCACGGTGAGGCTAGGCAAGGCTAATGCACGAAAACGCAAGGCTAGGCAATGCACGACAATGCAAGGAAAGCTTAAAGCAAAGGAAGGCATGGTCAGGCGAGATAAGGCTAAGGCACGACAACGCAAGGCTAGGCAATGCAGGGAAGGCAAGCAAAGAGTAACGGAAGGTAAGGAAGGCAAGGGAAAGCAAGGAAAGGCAAGTGTAACGGAAGGAACGGCACGGCAAGGGGAAACAAGTCTAAGGCACGAGAACGCACGCTAGGCAATGCACGGCAAGGCAAGGAAAGGGTAACGCAGGGAAAGCACGGTCAGGCGGGGCAAGGCTAAGGTATGACAACGGAAGGCTAGGCAATGCACGGAAAGTAAGCAAAGACAAACGGAACGCAAGGAAGGCAAGGGAAAGCAAGGGAAGGCAAGGGTAACGGAAGGAACGGCAGGGCAAGGGGTAACAACGCTAAGGCACGACAACGCAGGGCTAGGCAATGCACCGCAAGGCAAGGAAAGGGTAACGCAAGGGAAGGCACGGTCATGTGAGGCAAGGCTAATGCACGACAACGCAAGGCTAGGCAGTGCACGGCAAGGCAAGGAAAGAGTAACGGAAGGAAAGGAAGGCAAGGCAAAGCCAGGCAAGGCAAGTGTAACAAAAGACACGGCACGGCAAGGATAAACAAGGCTAAGGCACGACAACGCACGGCTAGGCAATGCACGGCAATGCAAGGAAAGGGTAACGCAAGGCAAGGCACGGTCAGGCGAGGTAAGGCTAAGGCACGACAACGCAAAGCTAGGCAATGAACGGAAGGGAAGCAAAGACTAACGGAAGGCTTCGAAGGCAAGGGAAAGCAAGGCAAGGCAAGGGTAACGGAAGGAACGGCACGGCAAGGGGAAACAAGGCTAAGGCACGACAACGCACGCTAGGCAATGCACGGCAAGGCAAAGAAAGGGTAACGCATGGGAAAGCACGGTCAGGCGATGCAAGGCTAAGGCATGACAACGCAAGGCTAAGCAATGCACGAAAAGCAAGCAAAGAGTAACGGAACGCAAGGAAGGCAAGGGAAAGCAAGGGAAGGCAAGCGAAACGAAAGGAAAGGCACGGCAAGGGGTAACAAGGCTAAGGCACGACAACGCAGGGCTAGGCAATGCACGGCAAGGCAAGGAAAGCTTAAAGCAAAGGAAGGCACGGCCAGGCGAGATAAGGCTAAGGTACGACAACGCAAGGCTAGGCAATGGACGGAAGGCAAGCAAAGAGTAACGGAAGGTAAGGAAGGCAAGGGAAAGCAAGGAAAGGAAAGTGTAACGGAAGGAACGGCACGGCAAGAGGAAACAAGGCTAAGGCACGACAACGCACGCTAGGCAATGCACGGCAAGGCAGGAAAGGGTAACGCATGGGAAAGCACGGTCAGGCGAGGCAAGGCTAAGGCATGACAACGCAAGGCTACGCAATGCACGGAAAGCAAGCAAAGAGTAACGGAACGCAAGGAAGGCAAGGGAAAGCAAGGGAAGGCAAGGGTAACGGAAGGAACGGCAGGGCAAGGGGTAACAAGGCTAAGGCACGACAACGCAGGGCTAGGCAATGCACCGCAAGGCAAGGAAAGGGTAACGCAAGGGAAGGCACGGTCAGGCGAGGCAAGGATAAGGCACGACAACGCAAGGCTAGGCAATGCACGGAAGGCAAGCAAAGAGTAACGGAAGGCAAGGAAGGCAAGGGAAAGCCAGGCAAGGCAAGTGTAACAAAAGGCACGGCACCGCAAGGGGAAACAAGGCTAAGGCACGACAACGCACGTCTAGGCAATGCACGCGGAGGCAAGGAAAGGGTAACGCAAGGCAAGGCACGGTGAGGCTAGGCAAGGCTAATGCACGAAAACGCAAGGCTAGGCAATGCACGACAATGCAAGGAAAGCTTAAAGCATAAAGCAAAGGAAGGCATGGTCAGGCGAAGCAAGGCTAAGGCACGACAACGCAAGGCTAGGCAATGCACGGAAGGCAAGCAAAGAGTAACGGAAGGCAAGGAAGGCAAGGGAAAGCAAGGCAAGGCAAGGGTAACGGAAGGAACGGCACGGCAAGGGGAAACAAGGCTAAGGCACGAGAACGCACGCTAGGCAATGCACGGCAAGGCAAGGAAAGGGTAACGCAAGGGAAGGCACGGTCAGGCGAGATAAGGCTAAGGTATGACAACGGAAGGCTAGGCAATGCACGGAAGGCAAGCAAAGAGGAACGGAAGGCAAGGAAGGCAAGGGAAAGCAAGGCAAGGCAAGGGTAACGGAAGGAACGGTACGGCAAGGGGAAACAAGGCTAAGGCACGACAACGCAGGGCTAGGCAATGCACCGCAAGGCAAGGAAAGGGTAACGCAAGGGAAGGCACGGTCATGTGAGGCAAGGCTAATGCACGACAACGCAAGGCTAGGCAGTGCACGGCAAGGCAAGGAAAGAGTAACGGAAGGAAAGGAAGGCAAGGCAAAGCCAGGCAAGGCAAGTGTAACAAAAGACACGGCACGGCAAGGATAAACAAGGCTAAGGCACGACAACGCACGGCTAGGCAATGCACGGCAATGCAAGGAAAGGGTAACGCAAGGCAAGGCACGGTCAGGCGAGGTAAGGCTAAGGCACGACATCGCAAAGCTAGGCAATGAACGGAAGGGAAGCAAAGACTAACGGAAGGCTTCGAAGGCAAGGGAAAGCAAGGCAAGGCAAGGGTAACGGAGGAACGGCACGGCAAGGGGAAACAAGGCTAAGGCACGACAACGCACGCTAGGCAATGCACGGCAAGGCAAAGAAAGGGTACCGCTTGGGAAAGCACGGTCAGGCGATGCAAGGCTAAGGCATGACAACGCAAGGCTAGGCAATGCACGAAAAGCAAGCAAAGAGTAACGGAACGCAAGGAAGGCAAGGGAAAGCAAGGGAAGGCAAGCGTAACGGAAGGAAAGGCACGGCAAGGGGTAACAAGGCTAAGGCACGACAACGCAGGGCTAGGCAATGCACGGCAAGGCAAGGAAAGCTTAAAGCAAAGGAAGGCATGGCCAGGCGAGATAAGGCTAAGGTACGACAACGCAAGGCTAGGCAATGCACAGAAGGCAAGCAAAGAGTAACGGAAGGTAAGGAAGGCAAGGGAAAGCAGGGAAACGAAAGTGTAACGGAAGGAACCGCACGGCAAGGGGAAACAAGGCTATGGCACGACAACGCACGCTAGGCAATGCACGGCAAGGCAAGGAAAGGGTAACGCATGGGAAAGCACGGTCAGGCGAGGCAAGGCTAAGGAATGACAACGCAAGGCTAGGCAATGCACGGAAAGCAAGCAAAGAGTAACGGAACGCAAGGAAGGCAAGGGAAAGCAAGGGAAGGCAAGGGTAACGGAAGGAAAGGCACGGCAAGGGGTAACAAGGCTAAGGCACGACAACGCAGGGCTAGGCAATGCACGGCAAGGCAAGGAAAGCTTAAAGCAAAGGAAGGCACGGTCAGGCGAGATAAGGCTAAGGTACGACAACGCAAGGCTAGGCAATGGACGGAAGGCAAGCAAAGAGTAACGGAAGGTAAGGAAGGCAAGGGAAAGCAAGGAAAGGAAAGTGTAACGGAAGGAACCGCACGGCAAGGGGAAACAAGGCTAAGGCACGACAACGCACGCTAGGCAATGCACGGCAAGGCAAGGAAAGGGTAACGCATGGGAAAGCACGGTCAGGCGAGGCAAGGCTAAGGCATGACAACGCAAGGCTAGGCAATGCACGGAAAGCAAGCAAAGAGTAACGGAACGCAAGGAAGGCAAGGGAAAGCAAGGGAAGGCAAGCGTAACGGAAGGAACGGCACGGCAAGGGGTAACAAGGCTAAGGCACGACAACGCAGGGCTAGGCAATGCACGGCAAGGCAAGGAAAGGGTAACGCAAGGGAAGGCACGGTCAGGTGAGGCAAGGCTAAGGCACGACAACGCAAGGCTAGGCAATGCACGGAAGGCAAGCAAAGAGTAACGGAAGGTAAGGAAGGCAAGGGAAAGCCAGGCAAGGCAAGTGTAACAAAAGGCACGGCACCGCAAGGGGAAACAAGGCTAAGGCACGACAACGCACGGCTAGGCAATGCACGGGAAGGCAAGGAAAGGGTAACGCAAGGCAAGGCACGGTGAGGCTAGGCAAGGCTAATGCACGAAAACGCAAGGCTAGGCAATGCACGACAATGCAAGGAAAGCTTAAAGCAAAGGAAGGCACGGTCAGGCGAGATAAGGCTAAGGCACGACAACGCAAGGCTAGGCAATGCAGGGAAGGCAAGCAAAGAGTAACGGAAGGTAAGGAAGGCAAGGGAAAGCAAGGAAAGGCAAGTGTAACGGAAGGAACGGCACGGCAAGGGGAAACAAGGCTAAGGCACGACAACGCACGGCTAGGCAATGCACGGCAAGGCAAGGAAAGCTTAAAGCAAGGGAAGGCACGGTCAGGCGAGATAAGGCTAAGGCACGACAACGCAAGGCTAGGCAATGCACAGAAGGCAAGCAAAGAGTAACGGAACGCAAGGAAGGCAAGGGAAAGCAAGGAAAGGAAAGTGTAACGGAAGGAACCGCACGGCAAGGGGAAACAAGGCTAAGGCACGACAACGCACGCTAGGCAATGCACGGCAAGGCAAGGAAAGGGTAACGCATGGGAAAGCACGGTCAGGCGAGGCAAGGCTAAGGAATGACAACGCAAGGCTAGGCAATGCACGGCAAGGCAAGGAAAGCTTAAAGAAAAGGAAGGCACGGTCAGGCGAGATAAGGCTAAGGTACGAGAACGCAAGGCTAGGCAATGCACGGAAAGCAAGCAAAGAGTAACGGAACGCAAGGAAGGCAAGGGAAAGCAAAGGAAGGCAAGGGTAACGGAAGGAATTGCACGGCAAGGGGTAACAAGGCTAAGGCACGACAACGCAGGGCTAGGCAATGCACGGCAAGGCAAGGAAAGGGTAACGCAAGGGAAGGCACGGTCAGGCGAGATAAGGCTAAGGCACGACAACGCAAGGCTAGGCAATGCACAGAAGGCAAGCAAAGAGTAACGGAAGGTAAGGAAGGCAAGGGAAAGCAAGGAAACGAAAGTGTAACGGAAGGAACCGCACGGCAAGGGGAAACAAGGCTATGGCACGACAACGCACGCTAGGCAATGCACGGCAAGGCAAGGAAAGGGTAACGCAAGGGAAGGCACGGTCAGGCGAGGCAAGGATAAGGAATGACAACGCAAGGCTAGGCAATGCACGGAAGGCAAGCAAAGAGTAACGGAAGGCAAGGAAGGCAAGGGAAAGCAAGGGAAGGCAAGGGTAACGGAAGGAAAGGCACGGCAAGGGGTAACAAGGCTAAGGCACGACAACGCAGGGCTAGGCAATGCACGGCAAGGCAAGGAAAGCTTAAAGCAAAGGAAGGCACGGTCAGGCGAGATAAGGCTAAGGTACGAGAACGCAAGGCTAGGCAATGGACGGAAGGCAAGCAAAGAGTAACGGAAGGTAAGGAAGGCAAGGGAAAGCAAGGAAACGAAAGTGTAACGGAAGGAACCGCACGGCAAGGGGAAACAAGGCTAAGGCACGACAACGCACGCTAGGCAATGCACGGCAAGGCAAGGAAAGGGTAACGCATGGGAAAGCACGGTCAGGCGAGGCAAGGCTAAGGCATGACAACGCAAGGCTAGGCAATGCACGGAAAGCAAGCAAAGAGTAACGGAACGCAAGGAAGGCAAGGGAAAGCAACGGAAGGCAAGGGTAACGGAAGGAATTGCACGGCAAGGGGTAACAAGGCTAAGGTACGACAACGCAGGGCTAGGCAATGCACGGCAAGGCAAGGAAAGGGTAACGCAAGGGAAGGCACGGTCAGGTGAGGCAAGGATAAGGCACGACAACGCAAGGCTAGGCAATGCCCGGAAGGCAAGCAAAGAGTAACGGAAGGTAAGGAAGGCAAGGGAAAGCCAGGCAAGGCAAGTGTAACAAAAGGCACGGCACCGCAAGGGGAAACAAGGCTAAGGCACGACAACGCACGGCTAGGCAATGCACGGGAAGGCAAGGAAAGGGTAACGCAAGGCAAGGCACGGTGAGGCTAGGCAAGGCTAATGCACGAAAACGCAAGGCTAGGCAATGCACGACAATGCAAGGAAAGCTTAAAGCAAAGGAAGGCATGGTCAGGCGAGATAAGGCTAAGGCACGACAACGCAAGGCTAGGCAATGCAGGGAAGGCAAGCAAAGAGTAACGGAAGGTAAGGAAGGCAAGAGAAAGCAAGGAAAGGCAAGTGTAACGGAAGGAACGGCACGGCAAGGGGAAACAAGGCTAAGGCACGACAACGCACGCTAGGCAATGCACGGCAAGGGAAGGAAAGCTTAAAGCAAAGGAAGGCACGGTCAGGCGAGATAAGGCTAAGGTACGACAACGCAAGGCTAGGCAATGCACAGAAGGCAAGCAAAGAGTAACGGAAGGTAAGGAAGGCAAGGGAAAGCAAGGAAACGCAAGTGTAACGGAAGGAACCGCACGGCAAGGGGAAACAAGGCTAAGGCACGACAACGCACGCTAGGCAATGCACGGCAAGGCAAGGAAAGGGTAACGCATGGGAAAGCACGGTCAGGCGAGGCAAGGCTAAGGCATGACAACGCAAGGCTAGGCAATGCACGGCAAGGCAAGGAAAGCTTAAAGAAAAGGAAGGCACGGTCAGGCGAGATAAGGCTAAGGTACGAGAACGCAAGGCTAGGCAATGCACGGAAAGCAAGCAAAGAGTAACGGAACGCAAGGAAGGCAAGGGAAAGCAAAGGAAGGCAAGGGTAACGGAAGGAATTGCACGGCAAGGGGTAACAAGGCTAAGGCACGACAACGCAGGGCTAGGCAATGCACGGCAAGGCAAGGAAAGGGTAACGCAAGGGAAGGCACGGTCCGGCGAGATAAGCCTAAGGCACGACAACGCAAGGCTAGGCAATGCAGGGAAGGCAAGCAAAGAGTAACGGAAGGTAAGGAAGGCAAGTGAAAGCAAGGAAAGGCAAGTGTAACGGAAGGAACGGCACGGCAAGGGGAAACAAGGCTAAGGCACGACAACGCACGCTAGGCAATGCACGGCAAGGCAAGGAAAGGGTAACGCATGGGAAAGCACGGTCAGGCGGGGCAAGGCTAAGGCATGAGAACGCAAGGCTAGGCAATGCACGGAAAGCAAGCAAAGAGTAACGGAACGCAAGGAAGGCAAGGGAAAGCAGCGGAAGGCAAGGGTAACGGAAGGAACGGCAGGGCAAGGGGTAACAAGGCTAAGGCACGACAACGCAAGGCTAGGCAATACACCGCAAGGCAAGGAAAGGGTAACGCAAGGGAAGGCACGGTCAGGTGAGGCAAGGCTAATGCACGACAACGCAAGGCTAGGCAGTGCACGGCAAGGCAAGGAAAGAGTAACGGAAGGAAAGGAAGGCAAGGCAAAGCCAGGCAAGGCAAGTGTAACAAAAGGAACGGCACGGCAAGGGGAAACAAGGCTAAGGCACGACAACGCACGCTAGGCAATGCACGGCAAGGCAAGGAAAGAGTAACGGAAGGTAAGGAAGGCAAGGGAAAGCAAGGAAAGGCAAGTGTAACGGAAGGAACCGCACGGCAAGGGGAAACAAGGCTAAGGCACGACAAAGCACGCTAGGCAATGCACGGCAAGGCAAGGAAAGGGTAACGCATGGGACAGCACGGTCAGGCGAGGCAAGGCTAAGGCATGACAACGCAAGGCTAGGCAATGCACGGAAAGCAAGCAAAGAGTAACGGAACGCAAGGAAGGCAAGGGAAAGCAAGGGAAGGCAAGCGTAACGGAAGGAACGGCACGGCAAGGGGTAACAAGGCTAAGGCACGACAACGCAGGGCTAGGCAATGCACGGCAAGGCAAGGAAAGCTTAAAGCAAAGGAAGGCACGGTCAGGCGAGATAAGGCTAAGGCACGACAACGCAAGGCTAGGCAATGGACGGAAGGCAAGCAAAGAGTAACGGAAGGTAAGGAAGGCAAGGAAAAGCAAGGAAAGGAAAGTGTAACGGAAGGAACCGCACGGCAAGAGGAAACAAGGCTAAGGCACGACAACGCAGGGCTAGGCAATGCACGGCAAGGCAAGGAAAGGGTAACGCATGGGAAAGCACGGTCAGGCGAGGCAAGGCTAAGGCCTGACAACGCAAGGCTACGCAATGCACCGGAAGCAAGCAAAGAGTAACGGAACGCAAGGAAGGCAAGGGAATGCAACGGAAGGCAAGGGTAACGGAAGGAACTGCACGGCAAGGGGTAACAAGGCTAAGGCACGACAACGAAGGGCTAGGCAATGCACCGCAAGGCAAGGAAAGGGTAACGCAAGGGAAGGCACGGTCAGGTGAGGCAAGGCTAAGGCATGAGAACGCAAGGCTAGGCAATGTACGGAAAGCAAGCAAAGAGTAACGGAACGCAAGGAAGGGAAGGGAAAGCAAGGGAAGGCAAGTGTAACGGAAGGAACGGCAGGGCAAGGGGTAACAAGGCTAAGGCACGACAACGCACGGCTAGGCAATGCAAGGGAAGGCAAGGAAAGGGTAAGGCAAGGCAAGGCACGGTGAGCTTAGGCAAGGCTAATGCACGAAAACGCAAGGCTTGGCAATGCACGACAATGCAAGGAAAGCTTAAAGCAAAGGAAGGCACGGTCAGGCGAGATAAGGCTAAGGCACGACAACGCAAGGCTAGGCAATGCAGGGAAGGCAAGCAAAGAGTAAAGGAATGTAAGCAAGGCAAGGAAAAGCAAGGAAAGGCAAGGGTAACGGAAGGAACGGCACGGCAAGGGGAAACAAGTCTAAGGCATGACAACGCACGCTAGGCAATGCACGGCAAGGCAAGGAAAGGGTAACGCATGCGAAAGCACGGTCAGGCGAGGCAAGGCTAAGGCACGACAACGCAAGGCTAGGCAATGCACGACAATGCAAGGAAAGCTTAAAGTAAAGGAAGGCACGGTCAGGCGAGATAAGGCTAAGGCACGACAACGCAAGGCTAGGCAATGCAGGGAAGGCAAGCAAAGAGTAACGGAAGGTAAGCAAGGCAAGGAAAAGCAAGGAAAGGCAAGGGTAACGTAAGGAACGGCACGGCAAGGGGAAACAAGTCTAAGGCACGACAACGCACGCTAGGCAATGCACGGCAAGGCAAGTAAAGGGTAACGCATGGGAAAGCACGTTCCGGCGAGGCAAGGCTAAGGCACGACAACGCAAGGCTAGGCAATGCACGGAAGGCAAGCAAAGAGTAACGGAAGGTAAGGAAGGCAAGGGAAAGCAAGGAAAGGCAAGTGTAACGGAAGGAACCGCACAGCAAGGGGAAACAAGGCTAAGGCACGACAACGCACGCTAGGCAATGCACGGCAGGGCAAGAAAAGGGTAACGCATGGGAAAGCACAGTCAGGCGAGGCAAGGCTAAGGCATGACAACGCAAGGCTACGCAATGCACGGAAAGCAAGCAAAGAGTAACGGAACGCAAGGAAGGCAAGGGAAAGCAAGGGAAGGCAAGCGTAACGGAAGGAACGGCACGGCAAGGGGTAACAAGGCTAAGGCACGACAACGCAGGGCTAGGCAATGCACGGCAAGGCAAGGAAAGCTTAAAGCAAAGGAAGGCACGGTCAGTCGAGATAAGGCTAAGGCACGACAACGCAAGGCTAGGCAATGGACGGAAGGCAAGCAAAGAGTAACGGAAGGAAAGGAAGGCAAGGCAAAGCCAGGCAAGGCAAGTGTAACAAAAGGCACGGCACGGCAAGGGGAAACAAGGCTAAGGCACGACAACGCACGGCTAGGCAATGCAAGGGAAGGCAGGGTCAGGCGAGATAAGGCTAAGGTACGAGAACGCAAGGCTAGGCAATGGACGGAAGGCAAGCAAAGAGTAACGGAAGGTAAGGAAGGCAAGGGAAAGCAAGGAAACGAAAGTGTAACGGAAGGAACCGCACGGCAAGGGGAAACAAGGCTAAGGCACGACAACGCACGCTAGGCAATGCACGGCAAGGCAAGGAAAGGGTAACGCATGGGAAAGCACGGTCAGGCACGGTCAGGCGAGATAAGGCTAAGGTACGACAACGCAAGGCTAGGCAATGGACGGAAGGCAAGCAAAGAGTAACGGAACACAAGGAAGGCAAGGGAAAGCAAGGGAAGGCAAGGGCAACGGAAGGAACGGCAGGGCAAGGGGTAACAAGGCTAAGGCACGACAACGCAGGGCTAGGCAATGCACCGCAAGGCAAGGAAAGGGTAACGCAAGGGAAGGCACGGTCAGGTGAGGCAAGGCTAATGCACGACAACGCAAGGCTAGGCAGTGCACGGCAAGGCAAGGAAAGAGTAACGGAAGGAAAGGAAGGCAAGGCAAAGCCAGGCAAGGCAAGTGTAACAAAAGGCACGGCACGGCAAGGGGAAACAAGGCTAAGGCACGACAACGCACGGCTAGGCAATGCAAGGGAAGGCAAGGAAAGGGTAACGCAAGGCAAGGCACGGTGAGCTTAGGCAAGGCTAATGCACGAAAACGCAAGGCTTGGCAATGCACGACAATGCAAGGAAAGCTTAAAGCAAAGGAAGGCACGGTCAGGCGAGATAAGGCTAAGGCACGACAACGCAAGGCTAGGCATTGCAGGGAAGGCAAGCAAAGAGTAACGGAAGGTAAGCAAGGCAAGGAAAAGCAAGGAAAGGCAAGTGTAACGGAA